>NW_027531897.1:2064466-2158292 GCF_008692635.1 Crocuta crocuta | reverse complement strand
GCTTAGCTTGGCCAGTGTATGAAATTTATGTGCAATGCTGAGTTCCCTGGCAACATACACATTGCCAAGATTTATTCCCATGTTGCATTAGTACACCTGTTTAATAAATTGATACCTGTAGAAGGTGTTTACATGGCCCTCTCCTTTGCATGGATTCGGTTAGGGTTTAGGTTGCAATATGGAATCAGTTTGCTTTTGGCATTATAGAGGATGTGAAAGTAGATTTATTCAAGGCAAACAAAAGAACCAGTAAGCCTTGGAGAGGGGCTTGCTGATTTGTGGCAGAGAGACAAAAGGTGAGACCAGAATGATTTTGTCCAGAGGCTAACATGGTGAGCATTGAAATGGTGGTTTTTTAGGCTCATGACAGGCCATTGGAGCCAGAGTCCAGTGTGGGCTGATGGTGGTGGCTTGGAGTGTGAGAGAAAGAAGGAGAGGAAGCACTACTCAGGTTTCAGACTTCTAGTCATTTTGTGAAATAGTAATTTTACTGAAAAAAATCTAATCTTTTAAAAAGTTATTTATTTTTTTGAGAGAGAGAGAGGGAGAGAGAAAGAGAAAGAGAGGCAGGGAGGGGCAGAGTGTCAGTGTAGAGCTGGACGTGGGGCTTGATCCCAGGAACTGTGAAATGTGACCTGAGCCAAAATCAAGAGCCAGAAGCTTAACTGACCGAGCTACCCAGGCACCGCTTAGTGAAATATTTCTAAAGTTGTTTTAAAACTACCCTCCCATTAAAGTGATGATTAAAATAATGCTTGTCTATGAATTACTTGGAGGGCTATCACTATAAGCTTCGCGTGACTGAACATAGTTCCTTTTTCCTAATGGTCTCTGGTCCGAGGTGAACGTCCAAATTGTAGTACATTTGTGGCAACCTTCCAGAGAATAGATTTCTCATGTGATGGAATGTGGCACATCACTTTAACTTTGATTTTAGTGTTTCTGTCAATCTTGACTGAGTAGCATTGGCCACTCATATGTGCTGGGGAGGGGTAACCTTTGTGACATTGTTAAGTCTCATTAAAATGATTTGGTCAGCGTTCAAGGAAGGAAGGATAAACATTAGCACTCTTATGATCTTGGACATCTCTCAACCTCCCTGAGACCTAGTTCCCTTATTTTAAATGGTCATGGGGTGAGAGCGGTGGTGGGCTGGGCCAGGTGGTCTCTAAAACATTTTCCTTTTTTCAATGTCAGAGAACACGACACTAAGCTAGGATGGTATTCGGGACTGAGTTGGAACGTGCTAAAAGATAAACTGAGGCATATTAAAATGAGCAAACAGAGATTCTAATTAGGCAGAGACACACAGCAGAGTAATCAGGAGACAGGGGAAAGGCATTCATAGAGAAGACTCGGAAGGCAGCAATGATTTGATTGGCTGTAGGTTAAGCCATTGCGTTGTTTGGGAAGCCTAGTTGGCTGTGTTTGCTGTCCTTAGATTTCAGTTTCTTAACCTTGAGGCATTTGCAGACTTAGGTTTGGGTTTCCTCACTAGGCTACAAAGGCATTAAAGCCACCTCCGTCTACTGGCTTTCTCATTTAATTTAACAAATGTGACCAGAATAAGAAGGCAGCTGAGCAGCGCCTGGGTCTGACTTCTGATTTTGGCTCAGGTCATGATCTCAGGGTCATGGATTCTGTGCTAACCATGGAGCCTGCTTGGAATTCTCTCTCTCTCTGTCTCTGTCTCTGTCTCTCTGCCCCACTCCCCTGCTTGTACACACACTGCATAAAGTTCTTGGGTCAGAGTTTGTGTTTCTTTACTTTGTGTTAAAAGAGCTAGGCCATTTGTAGCACTGTCTCAAAAAACTCATCCCTCTCTTTTTGTTAGTGTTTATTTTTGAGAGAGGGACAGGGGATCTGAAGCAGCCTCTGTGCTGACAGTAGAGAGCCCCATGCGAGGCTTGAACTCACAAACCCTAAGGTCATCACCCTAGCTGAAGTTGGACACGCAACTGACTGAGCCACCCAGCACCTCTCAAAAAACTCTTCTGAATTCCAAGAAGATGATTGTTGTCACTTACATGGTTTTTTTTAAAATATTTTTTTAATGTTTTGTTTATTTCTGAGAGAGAGAGAGAGAGAGAGACAGCATGAGCAGGGGAGGGTCAGAGAGAGAGGGAGACACAGAATCTGAAGACAAGCTCCAGGCTCTGTACTGTCAGCACAGAGCCCGACGCGGGGCTTGAACCCACGAACCGTGAGATCGTGACCTAAGCTACAGTCGGACGCTTAACCGACTGAGCCACCCAGGCGCCCCTGTCACTTACATGTTTAAAACTTGTTATAGTTAGGATATACATTTGTAGGCTAAATACAGTAGAACTGTTAAGAGAATACAAGGAGGCTTTGTATTCTCCCTGCAGAAGGTATTTTATTCTAACTTTGTAAGCTTTAGGACGCAGTGTTATTACTTGAAATGATTTCACTTTTTTGCATTGCTCCATGTTGTAGGATGCTGCTGCTCTCCACAATCTGGCATCCAGGACCCACGAACAGGATGTGTCTTTCCTGAAACGACCCCACTCGTCAGCTCCTGCAGGGAGTGAAAGGTTTGCAGAGAACTTCTTGAAGAATATTGTGGGTCCCAGTTGTTGCAATCTTACCTCTTCCCGCTCTTTTTGGAGCAGGGTCTCAGCACAGCCCTTTTGCTTTTGCTCACTGTTGGACTGTGGGCCATCACGAGAGGGCTCCTCTTGCACTTCCCCGGGATGCCCCTTTCGCTGGCTAGAGTCCCACCTCTCAAGTCAGCATATTAATCTTCACAGAAGGGGTATCATCCGCTGCTCTTCCATCAGATACATAATGAATTCCTTCATTGCGTATCTGCAGTTTTATTTTGGCAGCCCTGCTTTCTCTCTGTGTGGGTCCCCTGGGCACCATTGCTTTGGAACATGGCTGCACTTACTGAAGGTCAGAAGATGTAGCCTGTGAACTCTGGTTCCCTGATGCTTAGCTACCAGGTCCCGTAAAACTTCATTCCTTGTGGGTGCATCAAAATGTTTTCCCACAATATTCCAATATTATCCTTTCTTTCTGGTTTTTTCTTCCCTTGGTTGATCTTGCTATGGCTACAAAAAGATTTTTTTCTCTTGTCCAGTGTCTGTTTTCTAGCTCAGTGTCGGCTCCTATTTTGGCTGGACAGTGAGCTAGTTTTAGTTTGTTAGGGATCTGCTTCACACTGGTATCGGGATTACAGTAGCTAATGATTACTAAGAGGTACTAATAAGGTACTTATTAAACATCCCGGTGTACAAGATGTTGTGTTATGTACTTTACACAGATCATCTCCAGTCTTCCATGCTGGGTAGGTATTCTCCACTGATTTTGCTGTGATGAAATAGAGGTTCTGAAAGGTGACGTGCCTTATCCCGGGCCATATAACTATCAGTGGCTGACCAGGAATTTGGAACCCGCTAATTGTCAAACTTGGGAGCTTTCCACTATACCATGTTGTCTCTTCTTCTTCTTTTTTTTTTTTTTTTAATTTTTTTCATGTTTTTTAAAAATTTTATTATTGAGACAGAAACAGAGCATGAGCGGGGTGGGGGCAGAGATAGAGGGAGTCACAGAATCCAAAGCAGGCTTCAGAGTCTGATCTGTCAGCACAGACCCCAACGCGGGGCTCAAACCCACGAATGGTCAGATCATGACCTGAGCTGAAGTCAGATGTTTAACCGACTGAGCCACCCAGACGCCCCTCCATGTTGTCTCTTCAAAGGGACTTGAGGCTTTCTATTTGAGTTGGTGAATTTGATTTCTCTTGTCACTAGCTCTTTTTCTGTCCTTCCAGTCTCACTCATTTGCTCCTCGTACCCTCTCCATCCCCTCTGTCAGAACATAGTGCTCCTAATTTAAACCTCCATCGAACACACAACTCCTCTTCAAAGCTGTTAGTCACTAACCTTATCTGACTTTGATTACCCTGTCCCATTGCAGGTGTTCTGGTTATCACACATCTCTAGATGAGACCCGAGAGCACAAGTTCCTCTTTAAAGATAGTACAGTTAATTCATAAATACCCATTAACTTAAAAATTTTAATTCCAGTACGGTTAACATACAGTGTTATATTAGTTTCAGATGTACAACATAGTACAACTTTCCTATACATTGCTCAGTGCTCATTAGGGTAAGTGTGCTCATAATCCCTTGACCTATTTCACCCATTCCTACCCTCACCTCCCTTCTGGCAACCACCAGTTTCTTCTCTGTAGTTAAGAGTCTGGGTTTTGGTTTGTCTCTTTTTTCTTTGTTTATTTTGTTTCTAAAATTGCACATATAAGAGAAATTATATGGTATTTGTCTTTCTCTGACTGACTTTTCTCCCTTAGCCTTATACTCTCTAGATATATCCATGTTGCTGCAAATCTTAAGATTTCATTCTGTTTCATGGCTGAGTAATATTCCATTGTGTGTGTGTGTGTGTGTGTGTATATATATATATACCACATCTTCTTTATCCATTCATCTATCACTAGACATTTAGACTGTTTCCCTAATTCGCCTATTGTAAATAATGCTGCAGTGAAAATAGACGTGCATACATCTTTTTGATTTAGTGTTCTTATATTCTTTGGGTAAATACCCAGTGGTGGAATTACTGGATTATATGATAATTCTATTTCTAAGTTTTTGAGGAACCTCCATCCTATTTTCCCCAGGGGCTGCACAAGTTTGGATTCCCACCAAAAATGCAAGAATGACTTTTTTTTTCCCTCCACATTCTCACCAACACTTACTGTTTCTTGTGTTTTTGAAAGCACTAACTTTTAAAAACAGGGAGTTATTATGGTTTTTAATGATTTGGATCTAATTCCCAAAATATACAAGGCAGCCTAAAATAGCTAATGTAACACTGTGCTATATCTCTTATGAACATTAATATTTTCCCCATTAAAAAACCTATGAGATAAAGATTATTATTCTTTTCCAAGTTCACATAATGAGAAGGGAGCAGGTTCAAGTTAATACCTTTTTTCTCTGATACGCAAGCTCTTCCTACCACACCTACCTACCTCTATACTGAATTGTTTATAACATTAATTTCCATTTACCCCTGTTATCTTAGTGTTTGGAGATAAGCATAATCATTAGAAGTTGCTATGAGTTTTCTGGTAGAAGAGAAACATGGAAAGAATAGGTAGGTAGGTAGGTAGGTAGATACATAGATAGATAGATAGATAGATAGATAGATAGATAGATAGATAGACAGACAGATAGATAGGGGGATAGATAGATATGGAGAGATTGGCACAGACTGAGAGGAGAAGAGATTATGTTAATAAAATATACATATTTTTACACATTTGAACAAAAATTTTAAATGGTAAATTTGATGAGTTTTTCACTGAATTAAAAAGTCAAATTGAGATTAAGTGAAAAATATCTGAAGTTGCTGTAATTGAATTCCAAAATGTTTTCAAATGTTTTGAAAGTGGATTTTTTAAAGCCCTGAATCCAGTCACCTCTGCTTCCTTTATGGACAGGTCTTACTTGCCATTCTGAAGATGATCTCACTCATTGAAGAAAAACTTACTGACCAAAAGGCCCTTCTATGTGTGTATAATATAATAATCCCATCTCTCTCTTCCGTTCCTAATGTCAGTGTGTTTTTTGTCTCCATCTCTGAATTATAAACTTCTTGGGAGTAAAGACTCTTCTTCTTGTTCTTTCCCATCTTTCTGGGAAACTGATCAGGGTCAGACCCATCGTGTATGCTCACTGATCATGCCAGACGATCAGACGTGCTTTCAGGCCATGAGAGGAGACGTCCATGAGTAAACAGGGGGAGAAAGAACACAACATGGTGCCTAGTGGGAGAGCCTGGTTGTGTAAGAGGGTAACCAGCTCTGTAGCCTCACTGTCTGCTCACAGGACCTCTTGTTTGGTTACCAAAGTCCAAACTTTGCGCTTTGCTGGAGATGCCAGCACTTAATGTCATTACCCCTCCCCTCCACTACAGACTGGGGACACAGGTGGGGTTATACCGCATCAGCGATCTGCCTGATACCAGGTGGGGGTGGATGTGCAGGCAGATGTTTGTTTTTGAATGGCCAGACAGTCTGTCTCCTGAGATCTGACCAAAACTGGAACTTGGAGAAGATTCAGCTGGCTTTGGTTCAAACCAGACAAACTAAAACAATGCTAACAGCCAGGGAAAGAATCTCAAGACCCTGCCGGAAATGCTTACTCACCTTCAGCTGAAGTCTGTAAAGTGAGCAGCCTTTGAGGCCTTGTGCCCTCCCTCACTGCACAGAACACGCAGGACAGTTCTTCTGTGGGGTAGAATGATGGCTGCGAATTTATAAATAATAACATTAAGTGCTGTTGCAGCCAGGTGAACATGTTGTAGGTAGAAATGACAGAAGCAGGGGCGCCTGGGTGGCTCATTCAGTTGAGAGTCTGACTTTGGCTCAGGTCATGATCTCACGAGTTCCTGAGTTTGAGCCCCGTATCTGGCTTGGCTTGCTGCTCTCAGCAGAGAGCCTGGTTCCCATCCCCTGTCTCCTTCTCTTTCTGCCCCTCCCCTACTGACACTTTCTCTTAAAAATAGGCAAACTTTTTAAAAAAATGACAGAAACACATTCACAATTTAGAAGATTCTTAGATTGCAGAAAATTAATGTCAACTCCTTAGAGAAATTCTAACACTGCCATTTATTGACTATTAACCATGACCATAAGGTTAGGCACATATAAATTGTGTGGGTTCAGGTAGGTGAAAAAGGTAATGTCTCTAAGAGGGAAATAAAATGGAGTGGAGAATAGCAAGGATGTTGTCTGTCCGTATTTGTTCATAATTTGGAAGCAGGTGGCCTGCTAAGTCCAGTGACACACCACTCTGATGCCTTGGGACCCGATGCCTCATCCCGTGTGCTTTAAATAATCCTCCTTTTGGGTTAGGGCATAAGAGTTAGCTTGAAGAGTAGCCGCCAGGCTAATTTCATGGCTTTCTGTCTCTGTCTATCTTACACACACACACACACACACACACACACACACGCACGCACACACACACACACACTTTCATATTTGTATGAGGGAGGGCAAGATGGAACATAGAATGTGGTTTAGCTTTCAGGACTTTAAATGAGAGCCTCTTTGTTAGTGAAAAGCAAACAAAACAAACTGGCCACAGGGTCAGCCTGCTCTGGAATGCAGGATCGTTTGTCGCCAGTCAAACAGCCGCCCGATGTTGGGTTTACATACTGTTTCAGCAAACCGAAACAATGAAGACTTTTACCGTTAACTCTAGGCCTGAGCCATAAAATCAGAATAGGGAAGATCACGGTTATCAGCTCCGATCCTTAAGACCCTGAACACACAGCAGAGCCCAGGGCAAAACAGCTACTTAGAGCAAGTCGTACACATTTATTAAACACCTAGTATTTTGCCAAAGACTGTCTGGATAGGAAGATGCAAAGGCCTAAGCCCTTTCGTGGGCTATGTATTCCAGGACTGCACTGAGATCTACCTAGCAGGTAGAGAAACTTGTAATGGTGGGGTGTCATTGTTAACATGATTTTCTGTTTAGACAAAATGCCCTGTGTGAGTATAAACAGAAGTGTTCAAGTTCACCTATGGAGTCAGAAAAGTTTCCACGAGGAGGTAGCATTTGAGAGGAAGGGTAGAAGCTTGCCAGGACCGCAAACCAGAGGTGATGGGGTGGGCACAGAGGTGCATGCTGGAGACAGGGATAAATAAGGGCATGGTGTGAGGAACATGGATATTCCAGAAACTACTACAAATAACATAGTGGTGTCCCACGTGGTAGCTGGAATAAGCATGGTCTCGTGTGTATATCAGGCTAGGTGCTGACTTTTTATCTTGGGCAAGGTGGAATGCCAGTGAAGTATTTTGAGCTGAGGTAATGGTTTGGCCGTGTTTGTGTCTTAGATCAGTGCGGTGGCCTCAAGGCAGACAAGTGGGAGGGTGGGTGACTGGAGCAGCTGAGGGCGTCCTTGGGAGGTGGGGTCGGGCAAGTTTTCTTGACCGGACCACATTGAGGAGTGGTGAGGCTCAGATGAACCAGCAGAGGCCTGCGCGGGCAGCCATGCGACTGGGAGGGGAGCAGTGGGATGTCAGGAACCAGCCCTTGCTCCAGGCAAATGGCAGCCTTCAGGAATTGCTCTGTGCAGCCCCAGGGCCTCACCTGACTTCTGAGAGCTGTTCTCAGCCCCGGGCAGTGGGTTCACCACTGCTCTGGGGCATCAGGGCCTGGAGAACCAGGCTGCGTCGGCTTTGAGCCGTGCATCTGAGGTCCTGCTGCCTTGCCTGCGTCCGGAGCATAGCAGTGGGTCTTAATAAAGATCCGTTGATTGAGTAGAGCCCAACACTAATATAGGAGCTGGGGATGCAGCAAGACCGTATCACACAAAGACCGTGTCTTGGAGGAGCGTGTCTTTCAGGTGATGAGACCAGCAATCGGCAAAAGAAACCCAATGCCTGGAAAGCTGGATGGTGAAATACACTGGGAAGAAAAAATACGGTGGCGAGGGTGGTTTGCAGTTTTAATTAAGGAAGCTTTTACTGAGCAGAAACCTTCAGGGGGTTGTAGGGCACCCGTTGGGATGTGTGGGCAAAGAGCATTCAGAAAAGGGAAGAGTCCGGGTTAGATGTCGAACTGGGCGTGTTGTTGGCACGTTGGGAGCAGCAGGGGGGCCAGCATGGCTCAGAGAAGTGAGGAAGGGTTTCGTGGGGTGGGGGGATGGAGCTGGGAGTTTGTCCTCTGCTCTGAGTGTGATGGAAAGTTCAGTTTGCTGTCTCTGCTAGACAGGGGCTGAATGTATGCAGGAGCCAATGCCCTTAAAATAAGAGATAGGACTGTTCTGCGTTAGAAGAGCTTACAGATAGCAGTCACAGTGCTTTAATTCTTGGGATGAGGAGGCAGATGGGAATGCGGGCTTATACTAGACATCATGAAATTACTCTTAATTTGCTTAGGTGTGATTATTCTATCAATAGAATAGGAGAATATATAGGAGAATATCCTCATTCTGAGAAGAGGCGTGCTGAAATAGTTATGGGTGAATTGTCCTGATATCAGGAACTTAATTTTTTTTTCAAGTTTGTTTGTTTGTTTGTTTGTTTGTTTGTTTAGAAAGAGCATGTGTCAGGGAGGAGCAGAGAGACGGAGAGAGAATTCCAAGCAGGCTCCCCACTGTTACTGCAGAGGCTCACTGGGGGCTTGAACCCACGAACCTTGAGATCATGACGTCAGTTGAAGTCAGACACTTAACTGACTGAGCTACCCAGGCGTCCCAGGAACTTACTTTGAAATTATTCAATACACACACACACACACACACACACAATTGAGTGGATGCTTATATACATAGATAATGCCAAAATATAAATCACTGTTGAATCTGTGTGGTCCGTATATAGATCCTGGTTGTACTGGTCTGTCAACTTTCATTTTAGAAAATGTTGATTTTGAAAAGTTGGGAAAAACCCTTTCTGCTATTGTCCATTTTTCTTGGCTCTGTTTTTGGTGGCAGTTACTTAGTCTCATGAGATTCTGCCCAGCCCTGTAGGCAATTTATTTACTTTGGATCAGAAATGTTTACCTCTGGAGACTTCTAGGAGACACAGAGTGGAGGGATTTGGATGGGGTGTCTCCTGGGTGGTACTCCAAACACTTTTGGTTGGCGAGCCTGAACAAGACAGGACTCTTAGTGGACGGATGGTGCGTGCCTCCTAATTTTAAGACGCTTCTTTGCAAGGGGAGGGCAAAGAGGAAATGCAGCTTTGGAGAGGCTGATTCCCCTCTGGAGTGTGTGCTTTTCCCTGATGTCGAGGTTCTAAATTATTCTGCTCTTTACCTGCTGTGTGGCTTGACCAAAGGGTAATGTGATTTAGAAACTCAGTGGTCATCCTGAAAGTCTGTTTCCAGTCAGGCACTTACCAGGCACTGTCAGGGGATTGGGCTGAGGTATATTAAATCCCAAATTTAGTCAGGGGGGCCAGTATGTCTCCAAATATTAGAAAAGCTCAGTTGCCTTTTGTATGGGTCTCATCAATTCCATATGGTATTTTCCATGTCATAGTAGGAAGCAGTGCATCCAGAAAGCTGGGATTAGCACCTTGGGTCTCCTGATAAAATTTTAGCATAGAGTTAAGATGTGAACATTTACACATGCACACACACACACACACACACACACACCCTGTATCAGCCACATAAGACGAAAATAAAAAATAACTCTGGAAAAGTAACTTGATTTCAGAGAAGAGAAGAATGTAGGTGGTAATATATAAAGGACTTCCTAAAAATGAAGTTTTCCATAGCCTTTTATTTGATTTAAAAAGTCTTTTGGGGGCACCTGGGTGGCTCAGTCAGTTAAGCAGCCTACTTTCGGCTCAGGTCATGGTCTCACGGTTCGTGGGTTCGAGCCCCGCATCGGGCTCTGTGCTGACAGCTAGCTCAGAGCCTGGAGCCTGCTTCAGATTCTGTATCTCCCTCTTTTCCCTCTGACCCTCCCCTGCTCACACACTCTCTCTCTCAGAAATAAATAAAAAACATTTAAAAAATTAAAAAAAAGTCTTTTGTTTGCTGTAGGAATAACAATAAAAGATAAAAGTCATTTGAAGCTAAGTGGGGAAGTAGAAAAATGAATTGTAGTTCTGTGTATTCTCAGCACAGTAATAATAATAACTATAATGACAGTTAACATTTATTGAGTGCTTACTATGTTTCAGGCACTGAAAGCATTTTTTACATTTAACTGATTGAATCCTCATAACAACCCTATGAGGTAATGACTCTTATTATCCTAAGTTTTAGAAAGCTGAGGTCCAGAGAAGTTAAATAACTGTGTGAGGTCATCTGATGAGCTATGACCAGATATGATTTATCAAGTGGTCTTTTGAGGTAAGCTAAATAAAACGCTCTCCTATTTTTGTCGAGTCCCATTTTTATTTTCTCCTCTTGCCCTGGTAAGACTCACCTGATCTTTCTGCAGGAGGGAAAAATGCTTTCATGATTAACTGTTAAAAAATTAATGTTGTACAGCAGGACTTATGTTTATATATACGTATGGAATACAAGTTTCACAAAACACTTTTACTGTATGTGATAAACTTTGCAATTTCCCACTTTATTCTCTTTCATTTTAAAAATGCTGATTGTGACATGCTTATGGATTTTATGTCGTGCTTAATGATTTAGAACCCGTTGTTTAGAAAAACTCTTCTTTAGTTCACTTCACTTTTCACAGTAATCTTATGAAGTTGGTATAATTTTAACACCCATTTTACAGATGAGAGAACTGAGTTAATATGTTCAGGGTTTACACAAAGAAGCCAAAGTGTAAACTTTATACTTGAGGTTATATATTTTTTTTAAAACAGACATCAGTTATGTTAAAACACAGCTTTCTAAATCTTTTTTTTTTAATTTTTTAAATGTTTTATTTATTTCTGAGAGAGAGAGAGAGAGAAAGCATGAGCAGGGGAGGGTCAGAGAGAGAGAGAGAGGGAGACACAGAATCTGAAGCAGGCTCCAGGCTCTGAGCTAGCTGTCGGCACAGAGCCCGACGCGGGGCTCGAACCCATGAACCGTGAGATCATGACCTTAGCCGAAGTAGGCTGCTTAACCAACTGAACCACCCAGGTGCCCCAACTTTCTAAATTCTTATGAGCTTGATGCATTGTCTGTAGCCTGAATAAATAGATAGTCTTGTACATCTGGGTGTATGGGCACTGTTCTAGATCTAATATTTGAAGACCCACTTGTAATTTATCAAATACGAAGTTACTAAAGTTGTGGTAGCTTTTAGTTATTGTATGTGTTTTCATCATTTGATTAAATAATTACAACTTCTGTCATATGGAGATCTGAGAAATTCTTTGAAATCAGAGTTGCTTTTTTTCTAGGAAGAGGATTGAAACACAGAGGCCACACCTTCAGAAGTGCCTTTAGCAGACTCATCTGGGGGATTCATGAATTACATGTTTAGTTTTATCAGCCTCCAATGAAACTTTAGCGTATGTATGAATTATTAGTAGACGATGGACCACACAGTATTACATATTACACATGTGCTTTCACACAGCACATGAGAATTTGTCACCAACAGAAATTACCAATATTTCCTATCACCTCACAATGTTGCAGATATTTCAAAGTATCATTTATGCTCATCACTAAACTGAAATTAGGCTAGTTATCAGAGTCACCATTAGATCTTCATAATTAATGAACTGACAGAGAAGCACATGTATTCGTATGTCACTAAAGTTCTTAATATTTTGGTCATTGTGTTTCAGCATAATTTTATATTTTTAAATACATTAGAAAACAAAAATAAGAAAGGGTCCGTAGGTCTTACCAGATGGCCAGAGTGAGCCACGGCTCCAAAATGAATTCAGGCCTTGGCTAAAGGAGGGGAGTGGGAAAACTTGAACATTAGCTGATGGTTCCCGGATACCTCTTTAGAAACAGGTCCTATTTCTGGCCCCTCACCATCAACATCCCTCATTGGGACAGTTTGGCAAAGGGAGAAGTGGGGAGCTTGTTCACTCTAGCCAGTTTGGAAAGTGAGGGAGAGCAAGTTCTTTGGTGCTTTAAGGTTTTTTTCTGTTGTCTGTGAGTCTGTCCCTTCATATTCACTTTCCTGTCTTTGCCTTCCTCACTGATAGGACTCTGACTCTTACATTGGGCACACAGATTCATGGAAGAAGCTTTAGAGCTACCGCTTTGCTGAATTTAAGTGGAGGAAGTCACCTTTGTTTATCAGATACCCATTATTTATTCTTTCAACAACAAAAAAAAACCCCAACTGACTGATTTTCTTGTCAGCAGGGTGGGAAAAACCTACATTTCTGGACTGAGTCCTGTTGTTAGCCTTCCTAAATATTTATTTTGGTTTGCAGAAGTTAAGAGCCAGGAAAATGACCAGTGGTTCAAATTATTTCTAGACCTGCATTACGGTGCTGAGAACATTAAATAATAAATAATAGACCTACACTCTCACAAAAGTCTCTGCTTTGATGAAGGCTTGCAATGGTTTTCATTAAGTCCTGGGTTAAGTTTAGCCATAATGTTCTGTATATTTACAGGAAAATCGGTTATTGTGTGTTCTATGAATTGACATGTTTGACAAAGCTATTTTGAGTTATTTTAATCTTGGGATCATCAAGATATACAAAGTTTAATTTACCTCTGAAATTCCTTTGAGATGATATAAACTCCCTTCTATGATGTTATCAGAGTTACCTTTCTCCTTAAAAACAAATTGAATAACTCCATTTCTTTTTCACACTCTTAACATGTCCCTTCTGTTGTCAATAGAATGGAGCTCAAGGTGCTTAAGATTGGGACCCAGAGTTTCATGGTATGGGCCCTGCTACCTCTTTATGGCTGATCATCTCCCCCATGTTGTATAAATTTCATCCTTTCTAAGGTCCTTGTATTTTCGTGTACTCATTCTGACTTCAACTACCATGACTTGGCATTGGTGATTCATTCTCTCATTCTGTTATGCTTCCTGGAAAGCTCCTATGGGTCCTTTCACATCTCTTGGGCATTACCCTCTTCGTGAAGACTTCCCCCTTTTCGAAAATTATTTTAATCCCAGTATTGTTAACATACAGTGTAATATTAGTTCAGGTATTACAATATAGTGATTCAACAATACCATCCTTCATCCAGGGCTCATCACAACAAGTGCCCTCCTTAATCCCCAGGAAGTCTTTCCTTGTATAGACCTCTACTCATTGCTACCCATCCAGTGGAGGTTGGAACATCTGTGTTGGCATATTAACTGGTGATATTGCTTGACTGCATTAAAATGGCTCATTTTCAGAGTTGTCTCCTCCTTTAAAATGGGATTCTCCTTGAGGAGAAGGAGAGTGTCTTTATCTCTTTATTACAGGTGTCTAGCATGAGGCAGGTGCTCTTCTGATTTTGGATGAAAAAGTATTGTGATCATGCTAACCTAAATGATGGTGTGTTGAGATGGAGTAGTAAAACTCAAGCATTACTATTACATACTGTATGGGTCACTTCTTGTGCCCTTCCTTATGGACTGACTCCAGGCATTGCTGTGACACCTGTGTACGCTTGTGACCCATCAGCTCCTTGCCTCACCTACTTAATTCTTTCTTCCTGACCTGGCGCTTCTCTAATGCTTCTGCTTGTAGAGGCCAGGCCACTCATTCTACCCTGTGCCCACACTGGAAGTGGGAATGAACTAGACCCTCTGGGACAATGGTGGTAATTGCTGGATAAATATTACCCAGTCCCCATATCCTCAGGACGGCATTGGGGGCTCATTCTGCAAGGCAATTCAAAGCATATGAGGAGGAAGGAGCCACAGTTGCCCATTCCAGTGACTATTTCAGTCAAAGTCCTCAAATTGGCTTCTCCTCCTTCCTTCTTTCAGTCTGCTTTGTTCTTTACTCTGTACCTTGGAATCACTTCCCAAAATAAATGATCTGGACTTAGGCTCTGCTTTTGAGGAAACCAGACTAAGTCAGAGCCCTGATTTAAAACCGGCCTCACCATGTTATATTTTTCTTAGCCTGAGAGATGTTTGGAAGACTATTTGGAAGTCTCATAAAGTAGCCAGATGGTATGGAATACAAATAAATAGGATAGCATCCACTGCATTTACATAAATGTGCTATAAAGTATGAAATGTTTTGTGAATTAGGGATTCTTATTCCTTCAGTCAGGAGACAGGCTCAGACAGTTGTTCAGTTTTGTAAAAACACTTCTCCGTAATTCTATAGCTGTGTCTTAGGTGGTAACTGATAGTGATGTTTTGATCACAGCTTTACAGATGGTGAGGTCCTAGACACAGCAGCGTTCTCTGTGCAAGTGCGAGGCCCTGGAAGACACATGCCTTTCCCATAGAAGGTCAGTGTAAGGAACTTGAATGTGAAACTCTATGCTAATACCAGTGGGATGGATGGCTTGCTCTGGTGTGTGTGTATATGTGTGCGTGTGTATTTCTCTTTTAAGCGTAAGGTATGGATTCCAACCTAATATTTTAAATATCATAATCCTTGAATTACAAATAGAAGAAAAGACATGGGGGGGAATGCACATTATTAAGCAGTAGAATTGGTGTCTGAAACCCTGTGTATTACCAAATGTGTAAATTACAGAACTATTGTATCCCTCACAGCTCGGAAGAGACATTTAGCGTTACTCAGAGCCAGAGACCCAAATAATTTCTAACACAGCCAGGACTTGAACGTAGGCCTTTGGAGTCCCCTTCTCCCGATTCTGTGGTACACCACATTGCCTTTTCTTGAGAATCTTTCTTTTAAACCAGAGCTTGGCAAACTTTTCCTATAAAGGCCAGATAGTGTAATGCAGGCTTTGAAGGCCATTGATTGCTGTTGCAGCTGTTCAACTCTGCTATTGTTCCATGGAAGCAGCCATAGAGAATAATGAAATGAAGGAGTATGCCTGTGTTTCGATAAAGCTTTATTTACAAACATGATGGCAGGCCTGATTTGGCTTGGCAGCTATAATTTGCTGACCCTTGTTTTATACCATTGGAGTTACAGTGACTTCTACTTGTTAGTCATAAAAAGGCTAATGGGTCCTGGAGAGTTAAAACTGCTGCCCAGCCTGGTGGTGAGCTGGGCTGTTGCATCACAGCCCACACATGATTGGGCTTCCTTCCAGGTCTGTGTATGGTCAGACTCTGAGCCAGCAGCCAAGACAGTGAGCCTGGCACCCATAGTGTTCCGGTTTCCAGAAGGAATCACAAATACCCTTCCTGTGCAGATAAAGGAACAATTGTACTACAGGAGAATTTACTGGAAAGTAATGCAGGGTCACCAGGAAGGAAAAGGAATTCACTCCTCAGTCACAGTCTTCAGTCTGGTTGGGAGTCACTCAGGCTTGGAAAGGTCATTTAGGATGCATGTCTGATTTTGGCAGGCCTCCAGGGCTCTGCACTCACGGAATAATACCTCGGCTTTGGTGACTACAATGGCTCACTCAGAGCTTCCTTTGGCTGCTCCAGTCATCCCTTCCTCCTCACAGTCAGGTCCATGATTCCCCGCAGTGTTCCACCCTCCTGTGTCGTCTGCCGATGCTCAGACTTCTTTCTGTTAATCAAAATCTCCAATAGACTCGGTTTGCTTTCTCTCAATTTTACCTTTCACAAACTTGACAATTTGACTTTTGAGTCTCTTACCTCGTGCTTCCCATCTCTGGGATCTGGTCCCAGGTTCGAGGCCTTGGGAGACAAATGTCTTTGCCTAGGTCAATGCACAGAGCTGGGGTTGAACCCTATTCCAGTGGGCTAGATGATTGCCCCTGTGTGTGCACACGTGTATGTGTATCTGACTTCAACGTTTAAATCATAAGATCACCTTTCTGTGGGCCTCTCTGCTCAGGGAAGCTCCTTCAGCAGCCTGGGTGCCCTTAGTGAGGTTCACAAGTGGGTATTCTCTGGCTGTCATTCTCTAGTCATCTCTCCTTTCCATTTTCTATCAGGTGGATCCACATCATGGTCTGTTTCAAAGTTGGAAGAGTCAAGAGTTTTGAGAGGCTGAATGAAGTTTTCGATGGATTTAATGCTCTAATACTTAAAAAAGTATATGCATTACCTGTTTTGATGACCAATTGGCCACACTGGTTACCGGGTATAAAAGCTCTTAATGGAGGTCCACATTTTTAGTGTTGAAGTGTTTTAGGGGGAAAAAAATCATACATTATTATTATTTTCTCCAAGTAGCACTCCGGCCCTTGGGGAAAAGGCTGTTGGTAGTTATGTGAGTGGAAGCAGAAATGAGAAGGAAGGCAGGCAGGCAGGAATTTGATTATTTCTTCATAAACAACCAATTCCTTCAGCACCTGGCTGTGGCTCCTCTTGCTGTGAGAAGAATACCAATGGCTTTAATATTCCATTGTTTGTGGTTGGGAAGCATTTGCTTGCCGTTCTAAGCTGCTTGGCTCTCAGACTGGCAACAGGGCAGAAAATGTGGTGGATATAAGAAGAAAACAAGCCAAAGTGCTTTAAATCAGGTTAGCTTTCCCTTTAAAACCCATTTGGGATTCCTCTCTCTCTTCCTTCTTCTTAAGAAATCTGTTTGATTTGTGGCTGTATTTCTTACCCTGAAGAGTGGCATATTCTTCAGTGCACAGGTTGTACTGTTGTGCGCACATTATTGCTTTTTTCATTAGTGTTTTTAATGGCCTACTTTGTTTTCACGAAATCCTATCTTCTTCAGTAACACCAATGGTGACGAATGATTAATGAATACAAATGAAAAAACCACTCTCAAAACAGAAGCTAGAAAAGGTGGGGGAAGAGCCGGTGGGTAGATGAATTTGAAATGGCTCCTTACCACAAGGTGGCGCTGTTAAAACACCTCATTTTAAAGTCCTAAAAACAGGTTGCAAATCAAGAAGGAAAACACAAAATTAAAGAGCCTTTCATAAGAAAATACTTGGTATCACAAGAGCGGAGTGTGCCTGTGTGATGTTATTTGTGTGTGCACGTGTATTGAAGATGTAATCATTTAGGAAAAGTAGTTGTTACGGGGAGCAGTGATAGAATTGTGTTTGTGTTTTGAGTGAGGTGTTTAATGATTGATACTCTTGTCATTCAAATAGTAAATATTTTTATTGGGTTTTAAGTATGTTTAATTACAGTTACAACTGGATCCTTCCTGGCGTTTTCTGAAGCATGACATTGTGGACATCAGAATGATGGGTTAAATTTACCATTGCTTAATCTACTTGCATTCTACATAGAGAGCAACACACTAGGGGCATTTATCTGAAAACAATTAGTGCCCCATTAGGGGAAACATGAGGCTAGCAGGGTCTCAGATGTTCCTGACTGCTGTGGGAACTTGGTGTGTGGAAAGTTGGTAAGTTAATACAGTACTTGGAAAATACTTCCTTACTTTAAAACATATTGTTTATTATGCAACTCCCTTGATGCCACTACCATTGTTATTAAAAGTGAATGTTTTCATGTTTGTGCATTCTTTGTCTAGAGTATCATTTACTGATGGACAGAGAGATGAAGAGCTGATAGTTTTCAAGCTTGTGCTTTGAAGGGAAGGTGTTCTTATAATGGTCCAGATAATCTTACTCCTGAGGAAAGGCAGGAGTGCAAAGTTGTCTAACACAAGTGAGTAGAAGCACCCAGAACTTTACATGGATGTTCCCTTATTTCATCCTTATCGCAATTCTCTGAATCAGATGATGTTAATATCTCCATTCTCAGGAGAGGTTCTGAGAAGTTAAGTAACCTATCAACTGTCACAAAGCCACTGTGTGGCAGAATCAGGAGTTGAGCTCAGAAATTATTCAAGGAAGGAATGCAAGGAAATGAAAAGGAAAAGGTCTAGGCTATCTTGCAATTTGTATTTAGACAAAGCTTGATAACATAATGTGGATCTCTGAAAGAAAAAGACACCTCCTTCTATAACCAAATGAGGGCTATAGATAAAGTAATGCACATATATATGTACATATATTTTTTTTTCTACTTCTCATATACAGTTTTCATCAACTTCTGTCTTAGCATAACTATAGCATTTCCCACCATCCACAAAGCATATTCCATGACTTTTTACCATAGCTGGCAGAAGCCGTACAAGTTGATTATGAAAGCTGTAGCTGTGATGTCTCCCAGATAATTCATACTACAGAGGCACTGACCCAGCTGGAAATACAATTCATGATACAGAAATCAACTGATTCCTGCTTTGGGAAAAATTATGTTAATGGGAATAGATATCTCTAGTGACAGCGATACACACTAGATACTCCATACGCTGGCAGAATCTGAGCTTATAGCAATATAAAAAATCCTCTTTATTGTTTTGAAGTATCTGAAAGAATTGTATGTTATAATTAGTCTTTCAAATTGAGTTCTATTTAGGGGAGTAGTTTTAAGCCTATATTTTGCAGAGGTACCTGTGTGTCCATCTGGGAAGTTGTGTNTACCCGAGCTTATTCTGGAGCAGGTGGGCTGTTTCTTACACATATAGTACTTTTGTATATGTGGGTTATTCGATTTTGGTGTCAAGTCCCATAGTATATTGGGAATCTAAGTGTTTTACTTAGGTTTGTTTGTCTATTTATTTATCTTTAAAAGCTTTTATTATTTATTTATTCATCATATAATCATACTTAAAATATTCAAATATTTTGATAATTTTTTTAAGCATGAGAAAAGATCCCCTGTGTCCTCTGGCTATCAGAATTGAGTGCAACACGGTTTTTGAAAAGAAAAAAATCATTATAGATCTCAGAGATGTGGATCACAAAGGATTTACATTCTTACTTTGATATATACATAAAAGGCAAAGAATCTCATTCTTTTTTTCATTTTTTTTTTAACGCTTATTTATTTTTGAGAGACAGAGAGAGACAGAGCATGAGCAGGGAAGGGGCAGAGAGAAGGAGACACAGAATCCGAAGTAGGCTCCAAGCTCTGAGCTGTCAGCACAGAGCTCGATGCATGGCTTGAACCCATGGATCGCAAGATCGTGACCTGAGCTGAAGTCAGAGGCTTAACCGACTGAGCCACCCAGGCACCCCAAGAATCTCATTCCGTAATGACAAATCTTGAACCAGCCTGAGGCTAACTAATAAAGAAGTAAAAGCAGCTAAGAAGCATTTTGACAAGCCCCAGACCTGAGGTTTATGCTGCAGTTGCGAATTGTGTCTTCTAGTGGTTCTGAAACAGTGACGGGAGTGTCATTTATTTGGCTGTTTCTTTGCTCATTTGTCATTCTTGTACGTGACAAAGGGATCTCACATGCCCACTGTAGAGAAGGGAATCTAAGACCTGAGTCAGCAGACAGCTTGGAGACTGTTTTTGCCTATAAGAAAGGTGTGTGATTTGTCTTCTAGCCTGTTAGCTGTGTTTTCAGGATAATATCTTTGATGTCAACAAAGTGCTACCTGTTTGGTGTTGCAATTGCACTGTTGCCATTTGTGTTTTGCTGCAGCTGAAACATGGTGTGACTTGGTCTAGTTCCCAGCTCCTGGAGACCACAGGAAGCACAGAGACAGGTACCTGCTTGATTCTCCAAGGCTGCAGACGCTCCCCGGGGTGCATCAGCTTGTACACACCGCACTTCCTGTGTTGTGCCCACATCCAGCTGTCAGGCCCTCACCCGGAGCGCTGGAGGCGTACTTGGGAGTATTTTGTTGATTTGGGCTCCAGGTTAAGCAATCTGTTTTAGACCTTAGGAAACTTACCTTAAGGAACATTAAAAGGTCTCATAAAAAGGTTGGAAGGCTTGGCTACATATTGGTTTGTTAATGAGACTTGAGTCATACTTATCTTGGTACTTAATCAGTTAATAAATTATTTCAATATGATATTTCCTTTTCTTTCTGGAAAAAAAAAAAGTTTTGCCCTGACCATAAAGGGTTGCCAAGAATATAGCGGTCTTTGATGATTTCTTGTGGTGTGCACCTTTTGCATTTCTTTTTTTTGTGTGTGTGATATTCCACTCCTCCCTAGTACGGAGAAACAATAGAGGAGAAAGGAAATTTAGGGAAAATAATCAAATGCAGGATCAGGAATCAAACTGAGACTTTGGGGTTCCATGCTCAGTATGCCGTTTTGGCATTGTTAGTAGCAAGCTAAGTATTTAATAGCTGATCAACAAGAACAGGAGACCAGCACTCCATTTTTGAGATTGATATATACCAAAAACAACTTTGAATGTTATTAGGAAACAATACCTGACATGTATATTTATTACTAATTTATTTACACAAGACCTCATTCTGTAAAGGAAGCGAGTGGTTTGCAGCAATAACACGTACAAAAAATAATAGCAAAATATACAACAGAGGAGCTGGAATATGAAGATCAGGACAAAAAGCCAATATGAACTTAACCAAAGGACTTGAAGTATGTTCCAGGAGGGCTCATCAGCTGTTGCAGTCCAGCCTCCTGTCTGGCAGCAAACCAAGAGATGGCCAAGTGTATAAAGGACCACAGGCAGAAAGTGAGGAACACGGAAGTCTTCCCTGACGAACACATCCTCTCTGCGTGCCCAGAATTCTCATCACTCCTTAGTCACTCATTGCACTCCACACTAGATCATGAAGAAGCTTAAGAGGGTTGATTTATCTGCCTATCAAATCACTATTTATTGTTATAGAATGGGGCAGGTACATTTTGTTGGCAAAAGGGGGCTGGGTCAGGAGCTTAGCACCCTGAAGCTGAGTCCCAGATGGGCAGACACTCCAAGGGTCTCGTATGTGGTGAGGGAGAGGCAATGTGTGGATCAGGAACTCTGATGACAAATAGGATCTATACTGTAGTTTTCTTTTTTCCTTTAATTGGCTCTGGTGTAATAGGATTACACAATAAAAGGAAGCCAAGGATTTATAATTGCTTGGTAGAGAAGTATTTACCCTTATTTCTGGGAAATGAAAGAAAAGTGGGTGGGGATGCCCTCTTCTTATAGGAAGATACAGATTGCTTAATTTGGCATCAGTTACACCTATTGGCCAAATTCTACTTTGGCTAAATCAAGAAGACACAGGGGAAGCAAACGATTCTGGTTAACAAAATTTCATTTCAATCTTTCACAGACTTTCATGGGTCGCGCTGTGATGCAAGGAACAGGTATCTGCAAATGACCTTTGATGCCTGCTCTGGGTTGCCTAGACAATGATTCAGCTGGTCCTGGGGGCTTCCCTCTGCCAGAGGGAGATGTGCCCAAGCTTAACTGCTCGCATGGTGGGTGACTTTTCTCCCAGCAGGGAGGCCTTCAATTCCACATAAGCCTCAAGGTCTCTTGATCTTGGATGCTAGGTGGATGCCAGGCTTTCCTGGACAATTCTGGTAAAGTTAGCATCTAAACACTGCCCACCTAGCAACACGAATCTGTCTGCATGTCCTATAACAAGGCCACTTTCTCCAGCCTTTAAAAAAGGTACAGAGGAAAGGGGGTTGGGTTCCTTTACTGGACAATAAGCCATGGTGTTTGTCTAGCAGGGTGCCCTGGCCACTCTCTGTGGGGGAAAGGGTGACCCCACCTTCTCTCCTCTCCTCTTGCTTAGCTGTGCAAGCCTCCCCTTTCCTCAATAAAGCCCTTTCTTTAACCCATATTCTGTGTTGTTGCAGTTTCTCTAAGGTCCTTGCGTGACAGGTTGCAATCCATGAGACTCACCTTTAGAGGAGCTATTGTAGAGGCATCAAGAATGATAGCCTTTTGTAGGCCACATTTAAATTGTGACCCAGAGGTCACTAGAATAACATAGCAAAATGCTATTTTCTTCATGATTAAAAATCCTCGGGGTGCCTGAGTGGCTCATTTAGTTGAGTGTCTGACTCTTGGTTTTGGCTTGGGTCATGGTCTTGTGGTTCTCGAGATCTCTCTCCGTGTCAAGCTCTGTGCTCCTGGTGTGGAGCCTTGGGATTCTCCCTCTCCCCCATCTCTCCCTACCTCCCCCCTCCTCTGGCCCCAACCCCACTGCCACTGCCTCTCAAAAACACAAAAACAAGAACAATCCTCTTGCATTCAAAGTTACTTCTGACCCTGGAGTTAATTGACTCTGCTTAGGCACCATTTATAGTCTCACAGGGTGGAAGGCTCCCTCTACTTAAATTCTAACTTCATTCCTGTCAATTGTGTTGCTCTCTGTAGGTAAGTATTAAGCAGGTCATAAAATGCAGTGTTTATGGTCAGATTTCATATGGAGACCTGAGTGGATGATGTACAACACTGTAGACGCTTTCGTTAACATGATCACTGTCACTCATGAATATTTACCCACCTCCCACTGGGCGCTCTGCTGACTACATGCTGAATGATCCTAGCATTGGTAACAAATACAGCTTCTAACGTTGTGGAAACAGTAAAGCCTTATGCAAGTGTAAAGCCATCACTCGGTTTTATTCATTTTATTGTTGTTATTGTTGTTGGAACACTGGTTAATTCAATTCTGTCCTCTGAATTGAACTTTAACCAGGCTTAGTTTTTATGACATCTAAGGGCATGGCTCACAAATGAAGGAAAACTAAGGACTGAATTGCTTTTCACAAGTCCTTTCAAACTTTCTGTCTGAATATCATAGAACTCTGCTATTTTATTTTTTAATTTTGTTTCACATAGTTTATTGTGTAGATTCAAATAGGTCATGAGACTATAGTGTTCCCTAAAACAGAACATCTGCTTATAATTAAAGTATTATGTCGCATGTTCAGCTCACTTATGGTTATAGAGTGCTGTCTACCACTTTGTATATTAGCAAAGGACTTTATTAAAATGCAGACAAAAATCTAAGTTATTACATGAAATAGAACAATGAGTGGTATTTAAGTTGAAGTACTATCCAAAGGTAGATAATTGTAATAATAGATTGAGAATTATACATTGTAGGAAGATTTGCACCCTTTATTTCTTATTTTATTTTACCACAGAATTTTATTGATCACTAATCATAATCTTTAGTTCAAGACATGTGTGGTTTAGTATTTTTAATAGAATAATGAACACCTGTGAAATGTCTGCCCAACCCCAGAACCAGGCCACCACCAGCAATAAAAACCTACTCTTGTGGCGCCTGGGTAGCTCAGTTGGTTAAACATCCATCGTTTTATTTCACGGTTTGTGGGTTCAAGCCTCACATTGGGCTATGTACTGACAGCTCAGAGCCTGGAGCCTGCTTCAGAGATTCTGTGTCTCCTCTCTCTCTCTCTCTCTGCCCCTCCCCAACTTGTGCTCTGTCTCAGTCTCTGTCTCTCTCAAAAGTAAATAAACATTAAAACCTGCTCTTACTCCTACTCGTAAATGGTGCATTAACCTGTAGTGCCCCTTCCTGCTTGTTTCCTTACCATCAGCAGCAGCAGCATTATTATTTCCTTGAGCTGATATAGTGGCTCTTAAATTTTGCCCCCACAGGCTATGTAAACTGCATGCCATAGAAGAGTAAGCTAATATAACCAGCCAATCATGGGAACTTTGGTTAATCAAACATGACCATGCTTTTTTGGGACTCCTGTTTTTGCAATTGTAGTGTCAAGTCTATACCTACTGAGAGAATTGTACTTCTAGCAGGAACATCCCATGTTCCTGAGGCTTCCTGACCATTCCAGTGCCATCCTTGGTTGATTAGTTTGTTCATCCATTCATTTATTCAGAGAACATGTCCTGAGAGCTAGGCGCTGGCCTGGGTGCTAGGGCTTCAAAGGCCAAACTGAGGAGGCACAGTTGCAGAGAGATCATTGTAATTGGAAGTGACAAGTGAAAGAAAGGCTTTGTGCAAAGGGATTGCTCAGGCAGGAGAAGGTGAGGATCCTTCTCTCTGTTCTGAGAGAGGTAGTGAAAGCCACCAGAAGAGGTGATGTTTGTCATGGGGATTTTCCTGGTGAACAAGAGATGGAGTTTTAAGGCAACACTGAATAAAGTTACTCTCACAGAACAGAGGGAGGTAGGAGATTACATTTTAGCTGCTTCTCTCTCCTCTGAAAGCCTGCTGGCTTTGTCAAATTGTTCATACCTGCCACTGGCCAGAAAATGAAAAAGTCTAAAACTAGCTGGAGACCTAGTTCTAGGCTGGGGTTTATTTCATGCACGTATTATTAGAAGTAAAGTTTGTGAGCCAATAGAATGGTGCACTTGCGCGGTCTCAGAACGTGCGATGGGTGCATATAACAAGCACGCAAACACATAATTGTGAGAAGATATGTGGCTGCAACGTCTTTACTAAGCCCGAAGATAAAAAGATGTGTTGTGATGCCAGTAATATGACAATGCTGTCCTGGAAGTGATTGCCCTCCTGTCTGTTATACAGGCACGCAATTCTGTGTCTTTTCTACCACAGAAATACAAAATGCATGTGGGAAACCCCCAGAACCAAACAAGACAGTGTCTCCTGAGGTTTCTCCTTTCTCTGGTCGCTGGAGATCATGGGGAAAGACTAGTAAACCAAGATTGGAACAGCATCATTGGGCGTATGGTCTCTATAAAGATGCTGTAGCAATAATTCTTTGTTTCTTACAGTAATTGAGTCAAAGGCTTATAATAATATGATTCTGAAACCAGAGCAGACAGCAGATTTCCGTGGACCAGAGTCTCTCAATTAGATTTCTGTGGCTTAGCTATAGGAAGCCATCAGAGGTTAAAGACTTAATTTTTCTCCGTGGTGTTTCCTAAAGAAAAATGAGCAGTATGCAGTTTTCCTCACCACCTCTCCATCTTGAAGCATTTTATTTTCTCTGCTTTCTCCTGTCCCTGTCAATATGGCTATTCATTATTGCAGTCATGATGAACGGGCCAATGCTGTCTTTCTTCTCACTTTCCTGATTTACCCTCTAGGTAGGGAGAGCCTGCACTGGTCTCGGGAGACCCACAGCTTCTCTGGCCTGG
Organism: Crocuta crocuta; assembly: GCF_008692635.1. NCBI lineage: Eukaryota > Metazoa > Chordata > Mammalia > Carnivora > Hyaenidae > Crocuta > Crocuta crocuta. The sequence goes on along the minus strand of NW_027531897.1, from coordinate 2,132,959 downwards.
CCTGAGACCTGTGAGCGGTCCTCTCCGGTGAGCACCTGGATGAGGTTCCTGCGCTCCCTCCAAACCTTAGTTTTAAAAGCACTCCCATCTCCTGGTTAAAAAACAAAAAGTCATTTCATTAAAATGTTTTTCTGAGCAGATGAGCAGACGGGCTGCTCTCATGCCATGTCCTGGAAGTTCTTTTCAGATTTCAAGGAGATCATTTAGTACTCAGGGGGCAAAGGAGAGACAGCGTGGTAGTGAGTAGTGAGATATGGGGCAGACTGACCCTCTGAAGAGTTTGGAGACGTCTTTTTCCTGCCACAGCTGTATATTCTTGGCAGCATTAGGATGGTATTGTCTTATTTTACTTCTTTTGACTCCGTGGGGGCCATCTAAAGGTGGGCGTTTTGATATTCTGTATTTGGCCAAGCAGTGGCTACTTACCTCAGCATCTGTGCCCTGAAAATAGGGTCACAGTTTGTTAGGACACCTGTAGGAAGCGGCAGGAAAGCCTGGAAACCCAAGAACCTAGGGTTCAATTTCTGTATCCTCCTTTGATTTTTAAGATAAGTGGGATTCGGTTTTTATTCATTTCACTGATGCCATGTTTTCACTGGTAAAATGAGTGGACAGCTCATATTTACCTCTTCCACTTTGTGAGACAAAGTAGGCACAGCGTGGGGAAGGTGAAGAGAGTCCCTGTTCATCACTCCACTAAGGCCGGGGGGAGGGGCTTATCACTTCTCTTCTCACTCAGGACACAGGTTCACAGAACAAAAACATTAAAATTGTCCCTCGAGTTGTAACTGGGCTATATAAGGCCTTTAAAAGGCTTTCCTGAGTTCTTCACAAATCCTAACTCATTAAAACCCATGATGTAGGCACTATTACTATCCTTCTCATTTTACAGACAAGAAGACTGAGACACAGAAAAGTAAAGTAACTTGCCCAAGGTCACACAGCTAATAAGATGTAGATCAGGGATTCAAACCCAGCAGTATATTCTGGAATCTGCACTCTCAATTGCCATGCTTGGCTGCTACTCCTCCTTCCTGGTGCTGGCTGGTTCTTCTCTAGTACTTTTTGGGAAAGCATATGTTCCATGTTTGTTAAAAATAAGAAAGGCTCATATAACCTCTTCATGATAGGATGTGACATAATTTTGTGCCCACTGCTTTCCAGGTAGTATTTCAAGTAGAGGGAGTCCTGAACCTAAGAACGGTTACTCATGATTGGAAGGGTACCACCAACAGGGATTGTTGGCCTTCTCAGTGACAAGGCTATCCTTCCTAAGATTTAGGAAAGTTGTATCCATGGGCTTAACTCCCAAAACTGTAAACAAAAGAGGAAGCAAAATGAACTGGCGTCTCAACTGTAAACTTCAAAGGAAAGAATAAAAAAAAAATCAATGGTGGTGTTTTGATAGTCAAGGTCAAAGAATTCATTTCCCTTTTCAGAATGAACCACTTTTACTGTGTCAGACTTTATGGCCTTATATAATTTATGTACTCCCCTAATGTTGGTGGCTCATGGAAACTCAGTAAAATGGCTCTAGGAAACTATAATCATCAATTTATTTGAATTCTGGATCCTCCTCTGGGGAGTATGTTTTACTGCCCCCTTTCATAATTCCAGTGTGCCATATGCCATCGGAGCAGTGAGTATTTTCCCCTAGTGTGGCATTAAGATTAAAGATCCTAACTGTGTTGATTTGTAGCAAAATGAAGTATGTTGTTGACTTGTTTGATGGTTCTTGTCTTTCATTCTCTGTTCAATTTAGGGTAGGGAATAATTTGCTGAAATGTCTTGTCTATTCCTTTTGAATTTCAGAAAGCAGATTGCAACAAAGACTCATCTCAGATGGTGGCGCTTCCTGTAATGTGCCTACTTTGAAAGTCTCATTTAAGCTAATATTGAGACTCCCTGGACATTAAATTTCTTACTTTCCCTGGTGGAACTAGGTAAACATGTTGGTTCAGGAATGGGCAAAGAGCAGATGTATCTTGAGTACCTATTATGTGCTAGGAATTATACTAGTGTTTATATATGTTTTCTCGTTAAATTCTTAAATTAATCCTATGATGCAGTTAATAATCACCCCGTTTTATGACTGAGAAAGAAATAGCCTAAGGTTTTGAGTATTTTTCCCAGGAACTCAGCTAAGGACTAACACTGAGATGGAAACACAGGCCTGCCTGGTTGCACAATGCATGTTGCTTCCACCCAGCAGCGCTCACCATGACTCAGAAACATGTGAGTTTGTTCATATATTCATTCACTGCACAGATTTTTACTGGGCCTCAGCTATGTACCGGGTTCTTACCTAGTTCCTGGCAGTCAAGTAGTGTTCAAGACAGAAATTATGACTATTCTGAGACTTTGTCTTCAAGGTAGAGGCGCTGGAGACAGGTTAAAAGGAGACGGTACACAATACATAAATTAAAATTTTGTATCAGTGTTTTTCTAAAAATAAAGCAGGAAGATATGATAAGAGAGTGACAGATGATCAGGGACAGTGTTGTTGAGCAGGTGACACTTGAGATGAACTTTGGATGTCCAGAAGGAGCAACTGTCTGGAAGAAGAGCTCCTAGACTGAGGGTTAGTGAGGGGAGCTGACCAAAGGCAAGGGTGGAGGAGACACCGGGAAGGTAGGAGCTATGGTTGGGAAGGTACATGGGGCCAGGATCAGGTGGGGCCTTGTTGGCCAGAGGCGACATTTGGATTGAAGAGTCTCCTCAGAATATTAGGCAGGTGAGGGATATGATTTGTTCATTTTTGAAATTGAAGGAATCAGGTAAAGGGAGAAGTGTGACATCAGGAGTATTGGTTAGGAAGTTATAAAAATAATGGCCCAAGCCCAACCAGGGTGGTGGTGGTGGAGATGGGGAAGAGTGGGCACATCTTTAGGGATGTGTCCTGGAGACAGTCAACGGCATGGATTTCTCCCTCTAATATATCGTGTTGTATTGCACGTGAAATGGGTGACTTTGCACATGAGCTTCACCCTTGTCAGAATGAGAGCAACCTGGATTCCATTTGTTGATGTCTAAGTTTCATGATAGTGGTAAAATATAAGAGGGAAAAGATAAATTTATTAACAAAATAGCATACGTTATAATATATATTAAGAAAGTGAATGCATTATTGAGAAAAATAAAACTTGGGTAGATGTGCTTTGCTTGCTCCTAGAAGGAACAATTTAGTCATATTGCAAGGCTGTCATTTTTTTCCAAATTATTCTAATGATTTAACACAGTGCTAACAATAATGTCATTTTTTTGGGAGGGAGAACTGATAGAATAATTATTAAATGCATTTGAAAGAATAAACAGTTGGTAATAATGATGGGAAGATTGCCTCCTGAGACATTAATATGGCTTTAAAGCTGGAATAACGAAAAGAGATAATAGTAGCAGAGGGATCAGGAGGAATGTCTGTGGAGCAGAGCAATGATGCTAGAAATGAACATAAGTTCATATACAGTTTTGGTATAAAGTCAAGAAGTATTTTAAACATGAGTTATGAATTTACACATTGTTTTGTAAATGGTGTTTGGACATTTGATGTAATATATAAGAAATAAAGTATATCTTACACCAATAAATGCTAGATAAAGGAAGTATTGAAATATAAAAAATACTTTGAGGTACAGGAAGAAAACCTAGATTTTTAAAAAAAATTTTTAATTTTTTTAAAAATTTATTTCTGAGAGAGAGTGAGAGAGAGACAGCGTGAGCAGGGGAGGGTCAGAGAGAGGGAGACACAGAATCCAAAACAGGCTCCAGGCTCTGAGCTAGCTGTCAGCACAGGGCCCGATGCGAGGCTTGAACCCACGAACCGTGAGATCGTGACCTGAGCTGAAGTCAGAGGCTTAACTGACTGAGCCACCCAGGTGCTCCAAAACCTAGATATTTTTATAACCTTAGAGAGAGATTCTTTTTATGGATGATGATGACAGAAACCAAAGAAGAAAAGAAACATTTTAAGTTCTCTGCAATTGAAAATTTTAAAAATGAAAAAAAAAAAAAGGAAAAATTGGGAGAGATATATTTAATACATTATTTTGGCAAATGATTTCTGTATAATGAGCCCTGAAAGAAAATCAGCTATGGACAGGAGGAGAGATTCACAAAAGCACTAATAAAAATACCAAAGCATGTGAAAACTGCCCTGCTTCGTGCTAATTAAGGAAGAACAAATCAGAGATTAGTGAGATCTTACTATTTCCCCTTTAAACTTGGCAGAGATGATAAAATGCTAACTAACACCCAGTGCCCGCGTGGGGAAGAGGACACTCTTTAATACGTCGCTGATGGGAATGAAAATTCGTACTCATCAAGGCAAGTTAGTGATACGTGAAAAATCTCTACCTTGTTTCTAGTGATTTATCTTAAGGATGTAAAATATTAGGATATTTATCTCAGCACTCTAAGAACCAAAGTGTCCCAAAGGAGGATTGTATATTATGGTACAGGGATAACAATGGAAACTGTAATTAAATATAATGTGGTAGACATGTATAGGTGTGAAAGACCTCCACAAAGTATTGCAAATGGAAATCCAAAGCTTATACAACAATATGTTAAGCATGATCTCTGCCTCCTTTTTTGTTGAAGTGTGGGTGTTTGTATGATGTGTATAGAAGAGCTTTGTCAAGTTGTCTCTGAGTGAATGTGTTTGTAATTCATTTTGCTATCCTTTTTACATATCTAATTAAAAATTTTTCTGTTGTGAGCGTATTTTAAAACATTGTAGTTAAGAACATGGGCTCAGAGGTTCAGATGGACCTGTGCACATCTACCTGGTGTCCTTTGATACTGGTTAGCTATAAATTATACCTCATAATAGTATGCACCTCATAGATGGTTGTGTTAAAATAATGCATAAAAAGAGCATAGCATATTTTTGTCATGGCTATTCCTGTTAATTATTTATTTTTACTTTTTACTATTGCTATCTTATCAGTAATTTAAAAACATTCTTTTGAAATAGAATGTATTGAGTCTATAATTCAATGAGGATTAGGTAAGTGTCAGCTCATCTTCTTGGAGGGTCAAAACCAATCTATTCAGTGATTTCTCCCTTGTCCCAAATGTTATTTCTGCACTGCGCAATGCAAATTACCACTCCTTGCCAGGATCATAAAACCCTCTGGACGTGACTGTTTCTGGGTGCAGTCCTTGAGAATTCCACTGCTCTACAGTTTCAGTTTGTTAGCTTTCAGACTACTTGATTTTGGAGGAGAAAAATAGACCAAGAATAGTAGCTAAAAACACCCCTATGTATTTCCCTAAATAATGGACAAGCAAGATAGACCATATTAAACCAATAGTGAGGGCCTTTATTTTATGTGTGTGTGTGTGTGTGTGTGTGTGTGTGTATACACACTTGTATGTGTATATATATATATATATATATATTAATAAGTTATTGTCAGGTTAGCTAACATACAGTGCATACAATGTAGTCTTGGCTTTGGGAGTAGATTCCCATGATTCATCACTTACATACAACATCCTGTGTTTATCCCAACAAGTGCCCTCCTCAATGCCCAGCCCTCATTTTCCCTGCTCCCCCAACCCCGACATCAACCCTCAGTTTGTTTTCTGTATTTAAGAGTCTCTTATGGTTTGCCTCCCTCTCCATTTGAAACTANCAATGAGGATTAGGTAAGTGTCAGCTCATCTTCTTGGAGGGTCAAAACCAATCTATTCAGTGATTTCTCCCTTGTCCCAAATGTTATTTCTGCACTGCGCAATGCAAATTACCACTCCTTGCCAGGATCATAAAACCCTCTGGACGTGACTGTTTCTGGGTGCAGTCCTTGAGAATTCCACTGCTCTACAGTTTCAGTTTGTTAGCTTTCAGACTACTTGATTTTGGAGGAGAAAAATAGACCAAGAATAGTAGCTAAAAACACCCCTATGTATTTCCCTAAATAATGGACAAGCAAGATAGACCATATTAAACCAATAGTGAGGGCCTTTATTTTATGTGTGTGTGTGTGTGTGTGTGTGTGTGTGTATACACACTTGTATGTGTATATATATATATATATATATATATTAATAAGTTATTGTCAGGTTAGCTAACATACAGTGCATACAATGTAGTCTTGGCTTTGGGAGTAGATTCCCATGATTCATCACTTACATACAACATCCTGTGTTTATCCCAACAAGTGCCCTCCTCAATGCCCAGCCCTCATTTTCCCTGCTCCCCCAACCCCGACATCAACCCTCAGTTTGTTTTCTGTATTTAAGAGTCTCTTATGGTTTGCCTCCCTCTCCATTTGAAACTATTTTTCCCCTTCCCTTCCCTCATGGTCTTCTGTTAAGTTTCTTAAATTTCACATATGAGTGAAAACATATGATATCTGTCTTTTTCTGACTGACTTATTTCACTTAGACTAATACCCTCCACTTCCATCCACATTGTCGCAAATGGCAAGATTTCATTACTTTTCATCACCGAGTAGTATTCCATTATATATATAAGCCACATCTTCTTTATCCATTCCTCAGTTGATGGACATTTTATGAAGTTTATTTTGGGGGGGAGAGAGTGAGTGTGTGAGCAAGCATGGAGGAGAGGCAGAGAGAGAGAGAGAGAGATAGAAAGAGAGAGAGAAAGAGAGAATCCAAAGCAGGCTCCATGCTGTCAGCATGAAGCCAAGGTGGGGCTCTATCTCAGGAACGTGAAGGCATGACTTGAGGTGAAATCACGAGTCAGATACTTAACTGACTGAGCCACTTAGGTGCTCCAATAGTGAGAGCCTTTAAAAGTGTGGTTTGCTGCAAAGGTTTTGTGCTATAAACACAGTACATTTGATTCCTTGTGAAACATGTCTAGAAAGGGGTAGGGGACCAGTCTATGGGCTATTTATCATGTGTCTGTTCAAACCTATGGTCATGCCATGTATGTTTCAAGAAATAATATTTTCCAAAGCAGTGCCTCTTAGGTTTTTGGTCAGTCACATATATAGTTACTGGGGCTTAAGATAAGAAGGGGGGAAGAATTTCACCTTTTAGATGAGTGTCTCATTATTATTGTTAAATTCTTCATTCCTCATTCTTCTTTTCTCCTCTTGTTCAATTACTCCTTCCTCCTTATCTGTGGAACACATTCATCAACTGTTAGCATTTTTTCATTCAGGAATGGCTAGATTTAACAGTTGTAAGGAGAGCTTTAGCCACACACATTTCATATTTTTGATATATTTAAACACATTGGTCGGTCTGAAGACAGCAGAGAGTAGGTGGGTAATGAATTACATCACTGCTTTGCCTTGTTAAGGAACATCACCAGAATGTTTAAATGGGGTTTCCATTTAGTCCTATATGCTGCAAATTAAGAAAGTGGATAAATCTCTATAACTGGCTGGTAGATTTTTTTTTTTCCATCAGGCATTCATTTGAGTCACAAAAGAAGAGCTGGATCCAATAAGATATATGCAGGTTGACAAGTGGCTTATTTAACTTAATATAGGAAAATATAAAATAATGGAAACTAGGTCAAAAATGGCAAAAAGGATTAGGGCTTAAATAGAGACAGGCTTCCAGACAATGAAGGGAAGAGGATCTGGCAGTAATAGTGTCTGTAAAGCCCGACCCATCAGCTTCATGTCTGGCAGTAATTAGGAGGCCAAAGAAATAATGCAATGAATCAACTGAGGACAAGAATGGAAAAGAGAAAGGGATGATAGGCTCTGTGAAGCTGGATGGCCTTACAGAGGAAGGGGAGGACTTGCAGGAGGCAGTCCCCTGAGTTAGAAGGAGACAGCAGGAGAGCCTCTTCTCTGTCCTCTTTGTGGGTGGCCGGGTGACTGACGTATAAGAGAGAGAGGAGACAGAGTAGTCAAAAGAGGAAGTGGTGAGAGCGGGGACAGGAGGTTTCCTATCACGATGACCTGTGGGGAGTTCAGGTGCTACTGGTAACCCATGACTTCCTCAGGTTCCCTGGCTTGTCCCCTGTGGGCCTTGTGGCCGCCTGTCATTGTTAATTTCCATCCATCTCTTTGAAACTAGACTCGAAGAAAGAGTTAGCTCTTTAGTAGGGTCCGTCTTAGTTAGGACCCCTCTATCTTTTCTAACATGCTGCTACTGAAACCTTTCTCCCCCAGCCTCCTTCTCAGGGAGGGCAAGCACACTCAGACATGACAGCTTTTTGGACTTCAGCACTGGGTTCTCCAAGACTTGCCAGTCTGTTCCGTTATTTAACCAGGACACATACCAGCTGGGTTGAAGAGTGCAGCTGGATGTCTTTCAAGGCTCATCTGAGCTTCAGCTGCAGTGTATTTTTTTGTGTTTGTCTCCATCAGGGTTGCCAGTTCATGCTGGGAAGCTGAGCAGGAATCCTTTCTCTTCCATTTGCTCTGCAGAACACCATGTGCAAGGCGATGTCCAGTCAACTCTCTAACGCAGTTAGGATTGCTACAGAAACAGGGGAATGAACTGTGTGAAAAGAACCATAGGCTCAAATAGACATGCTGAGCTCTGGAATCTGAATTCATATATGGCTCTTCTCTGGCATTTGAAACAAACACAACATCCCAGGAGGATGAGAAAAGCATGGTCCACATGGTGTCTTTGTTGAGTCAGTCCTCAGCAGGGGTGGGGTTAGGCTCTGAGGCCTCTTGGGGTATGAGAGGAAATATCAAAGAGCCTGGCTTAGCAAGGAGGGAAAGTAACTCTCATGGGTCACCTGGCATGCCTATAGTATCCTCTACCAGGAAGGACTTAGGCGGTGGCCTACAGTTGTGTTTTTGTGAGGACAATCAAGTTGTTCACATGAACACTGTCTCCTAATAGGCCTGCATGACAGCCTAATGCCCAGGTATAGGACAGTGGATGTTGGGATTTGGAAATTTTTTCTGTATTTGTGTTTTCAGGACATTTTCTAGCTACCAAGATATATGTATGCAAGCTCAGCCATTCCTTTGAAAACCAAAGCTAATTCACTCTATCAGAAATAAGCATTGTTTGGGGCATGAGAAAGAAGTATAGCCATGAGAAAAAGAGATAGCACTTCTTGCCCTCCAGGCTCATACATTGTTGTGGATAGTCAGGGAAAACACAAAATAGGGCATTACTTATAGAGTACGATGGATGGTAATAAGTGGTATGTAAAAGGAAGATGAGAGGGGCATGGGGAGTGTCAGGGAAAGGGTTGATTTGATGGTCTTGAAATGTCCAGATGACTGGCAACACACAAACATAATTTTAAACATGTGGGCATTTATTTTCAGTTCTCTTCTAGGTATTCATATTGTATTAATAGTAATATTTTTGTGTAGTGCGTTATAATTTTCAAAGCACTTTCATACCTGTTATTTCCACAGAGGAAGGAGAGTGCCTCTACCAGTTTCATGTACTTAAGTACTTAGCTCTGTTCAGGACTGGATTTGAACTCTACTACATTTAACTTTACAACATATTTAGGTGACTTACTGGAAAAGTGCTCTTTTCCATCTTTTGAATGTCTTTCATTGAACTCTAGCAATCATTCCATTGGGAAGCCAAAGAGCAAGGTGTCTCCCCAGTGGCTTCGTGGACTCTTGAGAAGCTCTGGAATGAGGAGTCAGTGAACACAGCAGCATGTCAGTGTAACCTTCCACTGTCTGGGATAGGTTTCTCTGTCAGAGAAGCAACAGAGAGCCTTTGTAAACCATCACGGTCATGTACACAGGGACACTTCACAGTCATTGTCATGCTCAGGTGCTAGCACTCCATCTCCAACACAGCTGTGCATTTTTCCTTGGGCATCCTGCTTTTACACCAAAGTCATTTTGTCTAAATGAAGCTAACCCTCCTTGCTTGCCCCTTCCATTCTAGCTTCTTCTCTTGAGTCTTAAATCTTTGAGCATTCCTTAGATACCCCTTTGTATCCCCCCTCCATGTAGTCATCTGCCCATTCTTCACATCCTTTCTTCCGGTCACCTCTGGGCCAGGTGAGGACTTACAAACTCTGAACAAATTTCTGAATAATTACAATGCCCTTCTCTTTGGTCACTTCAGTGTCAGTGTCAGTTTGAGTGTTCAACTGCTCATCCTTCATGAGCACAGACATCATCCTTTTGCCAGACCCATCTGCAAATTCCTTGCAGGTTTCCATTCTCTGTGCTCGCCACTCATTGCCCCTCCCATGAAGCCTCCATTGAGAAGAACCAGTCTCCTCTCTCTTTACCCTCTCTAAATCTGACTCATTCATCACATTCTTGCTCAGAGGCAAAGCCTATCCTCAAAGATAGGCTTACAGATAAAATACAGGACACCCAGTTAAATGTGTACTTCAGATAAATACTTTTTTACCATAAGTATTTATCAAATATTGTGTGGGATATACTTATACTGAGAAAATTATCATCGTTTATGTAAAATTCAAATTTAACTGGACATCCTTTATTTTAATTTGTTAAAACTGGCAACTCAACTCTAAGAAGTATTCCCTGGCTACTCTCTGTAGTTCCCAGAGCTTGATGCCTGTGGAAGGCCTATAGCACTCACATAAATGAATCTTCTTACAAGAGGATAGAGTGTAAGTGGTAAATCCAAAACTAATACTGCTTGAATTCTTTGAATCAGTGATTACTAAATACCTACTATGTTTTAGGAAATGTGTAAGGCATTTTGGGTGCAAAAATAAAGATAATGCCTGTTCTCAGTGGTGCCTGGCTAGAGTCCCAGGCCCCACTAGCACACAATTACAGTGTAACATTTTTTAAAAAATATTTATTTTACTTTGGGAGAGGGTGAGTGGGGGAAGGGGGAGAGAGAGAAAGAGAAACAGAATCCGAAGCAGGCTCCAGGCTCTGAGCTGTCAGCACAGAGCCCGATGCGGAGCTCAAACCCACAAACTATGAGAGCATGATCTGAGCCGAAGTCAGATGCTTAACTGACTGAGCCACCCAGGCACCCCTACAGTGCAGCATTTTGATGGCCACTATACCTATTATGAACTGACTTCTTCGAGGAGGTAGGTCTTGAAGGATGACTAGGGAGGTAGGAAGAGGGTCTCTCTGGGCAGAGAGATAAAGATACTCAGAAGCCCAGGTAAGGGAGGGATTAGTGTTTGACCAGGAAGTTGGTAGAAAGTTCATTGTTGTTCTAGAGGAAGTGTGTTTATAAGATAACACATGGTGTCGTCTGGAGGTTTGGTTATCATGCATTTATCAACATACGACTGAGGATGAAATTTGGAAGGTTGGACAAAAACCCGGTCATGAAGATTTTGTTTCTCACACTGAAGAAGCTGAGTGTTATCCTGAAAGCTGTGGAGAATCAATGAACCATTTAGAGAAATGACATAGTCAAATTTATATTTCAGGAAAGAACCAAGAGAATAGATTCAAGGGGCAAGGCTGGCAGAAGGGAGACCAACCTGGGGACAGCTCCAGTGGTTCAGGCTAGAGATGCCTAGGGTCCTGGGATTTGGGGGTGGGCACATTTAGGAGATGTGAAGAGCATAACATCAGTAGGACCTATGGCCAAATTGGACATATTGGGTGATGGAGGGGGAGGAAGGAACATTTCTGGCTTGGGCAACTACAGGGATGACAGAGATATCTATCTAGGTAGAGGGTACAGAGAGTTAAGCAGGTTTGAGGGGGTGAGGATCATGAGGAGATCCGTCTGAACGTGTTTTATCTCACACTTGGCATTTATTATATTTGGTTGTAATTTGTTAGTCATCTTTTCATGTGCTCTGTTGTTTCCCCCGGGTGGACTCTGATCCTTCTGAGGTCTTGGACTGCGTTAACCAACCTGGGGATGCCCTGGAGCCTTTAACTCATTACCACCCCCTGCAAGTTCACCTCACCAAACACGGCTGTGTGAAGCTCCAAGCTAAGGCTGCCGGCAGCTGTAAGCAATATGGTCTGCGTAGTTGATCATGGCAGGAACTTTGAGCTGGGACACCATTTCACCCTGTACATGATGTGTTTCTCCTCGGAGGGAAGCCTAACACCCGAGCTGACCTTGCCCCCTTCTGAAAGGGAAGACCATATCTCACAGTGACAGCAGGAGGCTGTAGGTCAGTGGGGTGATGACCAGGCCCTCAGAGACCCTGCTCTCTCTCTCTTTACAGAACCCCATAAATCCTTCCAAAGGGAGTAATTACCTCAGGATCAAGAGAGCCCTCTACATTCCTAAAATCAGTGAAGGCAAAATGTACAGGGATTTCTGAGAAAAGTAAATGTGGTGTGAGCATGATCCCTGGGTGTTACTGTGCTGCAGAGAAGGCCCCCCCTTTCCCCCCCTGAATGGTGTTCTTTGCTCTCAAGTTAACTCATGCACTGGACTTGGTCCAAGTACATTTTGTTTCTTGATTTCTAGCCAGGCTTCTCTCAGTTGTGGTGCATTCTCCTCTTTGCTCCCCTCCCTCCACCGTCCCCTTCTCTCTTTTTATAATTCTTTCAGCTTTTCCGTGTGACTGAACCGATACAGAGGAAAACCCCCCAGCTTAGGTAGGGCTTCCACCAGAGTGAGGCCAGAGGGACTCTGTGAACGGCCGGCCCCTCACTCAGCAATGGCCTGCATGGCAAGGTATGTCTAAGAGCAGCTGAAGCAGAAAGCATTTGAACTCTGCCCCTGCCAAATGACTTCCAGATGTGTAAACTCCAGCCTCCCTCTGCTCTCTGACTGTAGCCCTGCCAACATACATCTGCAGATTTCTGGTGCACAGGAAACATGAAAGGGTATCTTCTACAACATCTGTTCCCTTTCCCCAGCTCCCCACTCTGTCTTCTCGGACTTTGCCCTATATTTCATCTCCTCCTAAACAAAGTCATTAAGGAATCACTGCATAACTCTCCTTGGCCCATAGATGCCATCTCCCCCCTCTCCCCCCAGAGCCTGTTCTTGGCTCTCTGGACAGTTGACCAAAGCACCACTAGAATCATTAAAGACACATATTGACTTGCTGCAGGAGACAAGAACTGAGTTTTCTCTCTTGGGCTGGTTCCAGTCCTCAAGCTGCAAAGGGAGGTTTTGGCCACAAGGAGGACAGAATGGAGACCTGAAGATGAAAACACGGGTCTCCATGAAGAGTTTGCCTGCCTGCACACCTTTGGGAGAAGATGAGATCTTCAGGAAGAACCTTTTTCTATGGACATTCAGTTTTTTGGAAAAAACCAAGCAGGCTTCTCTAAAATTGGAAGCATGTAAGTGCTGAATGAGCTCTTTGCCTCTCCCCCAGCCCCTGGGGTATGGCACCCATCAGGATAAAAGAACCGAAGAGGAACAGTTCTTAATGTAACTCAAAGGGGGATGAGAAAATCAGAAAGCCTGTTAGCAAAATGAACCAGGAGATTTTTATGGAGGCATTTACTCCCATTAGAAAAACGATTTGACTGCTGTGTAAATAAATGCTTGACCTTTATTCTGCCCTTCATCCATATGGACCTAAGATTCTCTCCAGCCCTATCCCAGGGGACATGGAATGGAGCCAAGTGACCAAATCTGGGAGAGGGAACAAAGGTGCACTACAAAAGGGAGCAGAGAGTTGAAGGGCTGAGAAAGGAACAGTTGTAGGTGAGAGGTCCTTGCTGCCCCAGGTCCCATGTCATAGGCATGCAGGTCCACCTGGGAGCCAGTGGAGGTTGCAGAGGTTTAGGATAACTGCTCCTGATTGTGCACCCAGGTGAGCCTACTAGGTGGCTTCATAGGTGTCTTTCTGGACCCTGGATGAGACTGTCCTGCCCTGTAATCTGAAGGGCATAGTAGAGAGTGGGTAAGATGTACGTTCTGTTGTAATAGTCCCAAGCACCTCCATCTCTTCAGATTGAGCCCTAAGATTTGGCTGGATTTTGCTACAGTAGCCTCCCTATTTGAAACAAACAAACAAACAAAATAATCAATTAATACAAAAAATACATTGGTCTCATACTTCAAGTAGAGCTTGTTGCAGAAAAACAAGTAGAAGAGATAAAGCACTCCTTTATCTCTGTCTTTCTACGCAACTTCCCCAGAGACATTGGAATACCCCAGTACTTAGAGTACCTCCTTCCTAAAGAAGAGTAGAATCTGTAAACTCTTTCATATACGGATGGGTGCATAAAGGGCAAACAAACTCTTCTGCATGAGAACTGATCTTTGTTTAATTGTATAGCTCTATTACTTTGACAACCTCTTCAGGAATGCAAACTATACCATATTGCTTAGAATAAAATGACCCCTGACTGGACTAGGGAATTGTATCTGGAGTGGGTAGAACTATAAAGAACCATACATTTCTGCTAAGGACATCATGCTTTAGGCTTTCCTAAGTGTGGTGACATTTGTAATGGGTGTCCTGTAGGGACGATGGAAGAAGCTTTGTCTAGGGACTTGTTACAGGTGATAATGGCCTCTTTGATGAGTGAGGACTTTAAGTCAGGTTAGCTCTCATACTTTCCCACTGTGGTTCTCATCCCTTGTGCCTGAGCTGTCCCTGCAGAGAAGTCAGTGCTGAATGGCTGTGTGGGCTGATATGTGGGCTTTCACTGAAGGAAACCACTGGCGCTGTTCCACTAGTTGAACTGTGGTGCTGCCTCACATCCTTCCGGGTATAGCACTTGTGGCCAGTGATCGTCTTGTGAGTGAGAACGTCTAGTTGAGGCTAAGAAAATCATGATGGGTAGTTTAGAGAGTATAACTGACTGCCTGTTAAATTGTCTCCTATCTCCTTTGCAAAGAGAGACTAGTGGGTGGAAGACATATGTAGGGGGCCAGAAACCTGCCCAACGTGCCTCAGATCACACCCAGAGGACATACTCTCTCTTTAGGACTTTCAACCTCATCTCAAATGATGTCCAGGAAGAAAATAATTGTTATCCGGTTTTGCTTTGCATGTACCTATCACCCAAAGCTGTTGATCATAAATGTCACAATGACCTCCCACTTGGCCCTTATTATAAAGGCTGTAACTTCAGAACTCAGGGAACTAGTGTGAAAGTTTCCATCTTCTAAGTTTATTCCAGTTATAAACACAGTTACTGGAGAAATAACTAATGATTCTACTCATTATGGATATGGACCAGAATTTCATTTGTTACCTATTTATTCTCCATACTTTTCTCTAACCAGAGTACAGTAGCAAATGACATTTACGATTTCTTGGTAGCAGTGTAAAGTCAAAACATCTCTGTATTTCCCTGTCTTCCTTACAGTTGCCCTGATAAGTAGCCACAGGTCACTTTGGGGAGGGAGGGAAACAATGTTTATTGTACATATTTGTAATAGACTTGTTGGGTTTTTCTTCAAGGAAGACTGCTTCCCCTTCAATCAATGGACTCTGGGTCTCTGAACTGATTTAACTGGGACCCAGGTGGAGGGTCATGGTTTTTCTGTTATAGTACATGGCTTCAACTTTCTTCCATCCTGCTCTTCCTTTTTTTTTTTTTTTTATTAAATGAAAGTCAAGAAGCACTCTACTACTGTCCATCTGTTACCCTCAGAATATGGTGATCTGTATCACACACCATCACAGGCTTGAAGCAGAGCACTGCCCGGTTGCACCTGATCATGACCTGGTGCTTTTACTGCAGCATTAACTACAGAAGGAGGTAGGAGTTGAGAAGATTTGAAATAGAACACAGATGTATTGAATCCACCTAGTTCAGGTTCTTCAGTGGCCACAGGTGATTTCTATCTCTTGGCTTTGTGTAAGTCCCTCCTCTTAAGTAACTTGCTTCTAACCAATAGAATATGAGGATGTTGAAGGGCTGTCACTCTTGTGACTGGGTTACAAACAAATTCTGACTTCTCTCTCACTGGAAAACTGTGTTTTGTTGGCTTTGATGAAGCAAGTTGCCCTGGTGGAGAGGTCCTCATGGAAAGGAATTGGGGGCAATTTGAGCCCACAGCTAGCAAGTAACCGAAGCCTTTATTCCAGCCTTCCCAAGGAACTGAATTCTGCCAATAACCACGTAAGGGAGCTTAGAAGTGGATCCTCCTGTCGTTAAACCTTCAGAGGAGACCCCTGCCGTAACTGACACTTTAATTGCAGCCTTGTGAGAGGTGGTGAAGCAGAAGTCCAGCTCAATGGGCCTGGTTTCCTGACTGACAGAAACTGTAAGGTAAAACAAAAACAAAAAGCAACACCCCCCCCCCCAAAAAAAACTTCTTGTTTTAGGGCATTTTGTTATTAGGATGACCAACAGTTCTGGTTTGCCTGGGGCCATTCTAGTTTTAGCCCTGAAAGTTCTTTTGTTCTTTATTTAGTGAGTTCTGACATGTAACATATTAGTTTCAGATGCAAGACATAATGATTTGATATTTGTAGGACTTGCTACATGATCAACGTAATAAATTGAGTTAATATCTCTCACCTGATATAGTTACACATTTTTTCTTGTGATAAGAACTCTTATAATGCACTCTCTTAGCACCTTTCAAATAAATATACAATACAGTAATACTAACATATTTCAAATACTTATTACAGTCACAGTAATCCCCATGCTTTTTTATTTTATAACTGGAAGTTTGTAGCTTTTGGCTCCCCCACACGCCTTCCTCTGGCAACCACCAATCTGTTCTCCGTATTTATGAGCTTGTTTTTTGTTGTTTGTTTGTTGTTTTAGATTACACATGCAAGTGCAATCATACAATATTTATCTCTCTGTGTTTGATTTATTTAACTTAGCGTAATGCCCTCAAGGCCTATCCTTATTGTTGCAAATGGCAAGACCTCATTCTTTTTGATGACTGAGTAATATTCTGTTGTATATATACACTACATCTTTCTTTATCCATGTCTTACATACATGTATATACTTATATCCATGTCTATAAGTAATTATGCTTTGAACATGGGGTGAAGATGCCTTTTTGAGTTTGTGCTTTGTTTCCTTTGGATAAATACTTAGAAGTGGAATTGCTGGATCATATGGTAGTTTTATTTTTAATTTTTTGAGGAACCTCTCTGTACTGTTTTCCATAGTGGTTGCACCCAGTTTACATTCCCATAAACACTGTACAGGCATTCCCTTTTCTCTGAATCTTCACCAGTGCCTGTTATTTCTTGTCTTTTTGAGGATGGCCCTTTGAACAGGTGTGAGGTGATATCTCATTGTGATTTTGATTTGCATTTCCCCGATGATTAGTAGTGTTGAACATTGTATCACATGTCTCTTGACCATTTGGATGTCTTCTTTGGAAAATGTTTATTCATATCTTCTCATTTTTAAATTCACTCTGTGTGTGTGTGTTTGTGTGTGTGTGTTTGTGTGTGTGTGTGTGTTGTGTGTGTGTGTGTGTCTTATGGAGTTGTATGAGTTTATATATTTTGGGTACTAATCCCTTATTAGATATATATTTTGCAAATATTTTCTCCCATTTGACAGGTTGCCTTTTCATTTTGTGGATGGTCTTTGGGTGCAGAAGCTCTTCAGTTGAATGTATCCTGCTTGTTTATTTTTGCTTTTGTTAAAGTTTTTGCTTTTGGTGTCAGATTCAAAAAATTATTGCAGAGACCTTTGTCAAGGAGCTCATTGTCTATGTTTTCTAAATTTCAGAACAATTTGTTTCCAGGATTATCAGAAGTCCCAGTTTGCCTGAGTCTGTTTAGTTTTCATATTGAAAGTTCTGAGTTTCAGTAAACCCTACAGTCTTGGACAAACCAGGATGGTTGATTGCCATATTTGTGATGCAGCAACAGATAATTAATATACTTTTGCATATGTTATTTCTCATTTACACAGGGGTATCTTCAAAATTGGATTCCAAAAGCAGGTTCTTTGGGGTCTAAAGGGTAAATTCATCTAGAATTCTGGAAGGCATTCACAAATCCCCTTTTGTAGAAGTTGTACCATTTTGTACTATGATCTGCAATATGAGAGTGTCTGTTTCTCCATGCTCTCCTAACAGTTTGTTCCCATTAGCTATTTATTTGATAATACATATTTGATTTTACACGTAAGTGTAAGCTGACTCAAATTATCTTAGAATAAAGACATACATTTAAACATGAATAAGCACTTGTAGAAGTAAATTACATGATTTATACTTTGTTTATTCCCACAAATTGATTTCATTGAATTTACAAAGGGTAACAAATGAACTTAACTAAATCTTTTCATTTTCTCATGGGTTGGGAGGGAGTGTGTGTGTGTGTATCTGTCTGTGTCTCCTTTAAAAGGATTTTTTAAAATGTTTTATTTTATTTTCTGAGTGAGAGACAGAGTCTGAGTGGGGGGAAGGACAGAGAGGGAGGGAGACACAGAATCCAAAGGAGGCTTCAGACTCTGAGCTGTCATCACAGACCCCCACGAGGGGTTTGAAGCCCTGAACAGAGAGATCATGACCTGAGCCGAAGTGGGACACCTAACCAACTGAGCCACCCAAGTGCCCCTGTCTGTCTGTATCTCCTTGACCCTCAGTACTTGATTTCATGTAATTGGTTGACTAAACTTTCAGTTTCACGTGCAATGCATTGATGCATCATTTATGAGTAGAATTAGCCCAAATGGCATGTTTAACTTCAGTACTCTACTAGGGTACAAGAAGAACATGTGTTGTGGTAGAGGGAAAAAAGGATGGTGGTTTGAGTGGACACCTTTGTGATTGCTAGCACATTTGGCAGATTCAAATGTTTATGTTGTCAGGCAGTTAACTCATGAGAATGAACAGGTTTTCAAGATAAACTGAAATTGTAGTTTCAGAAAAATACTGAATTGTGGGTTCATTTATGGGTTTTCTTTTCTGTTCTATTAATCTGTGTGCCTGTTTTTATGGCAGCACAGTGATGTCTTGATCACTACAGGCAGTCTAGAAAACAGAATGGAGGTTCCTCATAAAATCAAAAATAGAACTACCTTATGAACCAGAATTGCTCTACTAAGTATTTACCCAAAGGATACAAAAATACAAATTCAAAGGGATACATACACCTTGGTGTTGATAGCATAGGGTCAGAGAGAGAGGAAGACACAGAATCCGAAGCAGGCTCCAGGCTCTGAGCCGTCAGCACAGAGCCCGATGAAGGGCTCGAACCCACGAACAGTGAGATGGTGACCTGAGCGCTGAAGTTTAATTGTGACTCCTTAAAACACACACACACACACACACACACACACACACACACACACACACACAGTTTGCAGGAAAAAAATGTCTTGAGGCCAGCTTTGCCCTGCAGGCTGCCGGTTTGGGCCTGTGGGAATATATAGAGGAAGGGGGAGATAAATCAGCATTTACTGATGTACTGATTTCCTTCCTCATCCTGGGATAACTGTATTGTCAATGTAATTTTCCTTATGAAGAAACTGAAAGGAAGGTTAAGTAACTAACCAAAGGTTGAATAAGAAAATTGTGGCAGATTCAGGTCCAAGTCTTCAGATGCCTGAATCTGATTCTTTGCACCCTCTCAGGCCAAAGTCACTACTCTCCATGGTGTGAATGAGCTTTCATTTTTCCTCAGAGAAAGTTTCCGAGCTGCAATTGAAGTGTAATTGAAGTGACTCTTTCCTCCTCAACTTGGCTACCCAGTGACAGACACAGTGTTAGAGACACAGTGATGTTTGCAGTTGATGGGGAAGCATCCTTGGTGTGGCCCCCTAGGGAGTGCTCCATGGTGTCTCCCACTGGTGTGTGTACAGGCTTCCTTTCCACTGCAAGTGCACCCCACACAGACTCTTCCCTTTTGCTTTCCTCTCTACTGGTTTGAACACCCCTATTAAGAAACATTATAGGGGTGAAGGAAATTCAAATGAGGATAACATTAGGTTGGGAGTCTCGGGTAGAGGAACTTTTCTGCCTTGTGTCTTACAACTGGCAGTGCTTTTGATCTTGTTTGCTATGCTCTCTGTTGATAGTCCTTGCGTTCCCCAATTTGCTCCCCCAGGACACTGTTGAGGTGGTGTGAATGAGGCTCTTAGAAATGAGGCCAAGAAGGCTTCAACCCACGGGCAATCAGACACACCAGCTGCTGGTCCCCTTATATTTTATAACCCGAACAGTCTTTTTTATTATTATCCTTATTTATTCTAGCTCTTCTTTTATAAATCTGCTCTTAATCGCTTCAGTCTGCATTTCTCCCTATTCTTTTCTCTCATTACCTTTTTTAATGATTCTTAAGAATTCAGAACTCGTAGGTCTTATGGCTGCTTTGTAGATTTAATTATGTTTTTGATGATCAAAAGAACATTGCCTGAATTCTTCAGAGTCCAAATAAATCTGCCTCTACAACATGAGAAATTACATAGTTAAGTGTTTTGAGGCTCTTTGTATCATTAAGTATTAATACAGGAGGATGGAGGAGCTAGTCATTTGGCAGCTAAGGTAACTTGGTCCCGATTTTGGAACAAGTAACAGGGCTGGGTACTCTTTTCATGCAGTGCTGGGCACACAGAATGGCGTGACTTATAACTTGTATATTTCTATCCATTTTCGGTTTAACTGAAAAAGAGCAACCATGAGTGGATTAAACTAATAGAAAATTGTTTATGTGATCTGTAGATTGGTTCTCAGAATGCTAAACCAGGAGAGAAATCAAGCTATCAACGATTATTATTTTTAACTTTGTTTTGCTAGTTCACACTATCATTTTACAAACCTAATTAGAACCTTGAATTGTTTAGGAATTGCTTTTGACTGCCACTAATAGAGGCTCAAAATAACAGTGGCTTAAACAAAATAGGACCCTTTTCCCCTTTTATGTAAAACAGAAGCAAACAATCCAGGACTGGTCCAGTGGCTCCATGGTCATTAGGAAACCAGGCTCCTTCTATCTTTTTTGTTCCTCCATCCTTAGTCTGTGCCTTCTATGTTCAAGGTCACCTCACTGCCACAAGGAAGAAGGAAACAAGGTGGGTAAAGACACCTGTAATCCACTCCTTTCAAGATCTTTCCCTGAAACAGTCCTGAATAACTTCTTACATCTCACTGCCTACCTCTATATGTAAGGGTGTGTGTGTAAATGTGTTTTCTTAGCTGGGTACCTTGTGCTGTTTAACTGTGTAGGTGTTTTTCACTAAGGAAGAAGGGAGAATGGCTCTTGGGTGGACAAGTAGCAGGCTCCGATCACAGCTGGTATGGATCTACCTCTCTCGCTGTGTGGGCTCACCCCTGGGTGTGATGGTGAGGGGCAAAGAACAGTGTAAGCAGCAGACTCCCTTGATGGGGACCCTGAAGCTCAGAGCGAACTCACTTGTCTGGTCAAGATGGTAAAGTGAGAAGGGGTCTCTCCCCATGTCTGTCTGGCTTCAAAGAGTCTGAACTTGGAACTTGGATGTTAGGTTACTACAGACCAGGTTGGCAAAGTAGGGGCAAAAATGAGGAGATAAAGAGAAAAGAGGTGATAGAATTTTTTAAAGGTAGGTTAGCACATTGCCATAAATATAGGAGCCTTTTGTATCTTGCTTCTTTCAGTTACAGTAATGCTTTTGAGATTCATCCATGTTATTTCATGTATTGATAGTTTTTCTCTTTTCTTAAGGCAGAATAGTGTTCCACAATCGATCTACTTTCCAGTTCACTTGGATTGTTTCTAGCTTTTGACAATTATTAATAAATATGCTGTAAACATTTATAGTTTTTTTGTGTGTGAACATATTAAAAAACTTTTTTTGGATGAGTACCTATGAAATGGGTATTATTGGGGGAATTACTGGGGTATTATTATGGGAAATGTAAATTTAACTTTCTAAGAAATTGAGGAAGAATTTTCCAAAGTGGCTTTACCACTTACTAAGTTTACTGGCAATGCAGGACAGTTCAAGGGGCTCTGGATCCTTGCCAGCTCTTGGTGATGCCAATTTTTTGTTTGTTGACATTCTAATAGGTGTTTTGTGGTAATTTCATTGTGACTTTCAGGTATCTTTCCCTAATGACGAATGGTTTTAAGAATCTTTGTATTTACTTGCCCTCCGTGTCTCTTTGATAAAGTATCTCTTCAAACCTTTTGCCCATTTTTAATTAAGCTTTGTTTTCTTGTTATTATAAGGATTCTTTATGTACTCTGGAAACCAGTGTAT
This sequence comes from Crocuta crocuta, assembly GCF_008692635.1. Classification (NCBI taxonomy): domain Eukaryota; kingdom Metazoa; phylum Chordata; class Mammalia; order Carnivora; family Hyaenidae; genus Crocuta; species Crocuta crocuta. Next base: position 2,111,024 of record NW_027531897.1, on the reverse strand, counting down.
TATAAGATAAGCATTTTGTGCATCTTGTCTCACAGTAGGTAGCAACTGTTTTATGCAACAGAAACTTTTAATTTGGTAATGTCTGGCTTATCAGTTACTTCTTTTATGGTTCATGCTTTTTGTTTCCTATCAAAGAAGTCTTTAGGTTAAACAAAGTCTTGAAGATTTTCTGTGTTGTTTTCTTAGAAATTTTATAGAGTTGGGATTTTGCACTTAGGTCTGTGATCTGTTTAGAGTCCTTTTTTTGTAGGTGGTATGAGGTATGGATTGGGGGTTCATTTTTTGCATATGGATGTCCAAATGTTCCAGAATCATTTGTTGAAAATCTTCTCTTCTTACCTTGACACATTTGTCAAAAATCAGCTGACCAAATATGTGTGGGTCTATTGCGGAACTTGAGTAAGTTCCCTTGAGTGCATTTATCCTTTTGCCAGTAACACAGTATCTTGGGCATGGTAGCTTTAGGGAAGTCTTGAAATTAGACATGACAGTTATTTATTGTGAAATAATAGAAACAAACCATACATACATGCATGCATACATATTGATCTCTGCCCCTGGATCCTAGCACATAGCTCCTAAAACCCTTGTAATTTTTTTATTAATATAATTTATTGTCAAATTGGTTTACATACAACACCTAGTGCTTATCCCAACAAGTGCCCTCATCAAGGCCCATGACCCCTTTGTCTCTCCTCCCCAGACACCTCAGTTTGTTCTCTGTATTTAAGAGCCCTTTGCGGTTTGCCTCCCTCCCTCTCTGTTTGTAACTACTCTTTTCTCCCTTCCCTTCCCCCATGGTCTTCTGTTAAGTTTCTCAGGATCCACATATGATGAAAGCATATGGTATCTGTCCTTCTCTGACTGACTTCACTCAGCATAACCTTCCAGTTTCATCCATGTAGCCACAAATGGCAGAATTTCATTCTTTCTCATTGCCAAGTAGTATTCCATGGTATATACAAGCCACATCTTCGTTATCTGTTCATCAGTTGATGGACATTTAGTCTCTTTCCATGAGTTGGCTATTGTTGAAAGTGCTGCTATGAACATTGGGGTACATGTGCCCCTATGCATCAGCACTCCTGTATCCCTTGAAACCCTTATAATTTTATAAGTGATAAGAGTACTAGGAACATCTTTTGTTCTAATATTTAGTCTTTGACCCTAGTTCCAGACCTGAGCTCTAAACCCCTTAGAATTTCCTAGGTGATAGGAGTGTCTTTTGTTCTGATGAGGTGACTCTGGATAGGCTCCTGCATTAGACTGGTCACCAGAAAGACGAAGCCATGATTAGAAGCTTGAAATTTTCTGTTCCACCCCTTCTTCCAGGGGAGAGGGGCTGGAAATGGAGTTAATGATCCATCATGCCCTTGATATAAAGCCTCCATAAAAATCCCCAGAGAACGGGGTCCTGAGTGATTCTGAGTTGGTGAACAGATGCAGGTGCTGAGCTGTGAGAGTGGTGCACCTCGACAGAGTATGCAGTTCACACCCCTTCCTGCACACCTTGTCCTGTGTATGTCTTCATCTAGGTGTTCTTTTGTATCATTTGTCATATTATTTTATTATTTGTTTATTTTTAAAATTTATTTATTTTGAGAGATAGGAAGGGGAAGGGGCAGAGAGAGAGGGTGAAAGAGAATCCCAAGCAGGCTCTGTGCTGTCAGTGCAAAGTCCCACGCGGGCCTCAATCCCATGAACTGTGAGATCATAACCTGAGCCAAAATCAAGAGTCCAACACTTAATCAAGCCACCAGGTGCCTCTAGAAACTGTGTTTAAATATACTTTATACATTTTCTCTTAGTCCTGCTCATACCTTCTGTGTAAAGAGTTTGTACTTTTTCATTAAAAGGCGGGGAAATCAAAGTTTAGATGAATGAACTAGCTTGTCCAAAACGGTACTCCACGCAGGGATTTGAAGCTGGTTTGTTCCATTTATGATGTTGAACCATTTCCATGCCAGCTTCAGCACTCTAAGACACAGTGGGGGGGCAGCTCCACCTGACCACTGGCTTCTGACCCCACTGGTCTCTTGATGTGGCAAGTCTGGGCAAGGCCTGGTGTAACCTTCCCCATATGCTTTTTTGTTGGCACTCAGTGACATGGAAAAAGGTCCCAGTGTGGGCAGAGTTGTAACGTGGATGGTAGAATCTCTTTACTTTGTACTTGTCTTGTTGACTGGAAGGTGAAGCTCCTTGAGGTTGACTGGGCGGTATCTATGGGCTTATAGAGCTTGGCTAGATACTTTAGACCACACAAGGGATGGAGGGCCAGGGGTATAAAGTGGTGGAAAGGGAAGAATGAAGTAGCTAAAAGGCAAGTGGCAGATCAGTGGGTAGAGGAGGGAGTAGTGAAGGGTTGTGTCTGAGAGACCAGAGCTTTGAGTGGTCCACTTCTCTCAGGTCCCTCTTACGCAGAATGTGTAGCCCTGAGGCCTAGAAGCATGCATGTTTTTCTGGGCACTCTCAGATGTGTCTGCTATGCCTCCTTAATTAAGGTGACCTTAATTAAGGTAAATTAATGGGGTCTCCACATCTCCTGGGGAAAGTCTGGGATTGAGGGAACAGTGGCTGTAGAGCGGGGCCTCTGTGGGCCTTAGAAAAGCTGAGTAGGGTAGAACTGCTCGAGGAGGCTCTCTCCATTTCTTCACTTGTGATTTTATAGTGTCTATAGGGTATGCTCGTCCCAGACTCCTGAAAGCCTAAGGATAGAATAGCTTCCCCTTCCTGACTCATCCCACTGACTGCCTCCAGTGGCATTTCCATGGCCCTTGTACTGGGCTGGCCTGGAGGCAAGCAGGGCACTGACTGCCTCCTTTGGCTCTCTCTGCCCTGGCAGCTCCCATCCCCCAATCAGTGCTTATTACCCCCTGCCCTGGAGGTACAGCCTCTCATCCTAAAGTCATCTCTGCCATTCGTGATCAGTTGATGGAAATTGTTGGTACTCAGAATCCTAGAGTGGACAGCCCCAGCCACCGTTCTGATTTAACTGGGAAACATGGACTATTTTCTGATCATCTGAAAATTTGAAACTAAAGAAAAGCACAAAGGGAAGCAAAAGTCACCTCTACCATGCCACCCAAAGATCACTGCTGCTAACATTTTGTCATATTTCCTTGTTCCTTATGTTTAAAAATGCATTCTACACCCCATGTTAGTATTCTGCTTTGTCGCTTAGTGTTTCATCAAGAGCTTTTTAATTCTGTCTTTAAACCTCATTTGCAGATAAATTATTGGTGGCTACAGACTGTTATATTGCATGGATGCAGAAGAAGTTGGCCCACCATTGTTGGATGTAGGATTGTGTATAGGAAAGTTTCCTTGGTTGGGGTTTTAGGGACAATTGGGATGTTTTAAGGACTTGTATTTACTGCTGAATTCTTTGACAGAGAGGCATCGCAGTGTGTGCTGGGAGCAGAAGTTCCTGGGATTGTATATCTAACCACATAAGCAAAGTGTTTGTATTTTTATCCTTGTCAGTTACGCAGGTTAACAGCAATTCCTTGAATCAATCATTTCATTAATCAGTCAATGAGTGTTGACGAGTTTTTGCTCTGTCTCTATTAATAGGTCCTTTGACATTCCAGCCCCTCTTTCTGTAACCACAAAAATGGGGGAATTTAATAGTACTTCCCATAAAATAGGTAGGTTTGTAACCGTTTCTTTGCTTTCATTTCAAGGCACTTGTGATGATTAAATGAAATAAATAAAAATATTTTGTAAACCTCCCAAGCATATCGAGCCCTCTTGCATGACCAGTAATACTTGAGGCCCTGGAGGAAGGGGTGATGTGAGGAATAATACGTGGAACAGAATTCTTACAAGTGAAGAACTTGAAAAATTGGTGCTATTCTCCATGTGGCATCATTACAGCAACCGTGTGTCTAGATTTCCTGGAACTGTCCTCCTTTTCTCTGCAGATTCCACATGTCAGACGCTGTGTCTTGATGTTTTGGTTCACAAATAAATTAATCCTAGAGATAATGCCTGTTTTATAGGGAAGTTTATAAGCTTCAGTGAGGTTAGTGGGTTTAGGTGTTTCTGTAATCATATTAATAATTTTTTAAGTTTTGAAAGGTGAGAAAGTCTAGTTGTATGAACATAATACGTTTTTCACTTCTGTTGAGGTTGACACATAGGGTGTGTGTGTGTGTGTGAGAGAGAGAATATATATGTAATATATAAAGTTTTTTAAAATTTATTGATTTATTTTGAGAGAATAGAGAGAAAGCACACATGCAAGTGAGGGGAGGGGCAGAGAGAGAGGAGGGAGAATCCCAAGCAGGCTCTGTGTGCTATCAGCGCTCAAAACCCAATGTGGAGCTTGAACCCACAAACTGTGAGATCATGAACTGAGCCAAATTCAAGGGTCAGATGCTTAACCACCTGAACCACTCAGGTGCCCCTACCTATATATTTTCATTGGTAAAATGTACTGTCTCCTTTCAGGACTAGTGTTTACATGATCAGTTTCATTTCTCCCTCCTTTGACATAAAGCTGATTTTGAATCAACTAAACACAAAGGAGTGCCTTGTCTCTGATGTTTTCTTCCTTTTTTTTTTTTTTTTTTAACTTTCCGGAAACCTGACCCAGGCAAGTGAAACACTTCAATCTTAGCCAAAAGTTTGTTTTCAATTATAAATTGATAGTATCCTATAGTCTTGTCCCCAAAGAAAGACTTTTTGCTGAAGACAGAGATTCTGTTAAAGAAAGCATTTTCATAAAGAAAATATAATGATATTGTTTCTATAGTATTTTTGAGTAGGGCAGCAAGTTTAGCCTATTGGGGTCCACATAGGCAGGGATCCTGAAAGAGAAACACATGTTATGCTCAGTGATTACTATTGTCGGCTGCAATCTTGTGCTTTCTCTCATGCAGAACAATAGAGTTAATGGATTTTGATAGGGAATGTGTGCCTGTGTCGTATCATACATAGGATTTTAAATGAGTGCTTCATTAAAAACATACTACTTGTGTGGCAAATTATTCTTGGTCTTTTCTGACATAAACAGTAAGCAGAAACCTCCTCAGTTGTGTTTCCAAGGGTCTGCTGATCTGACTGTACCTGACATGAACATAAAACCAAACACCAGAGTTTCTAGCTTCAGAGGCCCACACCTGGGTTCTGAGCCCTGCCTGGATGGAGGGGCCTTCTGCAAAGTCAATGGGGAAGCTTTTATCCTGCTTCTCTTCTACTAATGAGGGGCCCTCTGTGCCCTTCCATAGGGAACCAGAGGATCCCTGGATGGGCTGGTGTTGAAGGCCAGGCACTTCCCTAGTTTACCATGAAAACCTGTACCCTCCTCCAATCCTGCCCCAAGGCCAAGTGGGAGTGGTGGGTCCCAGATTATCTAAATATACAGAAAGAAAGTTTTCAACAGAGGATGTATCAGTAGATAACTCAAGAAATTACATACACATGAATATGAATAATGCCCTGGTGAGGCCTAATAATTCCTGTTCACATGCTGGATGTGAGGAATATTGAGAAACGCCTATGCTGAATCAAGATTTGTTGGTCTATTGTGGCTCAGTCATTGCCAGGTTCTGCCCTTCTCCTATCTGAGTACACCTTTGGGTGAAGACCGTATCAAGGGATAAATGAGAACCAAGGGCCTGTACCTGCCCCATTGGGCCACAGTGTTTTAGGGATTCTCAGCTGCAGTGTGTGAGGAATATGTCCAGTTTCTGCAGGAACCCTTTTCTGACTGCCTTACTGAAAAGTGTTGCCTGAGTAAGCAATGCTTTTGATAGAAAAGTGTGTGAGTGCTTAGGTGTTCAGTCATTAAGCGTCTCACTTTCGGTTTCAGCTCAGGTCATGATCTTTTGGTTCATAAGATGGAACCTTGTGTTGGGCTCTGTGCTGACAGCGTGGAGCCTGCTTGGGATTCTTTCTCTCTCTCTCTCTGCCCCTCCCCTGTTAGTGCACACATTCTCTTTCTCTCTCTCTCTCCGCCCCCCCCCATAAACAAATAAACTTTAAAAAGGTGTTATACCCTTTAGATAGGGTGGGAGTGCAAACAATTTTTGTGGGTGGACTTTACAATGCGGCATGTCTGTGATCTTGTCCTGATTTGCATGGCCAGACTAGCTTGCCCTCTGTATAAGTCAGGTTTGATAAGAAAAGCAGAACTGGCAGGAGACCGATATTACCAGAAGGGAGTGGTTTAACTGTTGTGGAAGCTCAAGTCCATGGGGAGGTGGTCTGGGAGGGAAGATCAAGAACAGGTTGGAATCTGCCAGGCACAGGCTGAAGCTGTTACAGGGAAGCAGGGAGGGAAGCTCCTGTGAGGGGAGAGCAGTCATAGATCAGATACAGGTTGGAATGGGAGTAAGGGAGTGTCCAAGGTTTCCTTACAGGGCTTCCACTGATTAACCCAGACCCACCAAGATCATCTTACTTAAAGTCAGTGGATTAAAGATTTTAATACGGTAGACAAATCCCTTCATGGCAGTGCCTAGATTAGGGTTTGACTGAGTCACTAGGAGAAGGGGTGTGTATGCTACAAAATGGTTGCCCCCTCGTCTGTCCTCATGATTTAGTCTAGCCATTTTGACATACCAAAATGCTATCACTTCCTTCTTCCCTCCATCACTCCCTTTCTTCATTCCCCAAAAGATTCAAAACTTTTTATTTGAGACTTAGAATTCAAGCGTTTCTGAAGCGCAGATTGGATATTTTAGGTTGCTTTTCATTGTGTCAGTGTGTGTCCTCCATCCCTCCATGACTGTTCATCCTCAGGCTCAAGGCACTGGCCACTCTTTGTGCTATCCCATCCCCAGATCCCCCATTTCCAGATCATTCCAAGCTGGGCTGTCAAGTCCCGGAGCAGGGTTGGCACTCTGAAGAATGATGGAAATCTCTCCCATGGCCAAATCTGTTCTCATGGAGCACCCACAACAAATAGGGCCAGAACAATGGCAATTGTGCTGACTTCACAGCACACACAGATGTGGCAGCTTTTCAGATTCATTTGAACAAAGGGATGAATCAAACTTGTTGTTGGCAAACAATCCCACATTGTCTTCCCCCTGTCCCCTCAAATGGGGCACCATTCTCTGAGCTCGGAGAAGCACTGAATGCTTAGGTGTGAAGCTCTTTGGGACAGGCAGTAGATAAATGCCTACTCTTCCCAAGATCCAGACTTATCTGACACTTGATCTGAACAGTATCAAGAGGGGGCAGCATTAAATGTGACCCAAGTAATTTTCATCTTGGGAAGGTTCTTTTATCAATAAGGCAAGTCTAGAAGCCTGATCTGGGATGTGTGGAACGTCTTACAGATGACTGAGCTCAGTGCTTCAAACTGGGAGACATTGGCCTCTTTTTCCTTCCTCATTGTCTAGCTAATGTAATGACACATTTGTGTGATTACAGTCTGTTATTTACGCTGAGATAAAAGTGGCAGGCGGTGGGGGCTGAGCAGCTTAGGTGCAGGAGCTGAAAATGCACAGATCGTTTACTGTAATGACTGCACAACCTTGGAAATGATTGGCGGGATCAGAATCCCACGACAGAGTCATTTGTCTTAGGCCCCAGCATCTAATAGCAACATGGTGTCCAAGTTCCTGCCTTGGTTAAGGGAATCTTTAATAGGGAATGCAGGTCTCTTCCTTCATGGTCCTGGGAAGAGATGCTTAGATGCTCCCTGTCATTCACTCTCTCCTTCCTGTGATCTTAGATAGAGATAGGCAACTTTTTTTGATAGAGCGAGATGGTAAATATGTTAGCCTCTGGAGGGCCATGAGATTTATGTAGCAACTATTCAACTCTGTCACTGTAACATAAAACTCATAAATGAACAAGTGGGGTTGTGTTCCAATAACACTTTATTTATGGACACTGAAACATTTGAATTTCATGTTATTTTTACTGTTGATAAAATATTCTTTTGATTTTAAAAACCATTCTTAGCTTGTAGGCCGTATTAAAAGAGACAGTAGGCTATATTTGACCCACGGGCTATAGGTGTTAAACTTTGTCATAGAGCATCTCTTCATGTCACTTGGAATTTGAAAGGAGGAGGTACCTTCAGCGTTCCTTCGAGATGAAAGGGCCCACCACTTGGTCAGAAGCCCTGGACCTGGTCTTCGTTTTCTCATCTGTCTTCTGAAGCCATCCTTACTTCCCTAGCAACCCAATGGAAGAATGAACTAATGGTTGCAAAGTCTGCAGAGACCCATGTATTCAAGTTCAAACATATATTTTTTAATTTTTTGACTTCCATTTTTCTCATGTTCATTGTGGTTTTGAAGCATTTTGTTCCTTCTTAGCAACCTGTACTGAGAATTTTGTTGGTTTTGAGGATTGTAGGAGTTTGAATGAGATAAGCGTGTCATAGATTTCAGGGTGTGAAAAGTCACTGAATGTCAACATACGGATGGGGCCATTTGAGGTTTTGCCGGTGCTACTTCAGCCAGGCTGGGCACCCAGCAGAGCCCACTTAAAAGCTTTGTCTTGTCCATTCCTCTGCTCTTATCTCCGCATAGAAGAAAACCTTTCTCTGATGTCTTTTTATTTTCACTGCTGTATATTGCTTTTGTGAAACTTTAAATGAAAGAAATGCTTTTGAACATCTATGTGTCAGACATGATTCCATACTTGAAAATATAATAAGGTCTTTGGATAACGTTTCTTGTGAGAATGTAACCACAGTTTGTAATTTTTGTTTTCTTTAGGTCTGAGCCACCTTTAACATGCTCTTAATTTTGTTTCCTCTGCTCAGAGGATTGCAGGCCCCATGACCTCAAATAAAAGACCAGTATCGAGGGATAAAGAAAAGTGAGAGTGGTCACAAAGGGTTCCCTTGACCTTTGTCTGCATTGATTCTGTCCTTACAAAAGAGCGGGAGATAAGCTTAAAATACTTTGTCAGCCCTTTGGCAGAGAATAGGACTCCACCAACAGTAGCCTCTCCCTGATTGCCTTTGACAGAGGAAGACGGAAGGAAATAATTTTGTCCGTTTTGATGCGCAGAGGTTTGTGAAGGATTTTGAGGTACAGTTTATAGTAAATTAGATTGAACATCATAGTGTCATTCTTCAGTCGGATGGCACCTGGCCTCTGATAAATGCTCAAAAGCTTTATCATTCACGTGCAAAACTTAAGCCATCAAGGCCCCAGCCTGCTCTGCTCTGGTGCACCACAGAACCCAGGGCCAAGTTGAGCCTCCAGTAGGCCGGGAAGCAATCAGTGGCCCCACAGAGAACCCAGCCCCTGTGCTGCTCTTGACATTAGTGGTTGTTACCTGTTCAGGGTCATTTTCAACACAAGGGAAACAGCTTTTGTGTGTTCCACCTACACACAGGTGGGTAGAGCCAGACTTGAGTGTGGCACAGGTTTTCCAGCGGTATTGATGGGGTTCAGCATTTCGTAGCAGTGACTAAGAACTTGTTCTTCTTCAATTTCACCATTGCCTGCAAATGTGGCATGGTGGCTTATGCCACACAGGGACTTGGCGGCACAGGAAATGTGGTTCTGGGCACACGCCCCAGTTGTTTCTCACCACCTGCCACACCCACCGACAAAAGTTAGTCATTGCATTTTTGCCTCTGCCCTATCTTTTCAACACATGCACACACAAACACGTGCATGCACACACACAATTCATAGTTTCCCACACAAGATCGAAGGCCAGCCATGATGCTTCTCACAAACTACACAGAGCGTGATTGCACCTAGACAAGCATGTGACAGGAAAGGCAGCTGTCCTACTGAGATCGAGTGCACTCTCAGAACATTTAGCCCAGGCACTTGATCCTCTCATTTGCTGGGCAAGTGAATACTAATAAAAATAGTTTGTATTTCTGTTCCCTAACTTACCTTGAATCAAGAAGCAGAATGATTGGTTCCATGTAAAATACGATACATGTTCCGTTCTTTTATCAAATAGTGATTGAGTGACTAACATTCAGACACTGAGCTAGAGATAAGGGATCGAATGATGAGAATAAATAATATGCCACTAAGTGAGTCAGTAATTAAGTTCTATGACCCTGGGCAAGTGGCTGAACTTCTCTGGGACTGCACCAAATCTTTGGTACTGGCTCTTTCTCTGATAGAGTAAGAATTTATCAGACATGGGGGAGAGTGAAGGAAGGATAGCTTGGGGGTCAAGCTCCTCCTAAAAGGATGTTTGTTGAGTGGCAGTACTTTCCAGAGGGAAGAGTAAGAAAACCTAAATAAGACAGTGTCCACTTAGACACTAGGTGAAAGCAGCCCATTTTCAGGGGAACTAACTAGAAGTGGAAGTTTTCTTTGAAAAGCAGTCATTTCTTTCACAGTAAGATGACCTGTCATGCAGGTCATTTACAGGAGGAGGAGAAGGAAGGCATTCTCTTCCTGGGCTGGCTGTTGTCCTGGTCATGTTTCCCTTAGCTGAACAGGCCAAGGGATCTAAGTACATTTCAGCAAATGGGTACTGCCTGAGTTTTGAGGATTTAGAGTGTAAGTGGAGTGGAGGAAGAAAAGCAAATCTTGAAGCTACTAAAAGCAGCATTATATCACACTCTAATGTCTTACTGTGTCTGGTTCCTTGTTTCTGCAAAGGGAGCTCATCAAATTCTGCATGTATGGATAATGACCTATACTCTTCAAAGTGGCCTCATAGGCATGCTTTCCATTTCACCAGGGAGGGAGGTAGAAAGGAAGGCAGGTGCTAATTTGCACCTATCTTTTGGTAGTGGACTGTCTTGTGAAAAGCCCGTCTGTGAGAAGCTTTTGGACAGTGGCCCTAGTCCATCTAGGGTGGCCTGTGACTCACCTTTGAGGAGTCTTTCAGCCTTGAGGTCCTTCAAAATTACAGCAGGTAGAAGGTGGTCGTTATAAATGGCACAGGGCATACTCAGTGCAGCATTCTGCATGTGTATTTCCTCTAAGGAATGTGTCACTCCTTATTGGCACTCCAAGCTCTTAGAAACATTAAACATGACTGGAGCAGGCATGGCAGGGCGTGGGGATGGTTCTAGATGCATAGAGTTAGTGCTTCCCAGGTGGTTGGCTTTGTAGATTAAGTACCTAGTGTCTTTAAGTGGTTGGTTCTGCCATGTAGTTATCTGTGACCTTTCAGGGTGAACGTAAGAATGAAATAGCAGTTTTGTGCGTGTGTGTGTGTGTGTGTGTGTGTGTGTGTGTGTGTTGATTCTTGATCCCAGTAGAATGTTGAAGGAGCCTTGCTGTATTGTGCATTGAAAGCCCTCATTAGCAATGCAAACACTTGAGAAGGCAGTGAGTGACTCATGTAAGTTCCAGAAATAGTACTGAGGAAAATTGCTTTTATGTAATTTTTTCTCAGAATATCATGCCGTGAATACTTATCATTTCAGCAGGAACACGTGGAAAAGATGACATCTTCCAGGGCCTGCAGGGAAGCTGTGTCTCCCAGAGCCCTGTGACTGCCTCCAAGGCCTTTGGAGCCACTGGCAGCTTCAGCACAGCTGTTGAGGCACAAGAGGGGAAAGAACAGGAAAAGGAAGCCTAAGAACCGAGGCCTGTCCTCAAGTTCATTAGTACGGCATTCAGCACATAAACCCCAAGAGGTGACACTCAGGTTTATTTTTTATCAGTTTTGTTATGCTTCCAAAAAAAGACTGTTGAAAAAAATATAATTGGGGTAAAATACATATAAAATGTACCATTTTGAGTATTTGGAGGTATTTGGTTCAGCACCATTAAATACATTCTCAGTATTCTGCAAACGTGACCACCGTCCATCTCCAGAATTTTTTCATCTTTCCAGACTGACCCACTCTGTACCTATTAGATAATAACCCCTCTTCCCTTTCCCCCCAGACCCTGGCAGCCACCATTCAACTTTCTGTCTCTTTGAATTTGATGACTATAAATAAGTCACAGAAGTGGAATCCTACAGTATTTGTACTTTTGTGTCTTGGCTTATATCACTTAACATAATGTCCTCAAGGGTAATCCCTGTTGTAGCCCTGTTTCAGAATGTCCTTTCTTCTTCTTCTTTTTTTTTTTTTTAAGTAGTTTATTGTCAAGTTGGTTTCCATATAACACCCAGTGCTCATCCCCACAAGTGCCCTCCTTAAGGTGGAATAAAATTCCTTTGGATTTTATCATATTTTGTTTATCCACTTATCCATTGATGGGCACTTGGACTGCTTCCTTTTGGCTTTTATGAACCTAGGTGTATAAATATCTATTTGAGTCTCTGGTTCCAGTGCTTTTAGGCTTCTATCCAGAAGTGGAATTGCCAAAAGTGGACTCTTAAGAATGGAAAGAGAACAGGGGTGCCTGGGTGTCTCAGTCAGTTAAGCACCCACCTCTTAATTTCAGCTCAAGTCATGATCTATGGTTTGTGAGTTCAAGCTCCATGTTGGGCTCTGTGCTGATAGCACGGAGTCTGCTTGGGATTCCCTCCCTCTGTGTGTGTGTGTGTGTGTGTGTGTGTGTGTACATATATATACACATACCATTATCTTCTNATAGCACGGAGTCTGCTTGGGATTCCCTCCCTCTGTGTGTGTGTGTGTGTGTGTGTGTGTGTGTGTGTGTGTCCCTCCCCTGCTTGTGCTCTTTCTCTCCCAAAATAATAAATAAACATGAAAAAACTAAAATAAAAAAAAAGAATGAAAAGGGAAAGTCCTGAAGGGAGTAGGTCATACAATTTATATTGTATCAACACACTAGGAGAGCACTGGTGGAGGTAGGTAGTCCAGGCAGACTAGGGAAGGCAAGAGAGAGTGGGCTTGATCTTCAAGGAGGTCAAGCCTTCTATGACTTGAGGGTTAGATTTTTAAAAATATTTATTTATTTTGAGCGACAGAGGAGCAGAGAGAGATAGGGAAAGAAAGAATCCCCTGCAGGCCCTACAGTGTCAGTACAGACCCCAGCATGGGGCTTGATCCCATGAATTGCAGGATCATGACCTGAGCCAAAATCAAGAGTTGGACATTTAACTGACTAAGCCACCCAGGAGCCTGTATTAGATCTTAAACGACTCCTTTATGAGGTTGTGTTCAGCTTAGTGAGAGCTCCAGAAAGATGAGGCAAGGCCAGCACCTCCAGGAACCATTCAAATGCACACTACCAGGTCACCTTGCAGATGAACAACACCAGCTCTTCTCTGTGCTCCTGGGGAAGCCCAGCCACAGATACCTCTGCCTCTTGACCAGAGATGGTCCAGCACCAGGATGTCTCCTGTTTCTTCCATGTTAGAAGTGAGGATGATGTCACAGTGTTTTGGTCTTTAAGCTCTGAGGTAGTAGAGATGGGCACGTCTCCTGCCCTTTGGAGCCACATCTGACTCTGGAGTTGAACACATGCCTCCTAAGGGTCCTCAAAAGGGGGCTCTGCTTTGTGCCACTTCCCAGCTGTGAAAAGCCTCTGGGTGACAGGGCACATGAAATGGGTGCAGGCTTGCAAGTTATGGCAAAGGCTGAGGGTAGTCACCCTTGGTGGCCTGGAGTAATCTGACCTGGCATCAGGACATCCCTTCCTTGGGACAGACCCAGCCAGTGCCTCAAGGAGCTGCATTCTTTTTCTGTGCTGACTCTCCCATTAGGCAATGACTACAGCACCCGAGATAATGAACAGTCTTGGAAAGATTAGCATTCTGCATACTTGGTTAAAATTTTTTTTTATGCAACTGGTGTTCTCCTTTTTCCTAGAATCTTTGCCTCTCTAAGGACTAGTCCTTCCTCTTACAAAGTGAAGAAAGAAAGGGATCCAAAAAAAAAAAAAAACTGGTCCATAGTAACTTTCAATTAGCACCCGAAGCCAAGTGATAAAGATATATGCTTCAGAGTACTGTGTAGAACCCACCCAAATCTTTGCTTCATTGCCTAGAGGGGCCCTTTCTTTTAAAATAGCTTACACTTCAAGCCTGGATTTCAAGACGATTCATTAGTCAGTGGCAAGTGGGGGGTTTGGCCCGGTGACAAGTTGGAAGGTTTGCTGTTGATTTGGAAAGAAGGGCAGCCCATGTTCTGAATAGAGAGAGTGAAAAGGGGACAGAGTTCTCTGCTGAACACTAATGAGAATAAGATGAAACTGCTTTCAAAAAGATGTCCGGCCAACGGTCAAAGAGTACAATTGTGTGTGTGGCGGATGGTTCGAGCATGGTCATGTACAGGAGTGGACTGACAGGGAAAAATGGGATGCTGTCTTTGAGTGCATTGAGGCAGCTCTTACCAAAATATTTTTTCCTCCAGAATTAAAAACACAACAGAAAAGACAAGGCAGTCTGTATATAAAGGCAAGAATCCTCACATTGAAATGTCTAGATCTCTGACATTTTGCCCGGTGGCCCTTTGAGATTTGAGTAGCAGGAAAAAGTGGAGATTTTTATGTAAGTTACACTGGGGGTCAGATACCAAAAAGAAAAAAAGAGTAGAAATTTATTTTAATGATTCACAAAGCAGTAGGAAGAATTCTGCTGTAGGAATTGGGAGAAATGGGAATAGCTTTGGCCCCGTGGCAACTTTGGCTATTCAAAATTAAAGGTATTGTTTTACACATTGAGCTCTCTGCTTTCTCATTTTACAATGGGGTAGCAGTGATTGGGAGGCGGCAGGGCCAGATGTCTTCTGCTCATGATCCACAGGGCCTCAGAGATCTTCTGAAACCTCCAAAGTAGTTGGCAGTGTGTTATGTCTTTGTGCATGTGACATTTTTCTGAAGAAGGCTCATTGCTTTTGTCATATTCCCTAAAGTGGTCTATAGCTCTCCAAATGTTAAGAATTCCTGAGCTGGGTCCCTAAATTCCTTAACAGTCTATGAACATGCTGAGGCACATCTGTGATCTACAGATTCTTCTGGTTTATTCTGAGAGGGGTCTGTGATGGTATTTTCCCTAAACCTGTTCTGTTTTCTTTGTAACTTGAGAAAAGTTGTAGGCACACGCCTGTGGTCTACTCTTGTTGCCTGGTGGCCGCTGGGCTCTCTGGGGAATCGTAATTAAGAAGTAGGAGGGGCGCCTGGGTGGCTAATTTGGTTAAGCATCTGACTTAACCTCAGCTCATGATCTCACAGGTCATGATCTCACAGTTCGTGAGTTTGAGCCCCGTGGCATCGGGCTCTGTGCAGACAGCTCAGAGCCTGGAGCCTGCTTCAGATTCTGTGTCTCCCTCTCTCTCTGCCCTTTCTCAGCTCACACTCTTTCTATCTCTCTCAAAAATATGTAAACATTAAAAAAATTTTGAAAAGAAGTAGGAGATAGGACTCTTGAGCCCCTGTAATCTTCACAGTGTCTGATTATGCCCTCTCATCGCAACCTGCAGTCCTGCTCTATACCCTTTGCTGCTGGGACCCTTTCATCCTGTCTCCAGTCCTACACCCACATCTGCCCATTCCACGTCCCCTTTAAATGACTGGCTGCGGGGCACCTGGGTGGCTTAGTCGGTTAAGCGTCCGACTTTTGCTTAGGTCATGATCTCACGGTTCGTGGGTTCGAGTCCCGCGTCGGGCTCTGTGCTGACTGCCAGCTCAGAGCCTGGAGCCTGTTTCAGAGTCTGTGACTCCCTCTCTCGCTGACCCTCCCCTGCTCACGCCGTTTTTCTCTCTCTCTCCTAGAAATAAATAAAAAATATTAAAAATATGATTGGCTGCATTTGAAAAGGTAAATGGGAAGTAATCTTTGGGCAGGCGAACATTTTAATATCTCCAGGACACCTCTGCCTCTGGTAAGGGAACATCTGCTGAGTTATTAACTTCTGTACACATAGAAAAAGGTGGAGATGGAGGGTTGTGTTCTTTTTGTAGAGGAGAGTTCCTGGGGCAGATTTTCACCCTGGGTGAACTTGCTGGGAACACCCACAGGAGTGGCACACCAGACTGTTCTGCCCACGAGCATTTGAAGAAACAAAATGCAATCAAATGATCCTCTGTTCAGCATACACAAAATTCACTGTTTCAAAAACACTTTCCGCGTGACTTTTGTGCCTTTAGGTTTCTTGTTCCAAGGATTTTGCCCCGCCCAGCAGGGGATTGCTGAGTATTCTGAGAACTGTGTCTTCTGCCCCGAGTGTGACCTTCTCCGTGCAATACCAGGATCCAGGGATATTCACAGACAGAGTGTGGGCTCTTTAATAGGAGTAGGAGTGTGGGGGTGTTGGGGTGGGGAGATAATTCTGCTTATATTACCAACTGCTGTTTATTGGGTGACATTGACAACTTTGCTCTCCCTCAGTTGTGGGAAAAATGGTTCCCTGAAATGGCACCTGGGACTGTCCAGTTCTAAGGCGCAGGGTCAAGTGAGCTGACCTAGAAGCTGCTAGGTCGGTGCTGTTAAAAGTTAGCTTGTTTGTGCTCTGCCCAAGTTGCTAAGGTATGAGTGAGGGTGTGATAGTGAGACATTCCTGTGTCTCTCACAAGCCACTGTCATTTTGTTTGAGGAGGAGAAAAACTTGAAGCCATTTGGAGTTCCGAAAGCCATGGAATTTCCTTTCTCTCCTTCTCCTTTCTGTCCCTCCTTTCCTTCCTTCCTTCCCTGAAGAAGACATGTCAAATGCAGTTTCTTTTAAGGAATTATTTGTGGATACCAATTCGTGGATTCTGTTTGACACTTCTTATCGTTGGTGTTTCGGGTGCACGTCAACATGAATGCATGTGACCCCATAGTTGAGTTCACTATTTATGAAGGATGCATTTTTCAGTGATTTTTGAAAGTTGGGCCTGTTCATTAATTCCCTTCCGCTTCTTGATCCTCTTTAACCAGCTTTAGCATTTTCTCTAAAGTATTTTAAGAAGAAAATGTATAGAAACATTTCTATTCACATCACATGTTATCAAAGCCCTCTTGTGGGATGAGGTTTAACTCTTGAAAGGGGCTCTTTGATAACTAAAAATTTGGTGTTCAGTGATTACTGCTTTTTGAGAACTCCAAGTACACTGAGCGTTGCAGTTTTTGAAACAATCATCTCTTTTCTCTGGTTTCTCATCTCACTTGGCTCCTATAGAGAATGGAGACAGGCCCTCTGTTTCTGTTGAAGTAGAACAACTCACATTTATGGCCCAACCGGAAGTGTAGAGGTGGGTTGGCTGATTCAGACCATTTTTTCTCCCCAGCTGAAAATGTGATACGGGTTTGTTATATGTTTGCTTAATCTTAATTCAGGCTCATCTATAAAAATCCTGGTGGGAGAGGAGACAGAAAGTGAAGCTTTAACATATGTGTTGAACTTGGAATAAGAAACTTTAATCGTTGGAAAAACAGTACTGTGTAAATTTCAGATTGCAGGAAATCACAATACATTCACACAGTGGCAGGAACATTTTAGTTTCCATTTTAATATTCAGTTCATACAATCATGCATTACAGTGACCTTTTGAATGCCTATTTTTCTTAAATTTTTAAGGCTTATGTTTATGTTATGTGATTGAAACCCTAGTGGCCTGTATGAAGTCAAGCAGATGTTTTCCATTTCCAGAAGGTGCACCTGACAGTCAGCCTGCATAGGTTTGTTCCTGGCCAGCTGTTTGCTCCCACCATCAGTGTGGATTTTAACTGCAGAGAACTAGTAAAAGATTCTGTTTATTGGGCTCTTATGTGTTGGGCTCTCAGCTAAGTGCCTTAGTTTCATTAACTGATTTATTAGCTACATGATCTTATGAGGCAGGTCTTCTTACTGGGCCATTACTTTATTGGAGAAAAAACCAAGACTCAGAGAAGGTAACTTTCCAAGGCCACAGAGTTTGACATTACTAAGCAAAACGGGGGTTTCTGACTATAGATTATTACTGTGTTCTATTGCCTTAATGCAAATATACATTGGACCCCTTCTGCCTCTTCATATATGAATAAACAAGATTGCCTTGAAACTCACCCCACCCAAAAATGTAAGGAAAAGTGCAGGAGCATTTTTAAGTTCCTGGGACTGTATCTTGTTTTCAGGACAGGTAGCTCAGATTGATGATTCAGAGTGTGGGCTCTAGAGCATGTGAGTAACCTCCCTGCCTCTTCCTCTTCATGTACAATGTGGAGGTAAGAGTGTTTCCTCCTTCAGAGGGTGGTTATGAGGATTACGTGGTTTCATCCGTGCTCGCATAGGGCAATTTAGGATTGCTGTGGAAGTTACTTCTCGACCCAGTGTCATGCTTCTGCTAAATTTAGTCAGTTTACGGAAGGTGTACCTGGGTCCCACCCCCATGCTACCTCTAACATAGAACTCACTCTTTTTCAATTCCAAAAAACTGCCAATACTTCTCCAGGCCTGTGTGTGTGTGTGTGTGTGTGTGTGTGTGTGTGTGCGCGCGCGCACGCGCGCACACGCGCACACGTACCATATTGTTCATGTCACAGCTGTTCTTGGCTTGTCTCCTGCTATTTCTTGTTCTCACAATCTACATTACTAAGTTGTTTTCATAAATCAACAGTCGGCTAAAGAGAATCCTGGAGCTGACTTTTAAGGTAATTTCTTTTTTTAAACTTTGATAAGGATTTCAACGAAGAGCACCCTTTGTTGAATTGATTCTCCTTTTCCCTTTCTTCCTGCCTTCTTTCCACGTTCCAAAATATAATAAAAGTACTAAATCGGTTGGTATTTTCCTGATATCAAGATTGATAGATTCTTGAATTGTTACTTTGTCCCTTTTCAGTGCTGTTGAATGTTCTGAGATGCTGTCTTCCCTTTTCTCCCACTTACCTCTTGGAATAGTTCCTTGATGGCGTTCACCTCCTAGCTCTCACCCGAACTGAGCACTGAGCGTGGAGCCATCATCTGATAGCAAGCTATCTCCCTTGAATACAGGCTTGTAGTGCATCCCCGCAAGGGTTCCATCTTTCTTCCTGGCTCTGTCCTCAAAGCAGGACAATAGGGGGCATCAGGATGCTTCTCTCAACTGCGGTTTCCCTCCCCTCAAGGTAGGAGCTCACTCTCTCAGGTAAGAGAAGCAGGGAAAGAGCAAACAGGTGGCAAAGGCTAGATAAGAAGAGAAGGCAGGAAGAGAGGAACCAATTAAAGCTGGCCTGACTGAGCAGACGAAGTTTGGTTAATACAAACTGTGTGTGTGTGTGTGTGTGTGTGTGTGTGTGTGTGTGTGTGCGCGTGTGCGTGTGTGTGCGCGCACACACACACACACACACAGTCACATATAATTACTTTGTAGTTGCATAATTAATACATATGAAATAATTGTGGTTGGAAAATGTGGAAAATATGGACAAATCCAAAGGAGAAAAATAAAATATTCATACTCTTACGATACAGAGAAGTCCTTGCTAAAATATCACTGTATCTTTCCACTTGTCTTTGTGTGGCTACACACATACCTATATAACAAAGTTTAGACCAGAAATGACCATATGCATGCTCATTACTGACACCTCTGTTTAGGCTACAGTAAAATACATATAATTTTTTTTTTTTTTACCTCTGGTCTTTACAGTGTTCTCAGAGCCTATGGCCTGAGATGTCACTGTTTTTCTCAGCTCAGTTATGTGCATCTCCGCATTTGCATTCCTGCTCACCCTCTTTCAGGATGCCTTCTTGATCAGTTAAGTGGAATTGCCTCAATTCTCTGTGCTTCACCTGGCCCCACTGGGAGCTTCACAGACAGGAGGGCCCGTTTGCAAAAGTTCTGCTACCTGGATGAGCAGCAGGAGACACCTCCTGTTCCTTCACAGGGGCCTGTGGAATGGATCATTTCAACATTCAGAAACAAAGCAGAGTATAAAAGCCTAGGTTGGAGATAAAAGCCTAGGTTGGGGTCCATTTCTTTAGCCACAGTTTTTTTGCATCTACTAGATAAGATATTATAAGCAAGCCCATGACTCAGGATTATTGTAAGGATTCAATGAGATAAATTGGGAAATGTGCTGAGCATAGTGCACATGATACGGAGAGTACTCAGTTTATGAATGTAATGGTTCACCAACCGTAAGACCGTAGAACCAAGTAACGTACAGTATTTAAAGGTTATTCACTCAAGGTGAGCCATGAAGATGGAACTCTCCTGCAAAGAAGAACTGACCTAACGATGAATTGAAATGGAATTCATAGACCAATACAGTAGGAGTATGAGTACTTCCTATACCCTGAGCACTTCACAGGGTTTCATTTAATTTTTGCTGTAATCCTGTGAAGTGGATACCACTGCTTTGTCAGTTTGAATATTTGAAATCCCAAAAGCAAGCTGGCTTCAATGATAAAAAAATATATAATTTTCTCTCATGACAGGAAGTGCAGAATTAGAACAATCTGCAGAGTTGGTTGATATATTGATCCAGAGTGTCAAGGGCAGGCCTGACTCTTTGTCTCTCAACTGCCATCTCCTACGTTGGCGTCAGTTTGAAGCTGGAAGCAAGATGGCAGCAGCAGTCCCACACATCACAATCAAACATGGCGAAGATCCCAGTGAGATCATGTCTTTGTGTGGTTCTCTTTTAGAAGTGAGAGTAATTCCCCCCAAATGTTAGCAGTGGATTTTCTTTTACATGTTATTGTTAAGAAGTTTGCCCCTTTCTGAACTAAACATTGAAAAAACAAATATAATTATATATTATATATATGTTGTATATATTATATATGTTATAATATATAATAATAATAATAATAATAATATTCTTAGATCAATCAGATTCACTCCTGGAGTTAAGAGTGAACTTAGGCAGGGGTGCCTGGGTGGCTCAGTCGGTTAGGTGTCCAACTTTGGTTCAGGTCATGATCTCACGGTTCGTGGGTTTGAGCCCTGCATCAGGCTCTGTGCTGACAGCTAGCTCAGAGCCTGGAGCCTGCTCTAGATTCTGTGTCTCCTTATCTCTCTGACCCTGCCCTGTTCAAGCTGTCTCTCTCTCTCTCAGAAATAAATAAAATATTTAGAAAAAATTTTTAAAGAGTGCCATTAGCTGCCCTGAGGCTCAAGCTTGTGTGAGAGTGGGTGGATACCTGGCAAAACTGGGGTCTTAGGAAGAAGGAAGAATGGATGCAGGTTTGGCCCCCAATAGCATCCAATTAAAGGATCATCCCTGTTTTTTCAGATGAGGAAACTGTGAGTCACAAGTTTAAGTAAAGTATCTGATGTCCTGTGGCTAGCACGGGGCACAGGCAAAGTTGTAATCTATGATTCTTGTGACTCCAGTGATTACACATTTCTGAAAACAGTAAATACATAGTTCTCCTGGTCTCTTGCAAATACTCCGATCATGAAAGTGTGGTTGGAGCGAGATTCTTTCAGAAGATTATAAAAGCTTATGGATCTTGTGAAACCCAACACTTAGTGGTGTGGAAGGCTGAGAACACGGTGTGTAGCCAGTGTGATCTGGCACAGAGCCAGAAGTGGGGTGGTGCCTCTGGGGACACAGTAGAGGTGAAAAGGCTGATGCTTCAACAGAGACTCATTGTACAAAGGGTATGTGTAATTTTGTGCCAGCGTCTAGGCTGTCAAAAGGATAGGGAAACAGAAAGTGGTGTCCCCATTAGACACCAGTAATGTTTCCAGGGCCACCTTCCAGGCTCTATATTCTTCACAAATGTCTACTTATATGTTCATTGCAAAAGCAGATAGAAGTAAACACTCTTCTTATCAATATACATGATGAAAAGGAGAATTTTGGGGAGTCAGAGGTTAGCCCGAGACTCCAAAGCTGGAGCCCGAGTTCTTCACAATCAGAAGATTTAGCCACATTCCTGTCTCTCAGCTCCATCAGCTGCCTTCCCTTTGTGTGCTCATGGATTCTATCTTTGACCTTCCTCTTGCTTCACATGCTCTCCTTGACTGTGTCTTCAAACATAGCCCCAATGCCAGTGATGTTTACGTCTAGGTTTCAGACTCCTGCCTTTTGCCATAAACTCCAGGACTTGGTACCAACTACCTGTGGACACTTTGATCTCATTACCTCACAGGCTTCTCAAATTCAGTCTGCTCAAATGAATTTATATCTGCTCCCACCAAATCCAAAATAGGAACATTGGTTTCTATTACATCGTCTTTTGAGTCAGGCACCACCATCCAGTGGGTAGTGCAAGATAGAGTCCTTGGAATCATTTTGACACCTGGCATCTAAATGACATCCAGGTAGTCACCAAGTCCTGACATTTCCACTTCTCCTTACCTACCCATCTTCGAGCTGTCCATCCCTATTGACTTTGTCCTACTTCAGGGTTTTATGCTTGGGCTTTTTCAGTAGTTTTGCCTGTCCTCTCTCCCCCATCAGACCTGTCCTCCACATTGCCCTTGAAGGTATCTTTCCAAAACACATAGTCATACCATTTCACTGAGTAAACTCTTGACAAGTTCCCCAGTGCCCACTGGATAAAGTTAGTCCTCTTCAGAATCTCTTACAAAGTCTTTCACAGTCTTGTCCCAGTTTGCCCCTGGAGGACTTTCTTCTACTCTAGAGAACTAATGTATGTCTTTTAAGACCCAGCAGGTATATTCCTCCTGGATTTCCTGCTCTTGTAGCATTATGTCATAATACATCTTTTCTTTTTAGGCTCTGCTCCTCTAAACGGTTAGAAGCACAATTATCTTTATGTTTGTGTCTCCCACTTACCTAGTAGGGCCTGGAATATAAGTGTTGTTGGAAATGAAATAACTTCTTTCCGCTTTGTGTCTTTGTATGTTTAACATTCATGGTTCAATACTAAACTAATGAATGCCTGTGTTTTGGTTGTTGCTATCTTTTTGTTTTGTTTTGCTTTTTGTTTTTTATTGAAACCTTCACACCATTCACATAGGCACACATGTCCCTGTAGCAGCCCCTATTTTGGGTCATGATGCTGACCCTTGGCCAATAGTATGGATGATGGTGCCCTTCATGCTCCTTGTTCCTTGAAAAGCTATCCCAATATAAACATATTGGAAATCATGAGAACTATCAGTTTCTTTTTTTAAATTTTTAATGTTTTTAAAAATTCATTTCTGAGACACAGAGAGAGACAGCATGAGCAGGGGAGGGTCAGAGAGAGAGAGAGGGAGATACAGAATCTGAAGCAGTTTCCAGGCTCTGAGCTAGCTGTCAGCACAGAGCCTGATGCAGGGCTCAAACCAACGAGCCATGAGATCATGACGTGAGCTGAAGTCGGACACCCAACCGGCTGAGCCACGCAGGCGCCCCGGGAACTATCAGTTTCAAGTATAAACTTTTATACTATGTTCCTCATTACTGCACACATGTTACTAAGTTTATTCTATGTTCCTCATTACTGCACACATGATAAGCCATTTATTTTAATTATTTCAACAACAAAGTAATCTTTGTACTACTCTATCCCCAATTTATAAATGAGGATACTGAAGCACAGAGGTTAGGTAACTTGCCCAAGATCAAGCCTCTCAGTAAGTGATGGAGCAGCTGTATCAGATGTCTTCTGCTCATGATCGGGAGAACCCAGTCTATCCTGTTCCAGAGCTCATGATCATGATCACTAATGGGCTCTGGAACCACTAACAATGGCCTCATTTTCATCTAATAGTTAGAGTTATCATTTATTTTTACAAGAGAAGGAAAGAGGGAGGGAGAGAATAGAGGAAGAGAGAAAAGAGAAAGAAATACCTATAGCTATACATCAGTTTATGCTATATTTCAAGATCCCTTTTCTTCTCTCCGAAGTATAAGGAGAATGATGGTTATACCCTTATGTTGGTCAACTGTGATGTTTATAGTGGATTTGAAGGCACCAGGGTGGCTCAGTCGATTAAGTGTCTGACTCTTGGTTTCTGCTCAGATCATGACCTCCTTATCCCTGAGTTCAAGACCCAGGTAGGGCTCTGTGCTGACAGTGTGGAGCCTGCTTGGGATTCTCTCCCTCTCTCTTTCTCTCTCTCTCTCTCTGCCCTTCCCCAATTCATGCACCTTACCCCCCTCTTTCTCTTTCAAAATAAATAAATAAACTTTAAAATAAAGACAGTGATTTTGATTTTATTCCTTTTCTTCTATACTATTTACCTACCCACTCCTTCTTCCCCATACACACAGAGCAAAAGTTTAGTACTTTTCTGCCTGAGGGTTTGAAATGCTCAGACTCCCTGGAACTGCAAGTTCAAATCCTAGCAGAAGTCTTATTCTGTGGAGAGAAGAAAAAGGATCTTGTCATTTGAAATATAGCATAAACTGATGTATAGCTATAGGTCTTTCTCTTGCTTCTCCTTCTCT
Source organism: Crocuta crocuta (assembly GCF_008692635.1). NCBI lineage: Eukaryota > Metazoa > Chordata > Mammalia > Carnivora > Hyaenidae > Crocuta > Crocuta crocuta. Next base: position 2,086,964 of record NW_027531897.1, on the reverse strand, counting down.
CTGTTCTCTCCTTTTCTCTCTCCCTTTTTCCATCTTTTTATATATAATTATCCTTTAATTGTTGTTCATTGGATTTATGGTCCTTTGCTTTTGTTCCCGGATCATTTTTCCACATTGTGTATTTTCTCCTCGTCTAGAAGGCATGCCCATTATATCCCTGCCTGCTTGTTTTCTCTTCACGCTACTCCTTAGGATACAATATTTGATACGAAATATGTGTTAAACAGTGGCTTAGGGACAGGCTTCCTCGGTGGATGGGAAACTGTTCCCCCAGCCAACCTTTCGTGTCCCGTTTGTAGAGGGATGACCAAGTCCTTCCTGGTTCTGTGGATCTGCATTTTTGCTTCCAATCAAGTGTCCCTGCATAAAATCAGTGATAATACATGAAGACTGCTCCTGAGAAGTAGGGCAGAACCCTTGGATGGGGGAAGTCATGACTTGGTAGGACTGGAGGAGTCCCAGGCCTGATTCATTCAGATTACAGGAGATAACGCCCAACCAATCTTTAGAGGAGAGGGCGGGCATACCTAGGGACTGGCCGCGGATCTTTCTCTTCTTTTAATTACTCCCTAACTTATTTTCCTCCACAAACACTTAAGACCTGCTGAGGCTTCCCTGGTGGAAGGAGTGCCTGAAGGTGGACAGGGAGGGAGCTGGATTACAAACTGAGTGGACTCCATCTCATTAGAATCCACTTGGCAACGGAATGTTTGCTAGATTCTGTGCCAGCAGGTTCTCCTTTTGCTATGTGTTGTGATTGAGACTGAGTTAGTGAAATCTCGTCTCTGTGGGAGGCAGAGAGGGACAGGGAACAAGAAAACACACGCACACATACAAATTTCTGATGATTTACTGTCCCACCGCATGGGAAGAGGACCACATTTTTGAATCCCCAGCCTGGGGCACATGGTTTCGTCACATGCTCCCCTGCACCAGCCTTCCCTGTCTGCTCCAGGCCTGCTGTGGGATCCCTGAATCCCTGGGGACCTTTCTAGTGCTGCTTTCAGGAGAGAGAAATCCTGCTGCAGGCTAACTCCCTGAGGCTGAAAAAATGGAACTTCCATAGCTGGCCCACTGAAGCACGGAATGATTCATTTCCTGTCATTAACAGAGTGAAAAAGATGTCGTGCACAGAGTTCTTTAAGCTGGAAAAGCACATTATGCTAAATACTCAATTTCCTGATGGATGGCATCAGCCCTCCTAATTTCCTCTCAGCAGCACTGCGTTCGGATGTTTGAGATTCTGGAGGCTGTTAGAGTACATGCTAAGTGGTTCAGGTGCTCTGTGAGCAGTCAGCGGGGAGAGAGGGTATTACGCTACCTCAGCCCTGGATTAACATAGTGACGTCAGCTTTTTCCTGAGAGCTGTAGTGATGTTTAATCCTCAGGTTGCTATAGAACCTTTCTAAATATTTAGGGATTGGATCTCAGGTTAAAACCGGAAGGTTCAGGCTCACCTGGGTGTAAATCAACTAAAACAAACCAAAAACTCCCACTTAAAATTGAAGTGAGTATGGGGCACCTGGGTGGCTCAGTCGGTTGAACATCTAACTTCAGCTCAGGCGATGATGTCTTGGTTTGTGAGGTCAAGCCCCGCATTGGGCTCTGTGGTGACAGCTTCGAGCTTTCTTGGGTTTCTCTTTCTCTTTGCCTCCCTCTCCCCTGCTCTCTCCCGCTCTCAGAAGTAAGTAAACATTTTAAAAAATGTTTTAAAAAATTGCAGTGGGTATTATTGGTAGATAAACCCTTCTTAGGAGATGAATCTTTCACCTAGAAAAACAAATTTGTATCAAATGGCCTATTTACTCCCCCTTTTTTTTGACATAGTAGGATTATATAATCAAAGGTTTGACTATATACCATACTTCTTCTCAAAAAGGTCAAAGAATTTCCTTTACTTTCCTATCTAGATGCAGAATGCCCTCAGAAGAAACAACATGGTAACTAAGTTTCCCAGGGTGCAAAGGTCCTGGAGTCATAGAGAGATTAAGTGATGTGGGGGGGGGTGGGGGAGGGAACTGCAGCTAGAGTTGGGATCTGATGTAAAAACATACCCGCTCATGCTGTTCTATGCTGCCAGTACTTGACACTAATAACGAATCTCAAAGTGATTCCTAATCTCTGTGTATGGTATACGTAAAGAACACACCCCAGGCTGCAGATGGGGGCTCAACCTAATTGTTAATGCTTGGGGCTTCTGCATGGTTCATTTCACCCCCAAGGAGAGTGTCATGATGGTTCACCAATGACAAAACTGAGACACAAGGTCTTACAGCCGCCAGAGGTTGCAGTAGGGTTTAGACTCCGCTCTGACTTCTGCTGTATTGGCTACCTGTGGCACACAGGCAGACACGTACCTGGACGCGAAACAGCTACAGCAGGCCATGCGTTCATCCTTCATCGCCATCTACGGGGAGTCAGTATTCTCAGAAAAACTGAAGAGTAAACATTTCAGATAAACTTTAATTTGCTGGTTCCTAGTTAGAATAAAATCATTAGTATATGTTTCCTTCTGGCCAGAGTTAACATTCTGAAAGAAGAAGAGGTCTTTTGCACACAGGGGGTTTCTATGAGTGAGAGAAGGATGGGAACCCCAAAGGAGAGGAGGCTGATGGAAAAGGACTTCCCCACAGTGTGGCCTCAGTGGCCTTGTTTCTTAGGAGAGAGCTGACTTTGGGCAAGGACACTGGGCAGAGTGAGAGAGGGGCCCCAGGCAGCTGTTAACAAAATGTAGTTAGCCTTGAAGGGCCCAGGAGCCTCCTGACCTCAGGAGGATGCCATCTAAATGCCAGAATCTCAGAGGAGGAGCTGAAAATCTGAGAGAGGGCAGAGAAGGCCTTCAGATATGCCAGCCTAGGGGAAGGGAGACAGTTATTCTGGATTCAGGCCCTCTTTGCTGATCTGGCAAGAAAAACTCTAGCTTGGAAATCAAAATGCTGTCCTGATATTGGCATCACTTGGGGACTTCTCAGAAATGACTTGATCAGGCCTTCTACCCAATCTACTTAATCAGAAGTGCTGGGCTAGGGGGTGAGCAGGTTATAGCAAACCTTCCAGGTTTTGCATGCACCTAATGTTTACTCTTTGAGAAGCATGGCTGTAAAATAGGCAGGGCCACCCAGGTGATTATCTGCTAACAGAATGAGGAGAGGCTTGTCACAGGTAAATTTTTATATTTGTTAGTGTGATTGTTTGACTAATAGCCAAATGCAATACTAGGCTTTTAAGTGAAGACCACATGCCAGGGATGGCTAGATGTTTACCAATCCTCTTTACCGGGCACAGAAGAAGACTCTGTTTCCCGGCCTCTCTTGCAGTTTAGTTGGCTATATGATTGGATTCTGGCCAATGGAATGTCATGGAAGTGAGGGAGTATGTGTTAAAGCATGGGTCCTGACAAATACACTGCCAGTTGGCATGGGACTATGAGAACAAATCTTTGTTGTATTAAGTAACTAAGATTTGGGAATCATTTCTCAAAGCAGCTTCTATTAACTAGCTTGATTAATACAGACTGGTCCAGTTTTTGCTCACTGTTATGTCCAGGTGTGATATTGAGAATGTTAATAATTGCCATGACCCAATGACTCCACACACACATACTGAGTCAATCACTGGGTAGGATCCTGGAGGCCCTCTGCGTTTCCACATGTTAACTCTTTAGTTGAACGATTTGGGGGAGAATCTAGGAGTTCCAGACGGAGGAGACATTCTGTGGGAAAGTATGGAAGAACTTTAGTATTTTAATAGCCTACGCAGCTGTGGTGGTGTATGCCAATTATATCACTGGTGCTTAGCACAATCCTGGCACAAATAGGTGTCCAATAAGTCTTTGTTTGTTTGTTTAAACCAGTTAATTTGACTATAATGCAGTTGAGGTCCTAAATGAGCAATGAAGGTAGAAATTGCAGACATCTGTTTAGAGTCTCTCCTCATGTAAATAATCCATGGACTTTAGGGACATCCATGTGGGCTCCATTTGATTTCTTTGCCCTAAAGGATGAAGGAGGACCTCCTTTTAGAATTGTGAGTCCTCAATCTTCGTTGGGTTTCCATATCCTTTAGGCATTTGATGAAACTTAAAAGTTCCCTTCCTAAAGGAATATAGATGTACACATAAATGCAAGGATGTGGATTCTTTTTTTAGGAGGTTCATGTGTCATTTGAGCTCCATTTCCAGAATGAACAGTAAAACATGGAGAAATGCAATTTCTGAAAGTTGCTAAGTGTGCGTCAAGACTTGCTTGCCTTTGAGCAAAGAATATATATATCTCATAAAAACAGGACTGTGGAGGCTTCTGCATCATTTGCAAGTTCACTGATGTTTGGTTTTTCTCAGCTCCTTTCTTCTAGCCTGTAGTGAATAGTGGCATAAACTTAAAAAAAAAAAAAACTCAAAAGGGTTTACGGCTTTGTATAGAAACAGGTATTAGCATTCATGTTGTAATTTGTAAATGGGGTTTGACTTCTACACTAGGGCAGTGTATAAAACCCTGCACGTTATGTCCATCACTTCCTTCTCTGTCTCTGATTCTTCTTAGAGAAACAAGAGGTTCTTCATGCTACCAGAGGCTGTTTATTTGAACACCACCATTGGGGGATCTGCCTTCCTGTTCTCCCACTGGATATAAAAACTATTGGATGGTGAACCCTGCAGATCTGAAGGGAGGAATTTCTGGCAGGTGGGCAGTTGAATGATTCACTTCCTGACCTTGGTGCAATGGGAAAAAATCTCATTCATAAATGTTCTCTCACTTGTAGCCACTTAAGCTTTAGGATACTTTTTATTACTGGATCATTCTAGACCCTAAAAAAGTCTTTGGCATTATCTCAAGGGATGTGAGGACACTTGTTATTGCACAAAGTAGGGCCACTCCAGGGACCAAAGATAGACATTCATCCTGAAGCAGGGGTCAACATGATGCTGGGTAAAATGAAGTGACATATTTTTAAAGTAATGCAAACTCAAAAGGAACTCTCACCAAGGTTAAAAAAAGAATGTTCTGGCTACTTATCCCCGTTGTTGTGAAATGAGCCCCTACATTTTCATGTCTGAGGATTGAGTATTTTATGGGAAGGGATTTAGAGAGCCTCTGCAGTTGGCCAGAGGACTTGAAGTCCTACATGCAGATAGGGCACACTATCTAGATGTGCTATCCAGACAGAGGCGGGCCGTGCTTCTACTTCTTTGTAGCAGGTCTCCACAGACAGGTGCAGCGAGAGTAAATCCAAAACTGGGTCCAGGAAAAGGCTGGAGGTAGTTGGGATTTGAGCTTAATTCTGTGAGCCATAAAATATCATTCACCATCTCAGAGCATAAGAGTGAGGGAATCAGTGGCATGATGTGTTCAGGGGAGAAGCCAAGAGTGGCACAGACTGGACACACTGGGTGGCTGTGCCAAACAGGTCACCTACCCGGGTACCTTTGCCTTGGACCTGTTGTGATTTTGCTCCTCAGACACTTGGTGGTTGTCCCCTTTGTGCCCCGGAGAAGCCTCAGATGCATACACACATGGTGGACTGGCAAGGCCGAGCCATGGGCAGAGGTTGATCGGGGAGGGAGAATATGGTACCAGGAGTAAGAGCGGTAAAGCAAAGGTTGGAGATGAGGTTACAAGCAAAAGTGGAAACAGAGAGAATGTCAGGGGTCACAGAGTTGGAACCTGTCAAGAGCCATGGATCCTGTGGGTTTTAGGGAGCCTTATGGTGGGGCTCCCTAGAGCCAGGCCAGAAGGGCAGAGCAGCCATCTCCAGATAAAGAAGCATCATGTAGTGGGCCTGTGACAGGGCTTGGTGCTCTGTGTCATGGCCTCTGTGCAGGCCTCAAGCAGCTTGATCCCCATCTCACCAAGCCTCGGAGAGCTTTGGTCTCTTGCAATGAACCACATATTTGATGCTCACACTCAGTCTTGGATCTGTTTAGTGGTCATGTGGTAACTTAGGTAGAGCCACCTTGGGTGTTCATCCTGGTATAACAGGAAGCAGGGCTTGTCTTTCCTTCAGGGTGCAAGCCTACATATGTGCTAAATGGAGACCCTGACAGGTCCCAGAGAAGCCCAAGATTGTGAAGGCTGGGAGTTGTGTGCCTTCTTTGCACACTGATGGTGGATGTAAATCTGATAGCCAGACATTGTATGGAAGTCAGGGATATGTTGAGCTAAGAGCTGGGCCACCTTCTCTCTCACTGAGATCCCTCGCATTCTTTGAAGAGGATGAGTGCTCCTGTTCCTCAGAAAGAAAGAAGGAGAGAGCAGAAAATGGGTGGAGAATAGGTCATGAGAGTATCTTTTACTGGGGAGATGTCTTCTGTGTTTTTCTCTGGAGCACCCTTGAAAGACTGCTGATCACAGAAGGAGCTCTGCAGTCAGAATGTCTGAATTTTATCCTGGCTCTATCACTCCCTGCATGAATGAGCTTTGGTAAGTTATCCACTTTCCCTGAGCCTCAGTGTCCTTATCTCTAAAATGGGATTGTGATAATAGTTTCTACCATGTATTTGTTTTTAGGATTGAATGAGATGGTATAGGAAGAGAACTCGGTTAGTGCCTGTCATAGAGTATGCCCTCAAAAATGTTAGTCTCCAACAGGATGGTGATAATGACCTCGTAATCTATACCAGAAACCCACTACTACCCATTTTCACATTAGCCAGCGGCATTTCTCATAAGCAACTGGGAAGGTGACCCTGACCAGGGATATATTGGTGGCAGTTGATCTTATAAAGAGTGAGAATTTGCCTGGAGGAGTGAGAGTACACCACTCCTGAAAAATTCCTTCCTGGCTGGTGAACCTCATGCTCTTGGATGACTCACTGACGGAAGTGAGCTGCATGGTCCTTAACGAGGAAGTTTCCTCCCCAGCTATGGAACTGGTAAAGCTGTCAACCAAGTGTCAGGGGAAGGAGGTAAAGGGCTGGCATGGAGGGAGAAAGGAAGGGGCAGGTGGGAGAGAGACCCACTGGTTAGAAACTGAACCAGAATCTTACCTCAAACAGAAGACAGCTCATGAATCAGCATTAAAAGTCCCCCATAAAGGCCATATGTGCGACCCCATGAAAAAGTTTATCCTCCAGATGTGACATTTTAATGCAATTAAAACAAGCCTTGACAAAGTTTAGCCAAATGGGGGCAAAGGGTAGGGGTGGTCTGTGAACTCCTACAGATTGTTTGTGAGGTGAAGAAAATGTATAGGAATTCTCTCCAAAGCCTCAGCAGACCAGTAATTGCAGACTTTGTATTGTTCTAATGAGAAAGCATTTTAGTTTGGCAAACACATCTGTGCTGCGTGTCCCCAGAGCTCAGCAGTGTTCCCCTGCTTGCCTTTTGAACTCTGAGAAGTGGCACAGCAAACTCCAGTAATCATAGGAGATTTCAGATTGCCAGTGGGTTTGTACCAGAAACATCTTAGCACAGGGCTTAAGAAAACCTCACACTCCAATTATGTGCTGAAAAAGGTCACTGGGTGGAATTTCCTTAAGAAGAATTCCAGTGTTTCATACAGAGGGTTTAGCAGGCAGAGGCCATTTTGATGTCCTGCTCTAAAGCCAGCATATTTTGCACAATTTCCATGGGAAAGTGGTGAAAAGTTCTGTAGCCATTAGGTTTCTGTGATTTTTGGACCACTTTTCCTTCTAGTAGGGGGGCATTGGTAAAGAGGATTCTAAGAGAGTGATGTATGTGGAAAAAGCAGGCAGATTTTGAAGATTTGAAAATAACAAGTGCATTCTTGGGTACATGTGACTGAACTCTATTGTGTGGTTTGAAGTGCTGGGTTCTTGGACTGAATTTTGAACCTCATCTCACTGTGGCCTTTGTGAACAGATCACTAAATCTTTGTCATGGTTCTTGCTGCCACAAAAGAGAACAGAAGATAATTCTATTCCTCGATAGTCACACTATGTTTGGGTGAGAGAGGGTGAGCTCTCACTTGAGAAGCTGTGTGTGTGTGTGTGTGTGTGTGTGTGTGTGTGTGTATATCTGTGTCCATGGCATTTTTCTGTGGCTTGTAGCAGATGCAGCAGTCATGCAGTTATCTCACGTTGTACGAGGAGAGGAGAAGCAGTAGGTGTAGACAAAGTGAGCTTCTCGTGCTGAGATATACACAGGCAGCCTACTGAATTTTCAACTTCATCTCACTGTGTATGCCTACTTCTAAGGCAGGGTCTAGTTGGTATGAGCATGTGGGTAGGTATTGCTGCAGTATTTATTGTTCTAGACAATGTGAAGGACTGAGTTTACCTGTTTGGATATTCTTACCAGGCAAGGAAAAAGCCTCTAGAAGGTTCGAGGTGAACAGATTCTGTGTTAGAGCCAAGACTCTCTTCTGGAGCCAGCTCACCACTGAAGCCGTCTTCTAAAACAACATGAAGACTTTCTACTACTAACTGTGAATTAAGACACATTTGAGGGTTCCTATTACTAATTGGATAGAATGTCTTAGACCCAGGGTCCAAAGCCCTGAGAGCCCTGGGAGCTGACTTCCAGCTTTTAGCATGGTATTCCTCCTCCTCGGCCAACCACGCTTTTCCCATCCTTCCTACTGTTGACAGAAACACTGAGTGATTTCCTCTTGGGTATGTCTCTCCTCATCTTGTTTTCTGGTTACTTTAAGGATTCTGGGTAGATCCTCCGGTTTTCTGGAGTGGGAAAAGGAAGAACTGTCATTTGGTCGTGTGGGGGTTTTCTGTTTGTTGGTGCAGCCTGTAGAGCACTGAACACCGTGGTTGGTCATAAGCACACTTTGCCCAATGTGTCTCATTCTCTCTCCTGGGCATGTGTATAGGCTGCTTGTCATAGCCCCCCAGATGGTCGGGAGAGACCATTTGAGAAGACCTGGCAAGTGAGTTGTGAGCAAAGGGACATGCATCACCTCTCAGTTGGAAGGTCTCATTGTCAATGAGAATGTGAGACATTCCAGAGCTCTCTCCTCTGGGTAGCATTCAAGATGGTAATTTGACTCTGATAAAGGGACCCTTTCTGCTTACCTGTGACAGCACCCTGCATTGCTTGTAAGTGACTAAGATTTTGAAGTTACTTGGATGGCAATATAACATGGCCTATCCTGACCAAGGTAGGCAGTTACCTTTAGTGAGAGTTCTGGGTCTTCTGTCCCTGTATGCTGTGTTTTTAGAGTTTCTAGAAAGGCTATTCTACTTTAGAAATATCACTGTCTCCCCATAGCCTCACCCTGCTCCCAAGCTTGCCACACCTAGCTGAGGTCTTGTGACTTAGGGCAAATCAATCTTTGTCTTTTTGGGCCTTTGCTTTCTAATTTTAAAACAATGGGTTAGGTGATACAGCTTCCAGGGCCACAGCTGGCCCACTGTTAGGCATCTCAAAGGAGAGCTGGTCTCCTAGGCACCTATTCTGGTAAGGTTAACATCCTGAGATCATTAGGGTAGAGTTCATGGATCTTTCTCTAAGGCTGCAGGCACTTCTGCCCTCCACCCATTCTATCTCCATAGTCTTTGCATATTTTATTCCTTCTGCCTTCATCACTGGTCCTCAAGAAGCTCCCTTGTCATCTTCTGAGATAGAACTCCCTTGAAATCCACAGGTCGCTCACTCTCATAGCATCCAGTTTCACCTTCATTAGGGCCCTAATAGTGCTTGCAATGGTCACATTTCTTTATTGGTTTACTGTTTATTGTCTTTTTCCTCTTCTAGAAAATAAACCGCACCGGAGAAAGGACGTTGTGTTTGTTGTTCATTCCTGTATCTCCCATACTTAAAACCAAGCCTGACACATGGTTCTCAATAAAGACTGGTTGAATTATTGCCACCCGCGCGAGGGTCCATGGAAGGAAAAGGGGACAGCAGCCTGGGCATCTGTGAGCCAGTCCAGTGCCATAGTAAGCAGTCAGCCGCCCATGCACCTGTCCTCCTGGGCACCCTATGCTTTCAAAAGCCAGTTTGCTGGGAGCCTAATAAAATTAGAGGCATTTCCCCTATTGGTTCCTACATCTGGAGGATGAAACTCATATAATGAATTCAGGAATACATTCAAGGTAAAGTTTAGTGGAATTTCCAGTGGTAAATTCACAGTCTACCTGTGAGGAGCAGGACAGCAAATGGGAGACAAGATGAGCTGGCCTAGGATCCCAGGAGCATGGGCAGCCTTTGTGGCTCTCTGCCTTCAGATGCAGACACGGCTCAGAGTGAATACTGCTTTATTTATTTGCATAGAATGATTACAACCCTTGGAGCACCTGCATGGCTCAGTTGGTTATGTGTCTGACTCTTGGTCTTGGCTCAGGTCATGACCTCATGGTTCATGGATTTGAGCCCCATGTTGGGCTCTGTACTGATAGTGCAGAACCTTCTTGGGATTCTCTGTCTCCTCTCTCTGCCCCTCCCCTGCTCATGCACTCGCTCTCTCTCTCTCTCTCAGTAAATAAATAAATAGTCTTTTTTTTTTGAAGGAATGATTGCAACACTTAAAAGGAAGGGCTTTTAAAGAGATGCCTCCATTCCCAAGTTGCTCACTGTATACACTTGGCAGTAAATTTCCAAGGGAGTGTGTGAACATGGGTTTCATAAAATCTTGGTCTTATTTTCATGATCCATTATCCCTTTTAAAAAGATACCTATTCAGTAATAGCCATAAAGTGAAATAAACCCTGACAATACAATCTCATTTGATTTTGATTGGGACTAGCACCCAAACTGCCTTGCAATGAGTTGGAAAGAGGCTCATTGGGAGCAGACCAGTCTGCCTTCTTTTCTCACTTCCAGGTGATATGAAATATAAAAGTCAGAACGTCGAAGAACTGGATTTTAGAGTCCCCAGCCCTTTAATAAAATGTTCATCTATTGCTAAACATCTGGTCTGTTGGGTACCAATAATGTCATTGTACAGCTTACATGGATGTTAGGCAGAAAGCTGGTTAAGCAAACTGAGGGGTCTGTTAAATTGACCAAGTGTTTTGATACTGTCCTTAAGCTCCTGGAGAGTCAGTGAATCCAAATGTCTAATTCAGAAATTAGAATAAATATACTCTTAAAAAAATGGGCTCTTATGTATTATGCATTCTTCCTTTTCTTCTTTCAGAACATGAGGGGAATGGTCAATCAGCTGGCTCCCCCTTTCATACCAAGCCATTTCTGGTTGTACGAGAGGGCTTCCTACCATTCAGGGGATTCAACCTGCCTGTGATCTGGCCAGTGAGTGTGTTGGGCAGTGCTCTGCTTGATGCAGAGATTCGGCCTCAGCATACTCTCTACACAAGGGCCAGTTTATTCAACTCCCACTGTTGGCAAAGCAGCAAATTGCTCTTTTGTGGAAGTTGGGGAGATCACAATTGGCTGTCTGTTTCTTGCTGGACACAATAAGGAGGCAGGGTGGCCTCTTTAACCCGAGCCCAGGACAAGCATTCAGGAGCTTTGCCTCCTGCCATCAGCTCTCCCGCTAAAGGGCCTTGGCCCTCTGAGTCAGTCAGCTAAATCGCCTGTGACTCAGCTCTTTTCTTTGCAAGTTGAGGGTAGTCAGATTAACTTGGGAGCCATGAGTCTTGTTTGAAAAGGCCTTTGCAAATAGCAGCTTGTGTAGAACGACTGGCTATATCTAGTCTATGGTTTGGGGACTGACACAAAGTTTAGGGAATTTCCCTTTCTTGGATGGAGGTCTGTGGTTTTCCATGCAAAAAGTAGGGCTGGTCTGCTGTAGAATTCCCCTCATCTCTTCTGCTTCCTCTTGGGACCTGACTCCCATGGTCTGGACTCTACCACTGGCACACAGAGCCCACAAACTTTGCCATGTCCTAAGTCTCTTCTCACCCCTTCTCTTTTACATAAAAACACATTTTCTGAGTGTGAAAGAATTTGAACACAGTTTACATAGAATAAAATACAGTAAGTCAGACATCACATGGAATAAATGCAGTGCTTTGAAAATAATTGAGGAAACAAAAATGCAAACAGCTTGAGTTAGCAGAAATAACTTCTAACCCCTACTGGGCTAAGGAGAGACACACATTAATTGCTTTGTGAGTGGTTCTCTCTCGTTCTACTTTTTCTGGACAGTGATCTGGCATGGTATGATACTTACACTCTTACTTTGAGTAATATGCTCCCCTCACAGGAAAGAATGGTTTATTTAAAAAATGTCTATAGCAGTGAAGTAGATCACTCAATATGTACAAAAGAGAACAATCATCCAAATGATGATCGATAGAGTAATACAATTCTGGTTCCCCATCACTATCAATTGTTATATGGCTGGTGAGGCTCAGACCAGGGGACTGGATTGAGGGGCTGCTTGGGCACTCTTCTAATAGCCATTGACCCTGGTAGGAGGCTGTCACCTCAATAAGGCATATTGGAATAGAAAGAATAAAAATTACTGTTATAAACAATTACTGAAATGTTAATACAGGTTCATGTAAACACATGTATGTGACATATTTATTGAAAAATATTTTATAAGCAATCATTATAACTGTGTAAAAAGACATTTATTATGTCTGCATGACTCTTCAGAGTTCACTTGGAGTGATGAACAGTGATGTGGATTTGTTTCAGTATTTATTATAGAACAGGAAGTTTTATGATGACATTGGTAATAAAGCAAACAAAAAAAGACAACACCACTTTCCAGTGTGTCTTTCCACTGAGAGATTTTTACTGTTTGCCTAGCACCTGGCACATAGTGAGTGCTCAGAGTATGTTGGCTAAAAGTTGAATGAACTCCAGTCACATTAGGAGCAGGCTTTCTGTCAGTGAAGCTGTGCCAGGTAGATTGACCAACTAATACACAGCCAGAACCCCCCCCCATTCCCTTCTCCACTTAATACTTTTATCCATATTGGATTCAGATGTGTCCAGAGGGCTCATAAGAAAGTAATATAATGCCAAGAATTAAAAACAGTATGTCAAGAAAGGAAAAAAGAACTTTATTTGCCATTCAAATTATACAGTGAAGTGAACTGAGTAAATGTCTTCTAGTGGGCTTTGTACTAGTAAAGCCTAGACAAGTCTAGTATACTTGTCATAATGTCTTGTCATGGCATCTCTTTGTCATGATCTCCCTTGTGATGAGGATCCTGTTAGGAGTCACAGGGAAGTGGAGAGCCATGCCACTGTCTAACTCAGACTTCTGAATGAGCATGAAGTTCTCATAACCTCATGTGAAAAGCTGAGATTTTCTCTGAAGAAGAAAAAATAAGGCATTTATTTTAAGACAGGAAATAGGATGGCTCTTGAGACTAGAAGAGGAGGCAGGTATTGTCTCTTGTAGTCTCAGAGGTGACAGCAACATTCTGGGGTTGGAGGGGGTGCAGTTCTCAACATAGTATGGTTAAGGGTTGAAGCTCCTTCTGTCCCAGCTACTCTGGCATTGAGGTGGAGGTGTCATATTTTCTTGGAGATGATATGAGTGTGTATAGGTGTGCTTGTATGGATGTGTGTGTATGTCTACTGAAAGTACATTGCAACACACTACAGTAGCGTTGGGAGCCCTGGTTACGATGATGTAAACAGAGCTGATGTAATGTATATGGAGAGAGATTTTTCTCCCTTTACTGCGAACCTGAGATGTTTCACTTTAATCAGAAGAGGTGGAATCAGCCCAGATTTACTAGAAAACAGGATGAGGGAAAAGGTTTTGTACCTTATAGGAGGGTACCATTTCAGGGAAGCAAGAATGAGGACCTAAAGTGTTGTGAGGCAGGGAGGGAGGGAGAGGAAGATAGAAGGGGCCGTGTTACAGAGCAGACCTCAGACCAGCACCAAGCACAGGTGACTTCTCCATGACATGGGATGTCTTCAAAGCAAACTTATGAAGAGGCATCTCAGAACTGCTCACCCCCCTGCACTTCTTTGTAACTGGTCATGTTGGGAAATAGCTGGAGCAGCCATTGCCTCTGAGGGTACAGCCAGCCAGTGCAAGAGTCTCTCCCTGTTGGTTTTGGCACAGAGGCCCATTGGTCATAGTGGTGACAATAGTACCAGTAGCAGCAGATGTTGCACCTGTGGGGACATCGCTGAGGCTCTGTGGCTAGAAACCAATGGACAAGACATGTGTTTAAGACCTAAGGCTTGAGCAGCACAGACAGGTTAGTGCTGGTGGGCACACGTTTGGATTACTGCAGCTTCTTGAGAACTTCATGCCGCATCAAGCTGTTGGGATGCCCATTGTCATTGAGGTGAAGGAGATGCTTACTTCTGGCACTGTTCTAGCAGTTGGCAGAGAATGTGCTGAGCTATTTCAATAACACCAAGTAATGGTTCTGGCAATGGCAGCAGCAGACAAGTTGGCCATTCCATGGAGGATGTAAAGATTGATTTTGGGATTTTTTTCTTTTTCCAGGAGGTGATTATCAGGACTCATTCTTTGCTTGGTAAGCATTCTTGGAATCCTGGACTTATCCCAGGTAGAGGAGACAGTCACTCATTCTTCATAAGGAAGCTTGAATTCATTTAATTAGAATATTTAAAGATAAGTGATGTGTTTTTCATACCCCAAATCAGTGAAAAGGGACCTATCCAAGATTATAATCATCCCCAGAGCTTGATCACATTCCTCTTCAAGAGGAATTCCTTTGTTAACATAAAAAGAATGAACATAGAAGGTGGAAGAATAAAGGAAAGGGGACTTATTATTTAAAGGCTCTGTTTTAGTGTGGGCACCAGGGTGGCTCAGTTGGTTGAGTGACCGACTCTTGATTTTGGCTCAGGTCATGATCCTAGGGTTGTGGGATCAAGCCCCATGTTGGGCTCCATGCTAAGCATGGAGCTTGCTTGAGATTCTCTCTTTCCTTCCCTCTGCCATCTCCCCTGCTCACACGCTCACTCTTTCTACAAAAAAAAAAGTCACTGTTCCTTGGTAGTGATTTTGTTTACATCAGTACAAATGTGATGGCACAAATGAGTTATAAGTTGTTAGGGCGCAGCCCATGTATTGAGACATATACGTTCCAAGTATTCAGCTTTTAGCATCAGTACATGGAACATACCTGAGTCATGAGTCCTGGGACCTGTGCGCTTGCCATCTGTAATGTCTTAGTTCACATGTGCCTTGCTAGTTTGGGGAATAAGTAATAATTGGCTGTGGACAACTTGAATGACAAAATATCACATGTGAATGACAGTTGTATTTTTTCAGTCGCCAATAAATATTTACTAAGCACTAAATTCAGTTTTGAGTGGCCTTTGATTTAGACCCAAACAAGGGGTTTCATCTTGATGTATTTTTTTAAAATTTGAGGTTAAATTCAATCAATGAACTTTTCATTTAGAGTCTGGCATTTCTCCCTTGAGCACAGTCAGTTAAATATAAGATACTAAAATTAAATTCTTGTATGTCAGACACTTTCCATCTTGAAGACTAGGTTTGCTTTCTTGGTTTATGAGACTACCAGATCTTCTCATCTCTTTAAGTGGCCTAGTCATCTTGGTGAATTTATAGCTGTGGCTACTTGAGAAAATAATAGCGTTAGTCCACAAAATGAATAATTGATTTGAAATGTGTATTGATTAGGAACCAATCAATGAAGAATGAGAAAATTTAT
The DNA here is from genome assembly GCF_008692635.1 of Crocuta crocuta. Lineage (NCBI taxonomy): Eukaryota > Metazoa > Chordata > Mammalia > Carnivora > Hyaenidae > Crocuta > Crocuta crocuta. Next base: position 2,071,459 of record NW_027531897.1, on the reverse strand, counting down.
GTTTTTGTGAGCTTAGAAGGAGTTTCATATTATTTGGACATGGAATAATAGATCTCCGGGTTTTGTTTCCTTTCTTATTTTTCCCACACCTACATATGATCAGTGCTTACTTTCTCTAGTGTCCTGTGGTATTTATCACATCCTGCTTCATTTTAAGGCTGTTCATTTTACATCACTCACTGGGTTTTTACTTAGGTTTTAAGCTCTAAGAGGTTCATGATTATATTCCAATCTCTACTGTAGCCTTCACACAGTTTTGAATTTAATAATTCAAGAGTTTTGATTGTGTAAGAACTGGCATTTCTAGTAAATTCTCCAGAATTGGCTAAGGATATGTTTAAATCACCACAGAACTCTGAAACCCTTTAAAAGTATTCTGATACCTTGCCTTGAATCACATTTCAATTATTTCTGACCAGGTGAACATTTTTGAGTGTCGCATGTGAGGAATTATCTGGGAAAGGCATTGACTTCGGACTTCTCAGTGCTACCAGAGATACATTCCAAGGTTGCCTCATTACAGAGCACATTGATTTTGTCTGCTAATGTCTTAGATCTTTGAGGAAACCATAACCCCATGCATACCTGCTTCCTCTGAGCAGACTTCTTTATTTGCTTGGCAAACACTGGTTCTTGTGCTACCCTGAAAACTAGGCTAAGCCCAGGTATCTGACAGGATTCAGAAGTGCTTTTGGAAAGAAAAACAGGATAGCCAGACTGCCTGGAGCCAAGTTTTAGTTTGAGAAGTACTGCTATTCTTTTGGTCCTGCATGTTCAGCACCAGCATTTCTATGGTAGACTTCTGAAAAAGTCCTATGTACTGTTAACTCCTGTGACCTTCCAAAGTCTATGAGATAAGACTTCGTAGAGATACAGTGTTCTGGGAATCAGACTGAAGACTTTTAAAGTAGTTCTTACATGTTCTGGGCAGTCATCTTTGTTTGCTTTTGTTTTTCGTGGTTGCTTTCAGCCATGAGCCCCCCAGATACTAAGCTGGGCATTAAAGGTGGTAGTGGACAAGGTCGAACTGGACACCCAAGTCATTTTTCAGCCCTCTGGAATCTTGAATGGGCAGGAAGAGGAAGGCTATATTATCGCCAATGTATCCAATCTCTAGGGGGTGGTATAATAGGGATATGTGTGACCACATGGTACTACTTTTTTCTTCTTTGAGTTTTGAGCTCTCCAAACCCTTTTGAAAGGTAGCCCAGTGAGTTCCTCTCTAGAGTTTTGAAAAAAGTGTCCAGAGGAAACTGTGCACTTCAGCCATGCCCCATCAAAAAAAAAGAGAAATGCACCCTCCAGCTACGGCAGCAGGGTGAGCGCTCACCACAGCAGCCTTTGCAGGGGTCTTAATCAGAGCCACCTCTGCAGGTAGGCTCCCCACCCCTGTTGTGTCATGAATATGCATGATTTGGCTATAATTAGGTCAGAGATCAGATGTTATTAATCATATCATTTCCAGGGGAAGTGATCTACGGTAGCATATAACCACAGTACAAGGTCTTATCCACACTTGGGACTTCTTGCTTTCATATACGAAGAGATTGTAAAGGAGAGCCTAGTATGAAAGCTGAAATACCTGCTTTATGTTGAAAACAGGGTTCTCTAAGGAGCAGATGTTATCTGGCATGGGAGGGCTTGCTTCTCGTGCCAACGATGATTAAACAGCAACAGCTAGAAAACAGCCCCGGTACCCAGTGCCCACTGCCATTTCTCATTATTGTCAGAATGTCTTCAATTGCCCAGGGGTGTATTTTTTTCCTTGTTGCTATTGGTTTAATTATGGCAGTGCCATCCTATGGGAGAGAACTAATTAACCTTCTGTCAAGAAATCAGCCCTCCTATATTGTATGTGACATTAATGGCTCTGTGTGTTTCAGGGCAATTTTTTAAAGGTACTTTTCTGTTGTGTTGTTATTATTGACACCTTGAGAGCAAACAGTGTTCTAGCAAATACAGATGTATGCAACTCTCTGAAGTTGCTGTGGGTATTGTATTGCTGTTAATAACTATAAGTAAAATTATGGCAAACAGAGGGTAATTTAGTAAACCGGATAGAATTTCTCATAGGAGCATTTACTACCTGAAGTAAGTAGAAAGCACGTCTCGAAGCGAGGAGGGAGAGGAAGGGGGAAAGAAGGGGCAGGAAGCTAACATTCACTGGGTGCCTGACACATACAAGGCAGTTCAGAGCTCCCCAAAGTGGGATTTATTCTTCTCATTGGAGAGATGAGGAAAGTCAAGGTCTTCAGAGGTTGTAAAAGTGAAACACCGATCCAGTGGTCGCACTGAGATTGGCATGATTTCAAAGCCCAGGCTTTTTGTAGAGAAAAGTAACAGTCCTGCCGTGCTTGACACCTTCCCAGGCACTTTTCTGTCTGTCATATCCCACACTGTCCTCACCTGTCCTGTGTGGGGCTTCCCTCATTGTAGCCAGTATTGAGGTCTTTATGTGCTGAGCTGTTTCAACGTTATTCCAAAATCCATTTTATATCACAAGTCCTGCTGTTTACCTGTCTTTTCTCCATTCCATTTCTAAAAAATTTTTAAATGTTTCATTTATTTTTGAGATACAGGGAGAGACAGAGCATGAGCAGGGGAGGGGCAGAGAGAGGGGGAGACACAGCATCCAAAGCAGACTCCAGGCTCTGAGCTGTCAGCACAGAGCCCAACCCAGGGCTGGACCTTAGGAACTGTAAGACCGTGACCTGAGCCAAAGTCGGATGCTTAACTGACTGAGCCACCCAGGTGCCCCTCTCAGTCTTGTTTCTTATGCCATCTTACATCTTCTACATTCACAGTCATTGTCTTCACTCTTTTCTGAAAGAGCATAAAATGTAAGTAAATTAAAATAATTCTCACTGCTACCCAGTATGGTAAATGTAATCATTTTCTTTATATTTGAGAAGTCAGTTACTAGATCCCACATGTAGAGGAATTGGGCCCTGAACCTAGTTCTTGTGGTCTTATGCTTGTTTCACCACACCGTGTGGCTGATTTTTAAAATTACGAATAATGGAATAGAAAGCACTAGAATCAAGGCTATATTGAATGCATACTTTATAGCAAGGGGTGGAAGAATAATATATTCTTCAATGAAAAAGAAAATAAACCAGAAGGAACCTTTTCACCTGTGTGGTAAACCAAAAGCTAAACTGGACATAGACTATTATTAGAATGTTTCTGTAGACCTAAATCTATTAAATTTTTTAAAAATCTTACTTATTTTTGAGAGAGGGAGAGAAAGAGAGAGGAACACAGAGAGAGGGAGACACAGGATCCGAAACAGGCTCCAGACTGAGCTGTCAGCAAAGAGCCCTACGTGGGGCTCAAACTCACGAACTGCAAGATCATGACCTGAGCCGAAGCCAGACGCTTAACTGACTGAGCCACCGATGGATCCCCCAAATACCTTAATTTTTATAAACCATTTTTGTTGTTTGAGTCTATTAATTCACACAAGTATAGGACTGGTTTACAGACTCGAGCTGGTGACCAAGATCTTATTTCTTTACTGGATGCTTGAGGGAGAGTGACTCCATCCCCATTAGAACCATTACAAATATTTACCTAGGATCTTCTGAATATAAGACCCTATATATAATTTGAAGGCACAGCATCTTCTATGTTGAGCTTAAAAAATAGTAGATTTGCATCTATCGTTAAGCAAGGTAATGCAGAAATAAGTGTTAATTCTTAACAGGTAACACTTGAATCCACATCTATATGTAAATACCCTTCCTTTTCAATATTTAAGACCTCTGGAAAACACGTGAGAGTTAAAGCCAGTCCCACCTCCTCCTGCTGTGAACATGAGAAAAATCAAGCAGAGGGGAGGAAGGTGGTTTGTGTAGAGTTACCCAGTAGGTGATAGCCTCTAGGCTCTGAGTAACCTGGGTGTGAAGACTGGACTTATCTTGTAGACATTTCTCCACAAATTTCTGTACTACAAGTCCATATGGATTTTTCAGTTGCTTCACTTTGGGGAAAATCTAGGAGAGCTGACCCTCTGCTTCAGGTGACATTTCTCCAGCGTGGTGATGAAGTGCAGTGTCCCCAGCTAGGCCTTGGCTGACTTTTCCTGTACTAGTTTAGTCATAAAAATTGTCACTCATCTCTCCCACCTAAGAAGCTAGAAAGCTGCAGATGAAGTAGCTTCTGAGCCTCGGAGGCAATGCCTGATAGTAATGTATCTCCCTTTCTAAGAGGAAGTAATACTGAAGTGACGTGGTCAGATTTCAGGACGTTGAAGGAGCCACAGTTTCTAGTGGGAGAAGCGCCACACGTGGGCATGGCCGTCTGCTGCTTCCTCCATGTAAATGATGTCGAGAACAAGAGCTTATTTCTAGATTTGTTTCTCTTGATCTTCTGTCACCATGTTGCCAGGTAAGTGGGATCTTTTTCCTCTTCTCATAGAAACATTTAAGTATGGGAAAGTTTCCATTACGTTTAAGCTGGTGGCTGGAAGGGAAAGGCTATCCTGAAGTCTTAAGACTCCATGGAGGACTCTTGTCATATTTACCAGGAGACTCTGCTTTGTGGGTAATGTGCATCTGGCAAGTAGTAAGGTGGTTTTATTTCCTGGTTTCCATTGGCCTATATACATATTTCCCATAGGAAACCACAAAGCTGGATGCATGGGATGGGTGGGGGTGGGGGATGCAGATGAGGAGCAGTGCTTAGTGGGCCAAGGCAGAATTGGGACCTTTCTGTATTAGTCTGTCTGTATTGCCATGTCACTGTCTCATCCTGCTCTCTTGCATATCTCCCCTTGGATGCAAACTAGGAACCATTTCTCCATGGGAGCTGCACTTAAAAATGGCAGTCTCAGGATGGAGACAACACTAAGAATGTGAAAAAAGAAATGAGAGACCAGAGAGGTCCTGGCCCCATTGTGTGAGCCCAGGATAGAACTCACTGGTTTGAAACCTGCCTTATTTCTGGATCTTCTAGTAATTGGTTTGAAAAATGTCCTCTCGTATTGCAGCTGTTTTGAGCCGTGGTTGCCATTAATTGCAACTGAAATGACTGTAAACCTGTAAACGTGATTTCCAAGGCAGGGAAGTGTGCACGTAGAGAGGAAAGGAGGAGGGCAAAGCACGTGCTCAGAGCATGGCCAGATAAATAGAAACTTTTTTCATTTCACGTTCTGTCTGCAGATGATCTTCATCCCAACTGGCTCTCTCTCCTATCCCTCTCTTTTCTTCCTCCCTCCCTTCCTCCTTCATGGTCTCTCTTTCACTCTCAGTCTCTCAGTCTTCTATCTTCCAAAGTGTTTTCAAGGGCAGTATGGGTTAATGACAGTATCTTTCACTTTAGTGAAAAACAGTGCTGAGTTCAGATCACTTTGTTAGCAGTCCTAGAATGCAGCCTTATCTATGGCTCTTAAGCTCTCACAGTCTTGGTTACCTGTGTGTAGTGGAATAAAAAAAGCACATGCAATTCATAGCCCCTAGACTGTGCTTAGTACACATGTATGTTCTCTTTCTCTTACTTGAGTGATCTGAGAAAGTACGGTTTAGCAAGTCCTAGATGGATGCTGAAACATTTACTCAAAAGTCGCTAATCCTATGTAAATGGTGTTTCTAAGTTGCTGCCAAATTTCATAAGGCCTGGAGTTTTTCTATAATTAATGAAAACACTTTCTCAAACAACTTCTCAGTAGTAAGAATCCCAGTGAAAGAGCAAAATTTGGCTTTCCAAAGCGATACTGATGAATTTCCTGATAGTGTCTTTTCAAGTGGAGCAGCTGTGATGTGGTTACATGATTTTGCTTCCCTAAAACATAGTGGGGCTAATTGAAGGGTACCTAAATTAATTCTGAAAGATACCATTATTCTGCTTGGAGTAAGTTTAGAGCTACAGAAAATACTTGAAGTCCTGTGTTTTATTCACTATCAAATTCTTTATGTTTATGTCAATGGGACTCAACAGGTTTTCTTCTGGACCTTTGAGAAAATGGAACGGGGTACATGGCAAGGTCTAGGTCTTTGGGCTGCTTTCCCATGGTAACCAAATGCTTTTCTTAGAAATGGTTGACTTGTCGAGTTTTAGGCAAACTCATAATGTCCCCTCCTTAGCAATAGAGCCAGGTGAGAGCATATTTTTATAGTTGATTTCACTTCGAGTCCATTTTGGGGAGTGCCTACTGTGTGCTTCCCAGAGGGAGGTTTTACAGCTGAATGTTCTCTCCAGCATGTTAAGGTCTCTGTGGTCTGTTTCAGATTCCTTCTCAAATTTATTACCAGTTTTATATATGTCATTTGTTTCCTATTTTCTGCTGTTCCAAATTTTAAACATGCCACAAGCAATTTCCCTTTTCTTCTTTTTAACCTTACTTATTTTCTTTGGAAATGTTCACAGACACATCTTGGTGTTCTGAGGCGCTGCTGTTTATGTGCCCCTCTGAGATCAGACTGATTCTGACCCTGAGAATGGGCATCTTTGAGATCTTGTGGAAAATGGCTCCCCATCAGCATTCTGGACCTGGGAAACGCCATCCCATTGTTGCACTGAGTGAATGTAGGCCACACAGAGACAGAATGATGGATATGCTGTGGTTCTTTGATGCTGTGGAGGAACATTTTTTTTTTTTTAATATAATTTATTGTCAAGTTGGTTTCCGTATAACACCCAGTGCTCATCCCAAGAAGTGCCCTTCCCCATGCCAACAGCCCCCTTCCCCTCCCCCCCATCAGTCCTCAGTTTGTTCTCAGTATTCAAGAGTCTCTCATGGTTTGCCTCCCTCCCTCTCCCCCAACTGTTTTTCCCCCTTCCCCTCCCCTATGGTCCTGTTAAGTTTCTCCAGTTCCACATGAGTGAAAACATGGTATCTTTCTCTGCCTGACATATTTCACTTAGGATAATACCCTTGAGTTCCATCCATGTTGCTACAAATGGCAGATTTCATTCTTTTTCATTGCCATGTAGTATTCCATTGTATATATAAACTGCATTTTCTTGATCCATTCATCAGTTGGACACTTAGGC
>NW_027531897.1:2052455-2064270 GCF_008692635.1 Crocuta crocuta | reverse complement strand
TAATGGCTCGGATGTCATCCAAGCCCTTTTGAAGCCCAATGAGTAATTTTATGAGTATTATTCTAAATTCTTGTTCAGTTATGTTGCTTAGATCGGTTTTGAGCAGTTCTCTAGCTGTTATTTCTCCCTCGAATTTCTTTAGAGGAGAGTTCTTCCGTTTTGTCATTTTGGCTAGCTTTCTTTCTCGTTAGTTTTAAACGCTTGTGATGTGTTCTGCCCCTGTGAGTGCTGCTATATTAATATTAAAGGAGGCTCATACACTGTCCAGGGCCTGGCCGTTCAGGAAGTCTTCTTTGAAGGGTCTATCCCTTGGTCTCTCTTGTGACTTTGGTTTTATTTTATTTCTCTACTCGTAGTGATATTTTGAACTCTCCACGATGTGCACTTTAGGTTTGTTCCTTGAAGTAGCCTGTGCCACAGGCGCAGAGGAGGCGGGCTGTCTCCCGTGCCTCACGCCCTCACTCCGTGCGTTGTTAATGATGCCACCCAACTTGCAATCCACAAGCCAAGGCACTTCAGGGCAAGGAACTGGTTCCTCCTGATGCCGACCACGTCCCTGGGGTACCACATAACCTGGAGGGAACTTCCACTGTCCAGTGCCAGACCGAGGCCACCAGTCCAAGGAAAGCCCCACAGTTAGAGGTGGGATATCTCTCCGAAAGCCCTGCTTCTCCCCGAGCGCAGACGGGAAAGGCCCTGGAGGAACATTTTTTAAAAATAACTTTGTATTTTGGAATAATGTTAGATTTGTAGAAAACTACAACTGCCAAGAGAATACGCAGAGTTTCCAAACATTCCTCACCCATTTTCTCCCCATTGTTAACATTTTACATTACCACAGTACATTTGTCAGAACTAACAAATCAACATTGTTACAGTACTATTAAGTAAACTCCAGATTTTATTTGTATTTCACAAGTTTCCACATTAATGTCCTTTTTCTGTGCCAGGGTCCAATTCAGGGTACCATGCTGAAATTAGTTCTCATGTCTTCTGAAGCTGTGCTCTGTTGACGGTTTCTCTCTCAGTCTCTCTTTGGTACTGAGGATCTTGCTGGTCTTGGGGTCTGGCCAGGCCCTTGTTGATGCTCTTCATTTTGCATGTGTCTGATGTGTTTCTCATGGTTAGATTGACATTATGGGTTTGGGGAAGAAAAACGCAGAGAAGGTCCATCCTCATCCATTTGTCATGTTATTGGGAGGACATGATATCAACATGACTTTTCACTGATGAGGTTAACCTTGATCATTTGGTTATGGTAGGATTTGCCAGCTTCTCCACTATAAGGTTAAAATTTTTCCTTTTATTTTTTTTATGCAAATCACTGAGTCCAGCTCATGCCCAGTGTGTGGTTTAAGTTCTACCTCCCAGAGAGGGGATATCTACTTAGAGTTATTTGAATTTCTCTATAAGAAAGATTTGTCCCATCTCTCCTAAATGATTTTTTGAGGTATAGATGTAATGGTACTCTTCTGAGTCAGTAAGAGGCCTATTGTTCTTGGCTTGGTATAAGTATAAACTTTAATTTTTCTATGTGGTTCCTTGGGGTCATTAAGAGACAGAAGGATATTTCTGAGGTAGTCATTTCTGCACTACACAAACAAAAGTAGCATATGTTTTAGATTGTTTCTGGCCTTTGTCCAAGCTTGTTTTTCCCATGCACCCACCTAGAACCTGTAGCACTCCTTCAAGATCATGCTTCTGGTGTCCAGGAGCCTGGACTTCTCTGCCCTGCTGACCTGAGGCAACTTCCAGGACCTCTGTGGTCTTCTTCAGGTCTGTCTCCAGGAGGCAGACTGGGCCACTGATATGCACATTTCGAGGCCAGGGGATAGTCAGTAGCTGCTGTGGACAGAGTCTGGATATGCAATCTGGGCGTCCATATGTGTGTGGATAGATGTGCAGGAGAGAGCTAGGTTTGAGAAGGCAAGGGGACAGTGCACAGCTCTGGGCTGGGATTGCTTCTCCCTCGATGTCCTTCACTGATGTCATGTTCTGGTCCAATTCTGAGAATTCTTATGTCAAATCTGGCTACTCAGGCTATTGGAAAGGTTTATCTGTTAAGAAAGGAGAACGGAACATAATTTATTTAAGAGTTTGCTGGGCTTTATAATTGAGATATATGACATGTGGACTTCTATTTATACTCTTGCTCTAGGCTCTGAAAATATTTGAGATATCTAAAAATATCTGTTTATGCACAAAACTAGGTGGAGAAAATGTTGGGGCTTTTGGCCATAATCTGCTCCTCACCTCCAGCACTCTGGAATGCCATGCCCTTCAGAGGACTGAACTATGGCCCTGCCTATGGAGACTCTGCTTGGGACACAGAGTATCCTTTAAATTCCTTGAGAGGTCTGAGTGGAAGGGCTTCTCTGTTGTCAGCATAGAGGCCTTGCCTTTGCTTTTGTCTACATAGAATCCCCTTTTATTCACTTAAATCTGTTTTCACTGCTCTTTACCTATCCAACCCTCCATTACTTGAAATTCTCCTTTTCATGAAATTTTCGTTAGTGCTTCAAATCTCTTCTTCAGAAGAGTGATCTTGTTACTCGTTTGTAGCTGTGGCTCTCCCCAGGTCCCTGCTCTTTTCCTGTGCACACTTGGAATGCAGTGGTCCCAGACTCGACGTTACCCCAATGCACAGTGAGCTGAGAACTTAGCATGGCTTTGTACTCAGTGTGACTAAGTACAACTCTTCTACTTTAAAGTCTGTTTAAATCAGAAATATTTTAGAGCAAGGCTGAGAGAAATGCTTACAAATAGGTATACATTGATCGTTATTCACTAATCATTAGTGATTCCTTAATCAAATAATGATTTTCTCCTAGGATTATTAGCATGTTTCTTGTAATTCCTCTACAGTCACATATCTGATTCAAAAGTTACTTTGGAGAAAGACGAACTGTAGGATTTCAGGTAACCCTAGAAGGTGCCAAAACCCTGTGATAACATCAGAATCAAAGAATGTTATTGGCTCTTCATGGTAACTTTTCTTTGCCAGCCTTACTCGAGGCCTTAGCTCTTCTCTTTCTCATTGTCTCATAGTTGTTGTTGTTGTTGTTGTCATTGTGTAAGTTCTTAGGAGAGAATTGCCCTTTCATTTTGGGAGCTAAGCCAAAATCCATAGAAGGTAATGTAACCAGAGAATGATGTCCAGATTAGAAGGAACTCTTCCCCCTTTCTTGCCCCTCCTAATGCTTTTATTCAGTAAGTTATTAAAGGTGTATAATTCTTACTATTTTTTAATATAGTTTTGCTTCTCAAAAGACAATATATTCCTTTTTTGTGTTTACAAATTATTTGTTTTGAAAATAGGGCCAGTGGCTATGATAAAAGGTGTCAAGGTTTAAATAAAGAGTTATGAAGTGATTTCAGAGAACAAACTGAGGATAGATGGAGGGGTGGGGAAAATGGACGGCAGGCATTGAGAAGGGCACTTGGTGGGAGGAGCACTCAGTGTTGTATATAAGCAATGAATCATGAGAATCTAAGAAAAAAGAGCACACTGTATACCATGTATGTTAGCTAACTTGACAATAAATTATATTTAAAAAAAGTTATGAAGTGATTTCGCTATGAAACTTCTATAGCATATGTTTTCAATTTTACATAATTTAACATTTAGCTATATCCCAACTGACTTGTTGCTTTCATTCATTCTGCAAATCTTTATTAAGCATCTGCTGTTAGGCTGTGTGTTCTAGATGCTAATATAGCAGTGAACACACAAGTAAAAATTATTGCTCTGGTGAAGCTTCCATTTTAAGGACTCAAGACAGTAAAAAGAATTAAGTAAAATAAACACTTTTTTTGAATGGTGTTAAGTGTTAAAGAGAAAAATAAAACAGGAAAGAGCACTAAGATGTGCGGCCGGGGAGTTACAGTTTAAATAGGATGATTGAAAGGCCTTACAGCAAAGACTGATGGAGGTAGGGGAGCAGGGCACTTGGATCTGGGAGAAAAGGCATAAGAAATAGCAAGTTCAGAGTCCTCGAGGGAGCAGGCCTGGTGTGTTTGCCAAGCAGGGAGGAAGCAGGTATTTACAGCAGTGAATGATAGCGGTTACAGAAGGTGACACTGGGGTCCCAAGCAGGGGCCTGTTTGTGTGGGATCACTTTGGCTTTCGCGCCAATGTGATGGGCACGATCAAAACGCTTTGAAAAGAACAGTCATGTGATCTGACTTAGTTTTCAATATGTCACAATAGGTGCTTGTGGAGAAGGGTCCCGGTGGAGCAGCAAGAGAACCCAGTGGTCAGTCAGGTCCAAGAGCTGCTGTGATACTGTAGGAGCGGAGTGATGGTTTGGGCCAGGGTCGGGCATTGAGCAGGTACTGAGAAGAGTTGGGATTGTAGAGATGGTACAACTCACTGGTTTTTAGTATATTCATAAATTTGTGCAACCATTATCACGACCAATTTTGGAACACTTTCATTACTAAAGTCTCCTTTAGCCATCATTGCTCCATCCCCCTTCCCCTCAGCCCTAGAAGTCACTAATCTATGTTCTGTCTCTCTAGACTTGCCTTTTCTGGACAATTCATATAAATGGAACTTGAGCAACTGAGATGGGGAAAACTATAGGAAGTACAGGTTTGGGGAATTATCAAGAGTTTACTTTTAAGGTTGCCTGGGTGGCTCAGTCAGTTAAGCATCCGACTTTGGCTCAGGTCATGATCTTGTGGTTCGTGAGTTCAAGCCCTGCATCAGGCTCTGTGCTGACAGCTCAGAGCCTAGAGCTGGCTTCGGATTCTGTGTGTTCCTCTCTCTTTGCCCATCCTCCACTCACACTCTGTCTCTGTCTCCCAAAAATAAATAAATATGAAAAAAATTTTAATTTATTTTCAGAAATGTTAATTTGAGATGCCTATTAGATATTTAAGTAGAGAAGGGAAGTTAGCATTTGATACATGATGCATAAGTTCAGGGGAGGAGATCTGGCTAAAGATGAAGATTTGGGAGTCATTAGCATGTATATGTGAATTTTATCTTAATGAGATTATTAGTTCCTGGACGTCATTTTATACAGTGATGCCCACCAGATTGCAGGGACCTTTCCTACAGACATCCCATGTTCATATTAATGAATTCCTGAATAGAAGTTGGCCCAGACCCCATTCCTACGAAGCTGGAAGCTCAACCAAGATGTCAAGCCCCACATGAAACAAGCTTTTGACGAGGCTGACGCAGCTCTCATATTTTATCAGATCTCCTTCCATAGCATCCAAGTTGCTTAGTCTCGAACTACTCTGGCCCACTCTGCAGTTTGTTTCTCCCTACCCACCTTTCTACCAACAGTTGTATCTTTTCTGCTTTTGTCTCCTTTTTAGTATGTGACATACACTATTATCTTCTCAACTACGCTAACCCTTGGGTTGTCCGATCAGCCAATCCAATCCTCGCCCCCATAATCTTGCTGTAGAAGAGTCTGAGGAATGCCTGCCCCTATTCAGCCAGTGAGTGATCATCTCACCTGCTGCTCTGTACCTCCCAGGCAGTTTCTCGGTCTCAGCACTACTGACATTTTGGGCTTTACTAGCCTTTGTTTTGGGGATTCCCTATGCACTGTAGGGTGCTTAGCACCATTCCTGGCCCCATATGTCACCAGATGTCAGAAGTACCCCTCTACCAGTTGTGAAAACCAAAAATGTTTCCAGACATTGCCTACTGCCCACAGTCACCCAGGGGGCAAAGTCCCATCATCCCCCATTTGAAAGATAGTGCCCTCAGGGAAAATGTGGTAATTGTGAGTGTGGTCCTTTCCACGTCTAAAATTTGATGATTTTATATCTATTTCAAGTAGTCCTTCTCTCAGTATACCTAACCCTTTCATTCCTTTTGCTGTGGTTGACTGTCTAGACTGTGATCACATTGACTTTTCTTTCCCTCTTTTAATTTCTCTTTTCTTTTTATCCTCCTCTTCTTAGTTCATCTAAGAGCCATCTGTGAGCCACAGAATGGTGATACTCCTGGAAAATAAGTATAAAAAATCAAGGCACATCTACATGTTGTATAAGATAAAGGAAAATCAGAAGTTTTAATTAAAAAATTTGGAAAAATTAATCTTAGTCATCATTAAAGCTCTTATCGGAATGTGTAATATCATCTGTTCCTACTTCCTGTAGTCTTCAGATTCAAATTTTTAGGCACCAACATCAGGTGAATGAAAGCAATTTTGGGTTTAATTTAACACTGTTGCTGTTGATTAGTAGTATTGTAAGAGTATGGCTTCCCACACCCAGGGTCCACCTTGGCTGTGAAGGGATTGTTTGGGGATAATACATTTGAAGTTCCAATAAATGACTTTGAAATGAACTCTTGGGAACAGTTTCTAAGCTGGTGACAGCATCTGCTTTTTATGATTGAATTACACTATTAAGTCAGCACATGGAGGCAGTTGGTGGGTTTTGTGGGACTGAAGGTATTCCAGTGTGTCTTGTGTTTAAATTTTTTTTTTAATGTTTATTTATTTTTGAGAGAGAGAGAGAGACAGAGCATGAGCAGGGGAGGGACACAGAGAGAGGGAGACACAGAATCTGAAGTAGGCTCCATGCCCTGAGTTGTCAACACAGAGCCCCACATGGGGCCTGAAATCACAAACTGCGAGATCATGACTTGAGCTGAAGTAGGAAGCTTAACCAACTGAGCCACCCTGGCGCCCCTCCGATGTGGCTTTAAAACAATTTTGTTTCCAGCTCAGGAGATGAAACATTGAGATGAACAGTGTTACAAATGCTTCCTGGCATCACCCAGAAGCATCAATTACATTTTTCACTAAGTGTTCCTTTGCTAGGTATTGAGGAGTTAAAAAAGCAATCATGGTCCTTAAGTAATGTTCTATTTTTCTGGGCAAGAAAAATAGAAAAATGTACAGAAAATGCAAATATGTATAACTGCACCTACATTTATGTCATCCTGAGAGCTAAATAATTGTTGCTATTGGGGAAATGATGAATAATGAGAGCCAAGTGGGGTCAGTCAATAATCTCCAGAATAAATTGCTAATCAGAAGTGGAGCTAGCACAGGCTGATGAATAACAAGGTTACTTGATCTGAAGAAAGAACCTGCTTCCCCTCATGTCTGTAATTATATCAATATAGGGAAAGGGAGAACTTGGCTTTCACTGGGTAACAGCCAGATGATGTTGTAAATCAATTAACCGTGCACAGGCACCCTCTCCTATGTTTGCCTGGTGGGGGTATAAGCAGCAGCTGACCCCACTGTGAATTGCCCAGGCAGCTTAATGATTGCCTTTGTACCTAGCATATGTCAGCGCACAAGAGCTTGAGCTCAAATCCACGGAGAGCTGTGCTTTCAGAGCCTACCATGCTCACTAATTACCTGGGGATTTGTTAAAATCCAGATTCTGGTTCACTGGGTCTGGGAAGGGGCTTGGGATTCTGTTTCTAATAAGCTCCCAGGTGCCGCTAGTGCTGCTGATCCATGGAACACATTTTGATTGGCAGAATACTAGGAAAGAGAGTCCCACAATGGGAGAAACAAGTGGAATGTGAAAGGACAGGGAATTGAAGTGAGAAATGTGTGGATTTCATCTTTACCTCCAGTCCCTCTTGGTGACTTTATCGTCCCTCTCTTAAGGCTTGTCCACCTCTTCCCTTCCCTCCCTACCCCCCACCCCCCGCTCCCAACTCACTGTATACACACTAGGCCATGAGATCTGAATTTAGTCACCATGGTCCGGAACTTGGGCACTGGTCTTTGTCACCACTCCTCAGATGTTTCTCACATGCAAATCAACTTGTGATACACTGGTTTATCATCTTTTATTTCTTTTTTTTTTATTAAATATAATTTATTGTCAAGTTGGCTAACATACAGTGTGTAAAGTGTGCTCTTGGCTTTGGGGGTAGATTCATGTGGTTCATCGCTTATATACAACATCCAGTGCTCATCCCAGCAAATGCCCTGCTCAATGCTTATCACCCATTTCCCCCTCTCTCCTACCCCGCATCGAGTCTCAGTTTGTTCTCCGTATTTAAGAGTTTCTTATGGTTTGCCTCCCTCCTTCTTTGTTTGAAACAATTTTTCCCCGTCCCTTCCCCCATGGTCTTCTGTTAAGTTTCTCAAGATCCACGTATGACTGAAAACATACGATATCTGTCTTTCTCTGACTCATTCCACTTAGCATAATACTTTATTGTTCCATCCACGTTGTTGAAAATGGCAGGATTTCATTCTTTCCCATTGCCAAGTAGTATTCCATTGTATATATAAACCACATCTTCTTTATCCATTCATCACTTGATGGACACTTAGGCTCTTACCGCAGTTTGGCTACCGTTGAAAGCACTGCCATGAACATTGGGGTACATGTGCCCCTATGCATCAGCACTCCTGTATCTCTTGGGTAAATTCCTAGCAGTGCTATTGCTGGGTCATAGGGTAGCAGATTCTCATTTCTCCACATCTGCACCAGCATCTGTCATTTCCTGAATTGTTAATTTTAGCCCTCTGACTGGTGTGATGTGGTATCTCAGTGTGGTCTTGATTTGTATTTCTTGATGATGAGTGTAGTTTATCATCTTTTAAAAACTACTCCATACTTATCTTTGAGCCTGTCTTAATCCAACACATTCCATGAGAAGTGGAGTGGCACTGCTTATTTTAAGGGTTTTTAATTTTTTTAACATTTGCTTATATTTCAGAGAGAGAGACAGAGAGAGGGAGAGAGTGAGAAAGCAGGGGAGGGACAGAGAGGATCCGAAGTAGGCCCCATGCTATGAGCATAGCATGTGGAGCTCGAATGCATCAACCAATGAGATCACCCCAGAATAAAACTTCTTTTTACCTGGACATCCAGGCACTTGTAGAGGACTCCGAAGTTGATTCCCTCCCCCAGCGCCTTTGCACACAGCACCTGGTTCTCTAGGTCCTAGACAGCCTGTGGGTATCTCCAGGAAGTTTGTTCCAGATGCAGAGTTCTAGAGCCCTGTCCCACACCTACGGAACCAGAATCTAGATTTTAATCAGATCCTCCCATTTACTTTTGAGTGTGTCGCTCTCCAAGAACCACCTGTGTCATACCCTAACTGAGTGTGGAGAGGCCCCAAGCTCGGGGCTCCAGTGTCCCTGTTGAGAACAGACGTGCCTGCCGCCCTCTTACCTGCCCTTCCTCTCTGTGCTCCTGCTGTGAGTTCCATTCTGTCAGATGGTGGGAAAGAGTGATTGATCCTGTGAAACCACACACTTGTTGGGTGGAAATTTGTCTCTTAGGAAGCCAAGTTCTGCTTAAATGAATGTGCTTTTGGGTCTGCGTTGATTCGCTAGTGCCAGGTGCGGTGGTGGGAGGGGCAGCCCTGAATTCTCAGGTCGGCGTGCAGGGTCCAGCTGACTGTGATTCTGGTGTGGCGTCTTGCATTCTTGTCCCTGGGTTTTTGCTCAGAGATGGCCATGTAATTACCACACTAGGGCTTTCTGTTGCTTCTCTCTGGAATATCATCTTGACAGCCCAGATTTCATGAATGTCCCCATTGATGAATGGAAGTATCTGTATTCAGAAATGAGCATGCCAAAGGCAGCTTAGACTCTTTTTTCCCCTGCAGCTTCCTGCCATTTGTGGTGTTCTCTTCATAAACCACAGGGCTCAGCAGTAACTAGCGGCTGTTTACAGAGCTCTGGTGGTAATTAAGTCAAATTGGATCTTCTCTCTTAGTGTGGTGAGGGCATATACTGACATCCATTATGTACAAGCGGAATGGAGAGAAAAGCAACCCTTGTCCATTTTGATACACGTTCGAGCTGGGGAGCATGTGAAGGAAGAAGTTCTGTGGTTGAAAACAGAGTGCCGTATGGGAAGCAGACCCACTTTGGAACTCCCAGGAGGTGAGCGGAAGAGCGGAGAGGAAAGGCTGGATCTCTGGTTGGCATGAGGGGAACACGCTGGGGTGAAGGGGGACACACTCCCTGGAAAGTGCCGGCTGAATTGGAGAGTGATTTCCAGTGGGTAGTGTCAACACTATCTGTGTAAATGCCCCAGAAACATCCCATTGCAAAAGGCAGTATTGCCCCATCTCTGCCCTGGTCATGCTCTGTCATGTAATTAATTTTTGTGTTTTTTGTTTTTTTTCATAAAATTGATCACCTTCTGAAGTAATCCTATTTATTTTGTTGTTTGTGTATTGTTTGTCTTCTCCCCCAGAACTTGAGCTCCATGAGAACAGGAACCTTACTTGTCTTGTTCATTGCTATACTTTCTGTGCTTGGAACAGTAGCTACAAAATACCAGCAGCTATATTAGTGGCTGCCATAGCAAGTTACCACAAATGGGTGGCTTCAAACAGCAGCAATTTATTCTCTCCCAGTTCAGAAGGCCAGAAGTCGGAAATCAAGGTGTGGGCAGCATTGGATCCTTGTGGAGACTCTGTGGCACAGTCCAGTCGATGCCTCTAATGTCTGGTGGCTGCTGGCATTACCTGCAGTTAGCTCCCTGCCTTGTGGCTGTATCACTCCAGTCTCTGCCTCCAGTATCACATGGCCTTCTTCCCCATGTGTATCTCTTTGTGTCCTCTTCTCTTTTTATAAGGACGTCAGTCATTGAACTTAGCATCTACCCTATGCCAGCATGACCTCATCTTAACTAATTACATTTGCAAAGACCCTCTTTCAAATAAATTTATATTCTGTGGTTCTGAGTGGATGTGGATTTTTTAAATAATGTTTTCTTAGAGAAAGAGAGAGAGAGAGAGAGAGAGAGAGAGAATGCACAGTGAGGAGGCAAAGAGAGAGAGAGAAAATCCCAAGCAGGCTTTGCACTGTCAGCACACAGCCTGATGTGGGGCTTGATCTCATGAACCTGTGAGATTATCACCTGAGCTGAAATAGAGTCAAACGCTTAACCGACTGAGCCACCCAGGCACACCCGTGGGTGGATGTGGATTCTGGGAGAAGTGCTATTCAACCTACTACAGATGTTCAACAAAGAGTTGTTTAATAAATGAGTCATATGAGGTTTCCTTTTGACCTTCAGATTTAAGCCCCAGAGTAAATAGACGACAGAAAGAAAGAGAGGAGCTACTTTTGGTTCTAAACAATCTTGGGGCAGTTCATTCTGTTCGCTGAGTACAAAAGCCCATTGTTCTCAAGAATACTCTAGTAGAAAGATATTAGAAAAGGAGCATTGTTTTTTACTATAGGAGGATGGATAGATTTTTAAGCAGAACTAGGTGTGATGTTAGGGCTCTGGGATTAGTTTGACATGTGCAGCTGTGGGCCAGGGTGTGGGGGAGGGGCTCTTATGCTGGACTCAGAGGTGGGATTTCCCAGAAAGCTGAGTGCCAATAAGGAAGGAGTCTAAAGAAAATAAGAACATCTTTGCCCTAAAAAGTTATTTGAGAAAGCACCCAAAAATTATCAGAGGGGGAAAAATGAGAATTCAGTTGGATGTTTTTGTACTTGAGCTATGGTTTTGGATTGTGTTCATTTTGAGTTTTGTATGGGTTGGGGTTACTATACTGTTTTCAGTGCCCTCCAATAGCTTATCCAGGCCTCTTCAAATCCCTATATTTCTGAACCCTTCATCAGAATCAAGTGTGGGTCTGGAGAGACAGCTGCTCTTGCTAAGGTGTTGGTAGCTTTTCTTTAGTGAGGTTTTAGTAAACTCTTCAAGTTTGAAAACAGGTTTATGCAAGACAAAGCCCAAAGTAAGAATAGGACAGTGAAGAATCAAGAAACTCTGCCTGCCTATATGGAAGTCACCTTTCTTGAGATCAGAGTAGCATTTCTGAGGGATGCCGACCAGAGGGGCCAGACAGTGACCAAGAACAAAAAAAAAAAAAAAAAAAAAAACACACGTT
>NW_027531897.1:2048467-2052292 GCF_008692635.1 Crocuta crocuta | reverse complement strand
AAGGATCAAAAAACAAATAAAAAAAAAAAAAAAAAAAAAAAAAAAAAAAAAAGCCATGTTTTGGTGGAGATGCCCAGGGGGCTTGTTTTATTTGAAGTTCATTCAGAGTACAGTATGATCTCCTTCTCTTCTCTTAGAACATTTTGGCAGGCCTGAGAGGACAAAGGTGCAAGCAGGTCCCACCACCTAAGGGGCGGCCTGGCCTGTGCATCCTTGGATGTGCAACATCTAGTAGCCAGTTGGAAATTTTCTCTCTGCATTGTTTATCCCTTGAGTATCCCCTAGCCTCTCTGTTGTTAGACATTATATTCTGGTCTCAGCCATTCTTGAGTAGGTGCTAGCATTCAGGGAAAAAAGAGACCAGAAAAACTAGCTCTACGCCAGGAAGTAATGACCCACAGAAGAGCTAAGTCGCTGAGAGCAAGATGGCTCCTTGAAGTGGCAGGTGACAGTCATGACAGACTCGGGTGGATCTATCTCTAGAAAGATTCAGAAATAGTTGAGGGAGGAAGACTCCCCAAAGAGCGAGCTTCTTGAAGTTATGCAAAAGGGGTTCTCAGACCGGGTGTTAAAGGTAGGAGTGATTCATGACAACTCAGGAGATAGGAATCCTGGACTGCACACTCATTCATACTCTTCCAGAGCTGCGGGGTTTTCACTTTCGATATATCCTGATTTCCATTATCTGCTGTTGGATTTTCCCCCTCACTTACCCTTCTCCGCTGACCAAGGCTAATTTGCTTCGCCAACTGATCTTCGTGTTGATCCTTAAGTGCTACAGTAACAAGTACTGCACCAGTGGCATGCAGCTGAGCTGCTGAGGTCTGGCAGCCAGCTTCACCAGCACTGTGTGTGGGGCTCATGTGGGACTGGGGCTTTGCCAAGTCCCACAAGGCCGGCAGTCATGTTGACTAGCAGAAGTGCCAGCCGTGGCAAGGCGTCGCATGGAAGGGTAATTAGCATGCAAGTTTTTGAAGTGTTCCTTAATTCAGAGTAGCTGTACTGGCTTTTATGTAAATAACTGACAATGTCCTGTTGAGTGGATGCTGCAAATGAATGTTTTAAAGTATGTATCCTCTTAGAAAGTAACTGGAAATTTGCACATATGTGCATCGCATGATTATCGTACATGAGAGGAAAGTGCAAACACGGTCGACTGTAGTGACTGACCTGTACCCTCCCCTTAATGTGAGGAGGTTTGTTCTGTTCCAGGATGAGGGAGGTCCAGGGTTTCATGCACTCCTTGCACATGCAAAGGCCTCTGTGGGCACACACTTGATCCCAAGGACCCCCTCTGGCTTTGGAGTCAGTGACATCTTCTGCTCTGTAGTAGAAGATTAAGTTTGAACTTTTCATGGGTTCTGATAACAGCTGGGGATTCCTTTCCCCTTCTGTTTTCCTGCCACCCACAGCTTCCCAAGAGGCAGGATAAAAGAGAATGTCTTTGCTTTTCCTTTCTTCTCTGGCTTTGATTTCTACCTCTTTGTGTTTCTGGACACTTTAAAACAACCAAACAAATAAAATACTATAGCTCATCTCCTTGTGAGCCTTCCCCTCCTTCTGGTGTTTCCCCCCTTTTTCTTGCTGACTTTCTTAGCTCCTCATTCTCTTTTCTCTCTTTTTATGGCTTAAGGTTTGGGTTTGGCTGTCTCAGAGTAGAACAAAGACAAGTGGCTCAAAGTAGATAGTAGTTTATCTGTCAGATGACAGTGTGTGCTGGTGGGTGATCAGGACTGGGCAAGTCAGCTCTGTGTGAAGGAGCTGACTTCTAGTTTGTCCTACCATCTCTGTGCTCCTGGCCACTGTTGACATTACATGCCCCCTGCATCTGATTTCTCTCCCAAACGAAGGGTCAAGGATGATGTAGAGATAAAGCACGAGCAGATAGGTCCTGAGAATTACCCTCAGCACTTCCACTCGCATCCTTGTGGCCATATCTAGCTGCAGGTCAGGTTGGGAGAGCATGTGTCTAGTTAAGCAGTCAACTGTTCAGTGAAAATTAAAGGACTCTGTTATTAAAGGAAAGGGGTAGAGAATGATGTGAGGAGATAAATTGCCATTCCTGGCACACCACTTATACTATTAAACTCAGTGTTGAAAATGATTGAACACTGGGGTAAAACAGACCAGACTTCAGGTTGCAAATAGGTAAGAATAAGGAAGGTGGTAAACTGTTTCAGTAAGTCCACATATATCAGTGGCCCAGTGCATAAAGATACATATACTGACTCCAGAACTACCACTCAGCAGGGTTTATAGGGAGCATAAGGAATTAAGTATCATGGGCATTGATGCCAAACCAATATGGCTGCCAACCCATCTCTCACTATCACTTGCTGTTAGATTTTGACAAATGACTTAACTTCCTTGAACTTGGATTTCCATACTGTAAGGGGGGAATAATGATGATACCTACTCTATTGTGATGGTTAGAGACAGTACATGAGAACAGATTTTTATGATGCATGGTACAAGGTGAGCTCTCAAGAAACATTGACCGAGGTCATTTCCCATGGAAGTTGTTTTGAAAGCTCTGTATGATGTCCCTAAATCAGAAATCCACAAGTGGAAATGGCAGTTGCAATAATGCCTGTGATGTAACAGGGTAGCACCGAGGAGCTGTAGGAGCTCCTTGCGGAACCTGAAAGAAGGAACTTTTTTGGGAGGTTAGATTGGGTATTTACAGAAGATTCTGAGGACAAGTAGCCTGTCTGGGAGGTGGTCCCAGCAAACATAGATAGGAAAGTGGGGAAGTGAAAAAAGTGAAGGAAGCCAATGAGGGTGTTACTGAGCAGGTTACCATGATGCATAGCCAGTCCTCCTGGGGAGTTCTGGGAGACCGTATAGAAATGTCTCAGGTTATTCCATTCAAGGAGATATCAAGCCACCAACTTCTCCCAGTTATTGGTAGAGGTCTGCTCCAGGGGTGGTAACTCCCTGGCACTTCTGCCTGCCCCACCTTCTAGCTGAGTGCGCCAGAGAAAGCCATCAGGATCAGCCATGGTTCACGCAGCTGGAAGTATTGGGTTGGTTAGTGCTTAGGAGACATAGATGAGGTGCTCACAGGATGGCCTCAGCTCTACTGGGTGGCCTAATACAGGGCATAGGCCTTCTAGCTATGGTCTGGAGTTGGTGCCTCTGAAAGTGGTAGAGGATGCCCAGACTCTTGGATTTTATAGCTATGCTGCAGCTTTGTGCATTTGAGGATGATTTGATCATTTGCATTGTTTCCTAACAACCAGATCCCATTGGTAACTGCTATAAATCAATGCCAAGACCTTTTTTTAAGTTTTTTTCTTAAGTTTATTTATATATTTTGGGAGAGAGACAGTGAGCATGAGAGGGGGAGGGGCAGAGAGAGGGAGAGAGAGAGAGAATCCCAAGCAGGCTCTGCGCTGACAGTGCAGATGTGGGGCTTGAACTCATGAACCATGAGATAATGACCTGAGCTGAAACAGAGTCGGTCACTTAACTGACTGATCTACCCAGGTGCCCAATGTCCAAGGTTTTTAATTTTCCCCTCAAATGGAGGTTGACGTGATGAGTGGCCTTATGTCTCATGGACAAAGATAATGTGCTAATTTATCTTGCATTCTAAAGGCAAGTTTCCTACTGTGCTTAATCATAATTTTGGTTACAGTGGATTGAGTGCTTTCCAGGGACCATGCCAAGCATATTGCTTGGTGATCTTATTTAATCCTTATGACTTCCCCGTGATCTATATGTTATTCCCATTTTGCAGATGAAGAAGTTGAGGCTTACAATTTGGGACAAAATACCAGGTGATTGCTTCCTTGGTTTTACAAAGCAAACAAAAAAAAAAAA
>NW_027531897.1:2007257-2048341 GCF_008692635.1 Crocuta crocuta | reverse complement strand
AAAAAAAAAAAAAAAAAAAGAACATCTCATGAATATATTTGGGAGTATAACTGACTTTGTACAACTCTCCAGAACAGAGATGTCAAACTCTCCACATAAAGACCTCTATCCTGTCCTGCTCACCCTTTAACTTTGCCTCATCATGATCGTTAACTCGGGGAGGGGCGTTTTTTTTTCTTTTGTTTTTTTCTTTTGTTTTTTTTGCTTTTCAAATCTCTTAAGCCTGGCACAAGAGAGAACCTTACTAGAGGTTAGCTTGTCAAAGTGCTGGCATGTGCAGTGAGAAGGAGAGCAAAAAGAAGCACCAGATATTTCAGAAGAGATGTCTCAACCAAATGGTGCCACTCTTAGTATGTGGCCATGTCTATAATTTAGACAGGGACTGCTCTGTGTAGAAGGCCAGCCTTTCAATTTACTTGAAAAAATAAATACACTACTTCCAAAAGGTCCTCTTCCTGTTGAGTAAAATCAGAGAGTTCAGATCAGTAATGGCTTTCTGGTCAGCCTGCCATAATCCTGTCAGAGTGGGCCCACCTGGGATGCAGCTAAGTGGCTGTGATGTGTTTTACATTCCTGGCCCTTCTTCTAGGCTGCCATTATGTGCGCCAGTGGGGTGAGCAAATTGTATTAGGTGGACATATTTCCAATCTGTTAGCTCAGCATTTAACCCCTTTTGTCTAAACTGGTGAATCGCCCTCACATGGTAATGAATTCTAATTGCAGCCAATGAGGAGAAGAAAAATCATGGAGCCAGTTATTTAGATGTACACAACTTCATCCCTGCAATCCCTTGGAGCATTCTGGTCCTTTGGAACAGGCTGCAATCAGGATGCATAAATGAAAGGTCTGATTGAACTTGCACTGGGCAGCTCTGCGGAGTGAACATATCGGTACAAATCCTCGGATATTCTGGGGGATGCTTGTTAGCAACTGGTTACTCCCTGTGGTTTCTTTCCTATAATTGTGCCCTGCAGGCTGGCGTGAGGGGGTGACCTTCTTTTGAGGTGTGAAAAAGCATTAAGTTGTGCCATTATTTTGAAGTCACGACTAACACCGAAGTGAGCAGTATGAAGTAAATACACGCAGGCCAGTGTGCTCTTAAGAGCTTTTGCCACCACTTCTTTGTTTCTGTGTCCTAAAGCACCCTTGCAATTGCTTCTTCATAGGCTTTCAAGAATAAAGTCTGTATGGCCGTTTATATACGTATACAGATACACTCAAAAAATTCTGGTGGTGGTACAGGTCAGAATAAAGCACCAACTTTTCTTTTTTTTTCAGAATTACATTTAATTTGTTTATTAAACATTAATCGAGTAGTGACTCTTTACTGGGCCCTGTGCTGAGTACAAGTACATAAAGACAAGACATAGAGAGACTCATATCATTCCTCATAAAATAAATTAATATTGTCATATTGCATGATATCTTGGGTGCTAATAAAGTTTACAAGTTCGTACAGCTTACCCACATACAAATGACAACCCCTTCAAAAGCAATAATTGTACATAAGATCTTCCCAAGCACAACGAGAGCATTTTTTCTTATTGTAGATGTTAATATTCAAACTCCAGTTCTTCTGCTATGTATTGTTTTCTCCTATGCCTTGTCATGTGCTTTGAGTTGACGCATCTTTACCTCTTGTCCACCCGTCTTTCCTGACATCCATACATAGGTGTCTACTGCACGTTTCTACTTGAATGTCTTGCCAAATATACAAGTGAGGACCCAGCTCATTATCCTTCTTCATCCCACTCCCTAAAGTTTCTTTTCTCTCTAGTTTCCTATCATAGCAGATGTGATTCCATCCCAACAGCTGCGAAGGCCGGACACCTGCAGTCATTCTTCATTTCTCTTCTCATCTTTCATGTGTACTCATCAATTCTTAGATTTAAGCCCCTAAATATCTTTTAAACATAGCTACTTACTTATATCCTTGTTGATATTCTCCTAATGGAAGCCATCATAATTTCTCATCTGAAGTTCTGTAGTAAGCCTCCCAATAAATAACCCTTCCCCACTGTAATCTATTCTCCCCCACTGAAGAGGGATGTTTCTAAGATACAAAACATGACAAAGTCAAAATTTCTTCATGTGGCTGATAAGAGACTTCCAAGCCCAAACTTTGTATGTCTGGTCTCCTGTCTCATTTTGTCATGTCCGGATTCTACACAAACCAGTTTGAACTTCTTTTGGAGGCTGACACGAACCAAGCTGTTTCTCATCTCTGGGCCTTTGCTCATACTGTTGCCTTCTTCCAGAGCCTTTCTCTCCCATCCATAGTCCTCTTGCTGCACCATGATTAACTGTTAGCTACCTTCTGGTTTCAACTTAGATTTAGCAAAATTTAAAATTTAGCAAAATTTTCTTCATCTTCTCCTAAATCCATTTCTCTACCCATTTTGCATATCCACATATAACCTCCTTCCCAAGTCCCCTCCATCCCAGTTACTACAATGCTTTGTAAGTGTTTGTTTCCTTATTTGCAGCTACCTTTATGCTGTAAACCTGTCGATGATAGCAATCACGGTTATCTTGTTTGCAGCTCTATCAGTCTATCCGATTGCCTAGCCAGAGTAGATTCTCATTAAACATCCATAGAATAACTCATGAGATGATGTATCAGCTTCATGAGAGTTGGCAATTCTTTCTCAATTTTCTTTCTGTTGATTGGGATGGAGATGTACTTCTGCTGTGTCCTTCCTTTCTCTCAACCCCTGATTATCCCCAAGTTCTATATCTTTTTCTTTCTGAAGAGAACTCAAATAGAAACCAGACTCCTAGGTCTTTCCTTAATATAATTAGGAAATGCCTAATAACCTTTTCCAATGTTTGCCCTAGTTTATATACACATCTCTTGTACGGTCATGTCCTCCCAGGGGACAGAGGGCCCAAGGCCATATCTGCCCTTGGTGTTGGAAACCTCCACCTGTATAACTTGTCATAGTCCTGGGGCTGCAGTATCATTTTGCTTCTCAGGATACCCTTTGAACATAGCCCACAGATGATGATGGCATTGGCCTAGCAAAGACCTGAATCCTAGAATTCTCAAGAGACGATTACATGCCAAAAGAGACATTAGGAGGATAAGAACAATACAAGAGTAAGGGAAAATTAAAACTGCCTGGCAATTTACTACAGGGGTAGAAACTAATTACTAGAAGAAAATAAAATGTGTGTGGCCAGAAGGGTGATGTGTCTGTTGAGCTCTCCTTAAAGGACACTGTCAGGTCCTCTGTATCCTGGATGTAATCACTAGGGCTTGCCTGGGGCTAGATCAGCACAGCTTATAGAACTTCATGCTGCTTTGACTTGGTGTTGGAGGGATATGATGGACCCATAAAACATTTGGGATACAGCATTTATGAGATTTCTGATTGGATTTGGGGAATGAGAGTGGGGGAGATTGGGAATGGGTTTCTAGTTTAGATAACTAGATAAATGGTGGTCCCCAAAATGTAAAAAAACAATGAGAAGTTGGTTTGAAATTAGAAGATGAATAATGTGATTTTAGACATTTTTAGTTGGAGTTCCCTGAGGGATATTCAGGTGGAGCTACAAGGTATTATGCTGGAGCTAGAGGCTTGAGGGATCCTCACCATTTAAGTGGTGAATAAAGTCAGAACAACAGAAGAAATGGCCTTAATTTTCTTTATAACTGGTAGTGCAGGCAAAGGTCCCCCATTCAACTCTGCTACCCCTTTGCTTCAAATTTTCGGACCAGGTCCTTCTGCTCCCTGGGTCCAGCACCATCTCCTGAAGCCCCAGTACAGATGGGGTACCCAGTTGCTTCTTTGTGCCTAGAAAGGGAATCTAAGAGTGAGCATGTGTGGCATGAGAAAAGCGGAGGAACCCTAACATTTTAGAGGCAGCTGGAGGCAGAGGAACTCACTAGAGAAACATAGAAGGACCTTTTAGAAAAGTAGGGGGGGATCCCAGGAGAACTTTGTCACAGAAGGTAAGGTGGGAGAGCTTCAGGAAAGAGAGGGTGTTCAAGAAACAGCTGTGAATTTCCTTCAGAGCTGATAAAATGAGGGTTGCCTAGGATATGTTATCCCAGAAGACAGTGACCATAATTGCCCTATTGCTTGTTGTTTGCTAGGTTATTTATTCATTTTTAATGAAGTTTCTAGAAGGGGCTGGTATAAAGTAAGATGGGAGGTTTCCCTTGGAGAAGTCTAACATGTGGAGGAATTGGCTACTTGGAGAAACTGCATTTAATGTGATTCATATACCAAGTCTTATCTGTGGATGGAAGGCCCAGTCAGCTCTTCTCACACCTTCATGGCTGGGGTTGTTATTCCATTGGTTTTCTACCTTGAGCAAGACTGTTTCCATAAGTTTGCTCCATGTTTGAGAACTCTTTCCTTGTATCATCGAGCCTCCTACTGACCACAAAGATGGGTACATGTTACTTCANGCATAACACCCTCAAGGTCCATCCATGTTGCTACACATGGCCAGATTTCATTGTTTCTCATTGCCATGGAGTATTCCATGGTATAGATAAACCACATCTTCTTGATCCATTCATCTGTTGATGGACACTTAGGCTCTTTCCATGTTTTAGCTATTGTGGAGAGTGCTGCTATGAACATTGGAGTACATGTGCTCCTATGCATCAAGATAACTGTTTTTTAAATTATATTTTTGAATATAATTTGTTTTGCTTTTCAAGTTTTTAGGTGGATTTTGTTAGCTCAGTTTTAGGTACACAGCAAAATTAAGAGGAAGGTACAGAGATTTCTTGTATGTACCCTGACTTGCACATCCAACAACCTCCCTCACTATCAACATCGCCTACCAGCATGATACATTTGTTATAACTGATGGACACTGACACCTATTATCATCCAAATTCCATGGTTTACATTAGAGTTCCATTCTGGTGTTGTGCATTCATAGAGGTTTTGACAAATGTTTAATACCTTTTGACCTATATGTTTGGACTGTGTTGCAAAACTAAGCACTAAATTTTTTATTTAGAAAAACTCAAATAATGTGAGAAATAGCTATCGTTAATCTGTCTTTTAAGGAGGAGCTTCAGAGTCATGGTGAAGGTCATGGATGGGATAGAAGGTCAGTGATACCTGCTTTCATGTTACTTTGTAATTTTTTTTTTTTTACAAATAGTTTATTGTCAAATTAGTTTCCACATAACACTCAGTGCTCATCCCCACAAGTGTACTTTGTAATTTTTTAAAAAGTCATTTCTATATTTTGTCCACAACAGTTCTGATGAAGATCTGTCCCTACTATTCTCTATAAGTAAACAACTGAGTCAGAATATTTTGCTTGGGTGAAAATGCTCCCAAGTACATCTTCTTTTGCCTTGCACTGTTAACCACTGCTCTTTCAAGTATGAAGTGGTCATTTCACCTACTTGGGGCCATGTTTGTTTCTAGGGAAATAGAGAGGGAGCTTTGAGTATGCAGCATTGTGTTGGGTGCCTCCCACACACACATTATTGCATAGGTATTATTATCCTCATTTTAGCTGGAGAGAAACAAATGATCAGAGAGAAGAGCCAGTCCAAGGGCACATCGTGCAGGTTGCGAGCATTTACGACTCATGAAGGCCTCAGTGCAGAAAGATTTAAGAAAAATATCAGGCATACACTTGATTTGGGGAACACAGTGCCTTTATCTTAGTGTTATTTTTGTTTCAGTACCATTAACCGCAGTATTTTTCCAGTGAGATACTGATGTTTTGTCTTTTTTCTCCACTTGCTCAAATGAGTCAGAGACTTTTAAAAGCTTAAAAAGGTAATTGATTAAACTGTCCTTGTCAAAGCACTATGGGCTTAAGAAGGTTTGACTGTTCCAGCTTATTTTAAAAATGGAGAATTATATTTTTAAGATAATTACATGTTCCTTTTGATAAAGCAAAAATATTCACAAACACAGGCATAGTTTTAGACTGGTGTGCTGAGCTGGCTACTGGCTGTGGTTAGCCTGTGGTAACAACTCTTCTACTCCCTAGGAAGAAGCAAGTCCTACAGGATTTTAGTGGGTGAAGGAAGAGAAGATTAGCTCAGTGAGCCACCCTTCACATGTAACTCAACACTGCCTCAACTTAGAAGGCCGTAAGTAAAGAGTGTATTACTCACTGATGGCTAAGAAAGGACATAGGAGGCCCTGGGAAGCATCAGCTGAAGTTGTATAGCTACTTGCAGTGTATTATTACTTTTTTTTTTATGTTTATTTTTGAGAGAGAGACAGAGAGAGAGAGAGACAGAGACAGAGACAGAGAGACTATGAGTGGGGTAGGGGCAGAGAGAGACAGACACAGAACCTGAAGCAGGATCCAGGCTCTGAGCTATCAGCACAGAGCCCAATATGGGGCTCAAACTTACAAACCATGAGATCATGACCTGAGCCAAAGTTGGATGCCCAACAAACTGAGCCACCAAGGCGCCCCTGCAGTGTATTATTTCAACTCTCTGAAGAGTTCAGTTCTGTAGTTCAATACATAATCTGTATTGAACTAATAATATTCATTGTCTGTTCTTTCTCTGTGTCCTTTTCTGGTTCCCTCACATCACCCAGACTCTACACTTTCTAGGGTCAGGACCCACTTTTTCCATCTGCATTCACTATCTTACACCGACTTAGCACGTAGTATCTGGAAGCTGATGATTTCTAAAGTTGAGTCTTCAGCCCAATTCCTCCCCCAAACTCAGTTCTAATGGCCTCTTTGACATTTTCTCTTGTTGTCTAATAGAATTCCATACTCATCATGTCCAAAATGGACTTTTCTCCTCATTTCCAACCTGCTGCCTTTCATCAGCTCATTTGTTCTTTTTCTCTCAGTGAAAATATGTCTTTCCAGTGGCTCAGGCTAAAGAACTTTTGAGTCATTTTTGATTCCTCTCTCTCCTTTCTGCATCTAAAGTTTCAACAACAGACTCTATTGCCTCTGTCTCCAAAATATATCTGGAAGCCAACCACCTCTTAACATGTATATTTCTGTCATCCTGTTCTTCTCTTACCAGGCACTGTTTTCTCTTACCACCCTGGTACCTACTATCTGTTGTCAACATAGCAATCAGAGCAGTCCTTTAAAATGAGATTTAAAAGAGGTGTTTTTCTGCTTGGAACTCTTTGGTCATTTCCTTATCACGGGAACACAAGTCAAATCTTTAAAGTGTTCTACACCCCTCATCACCACTGTCCCATCTCCTCTTACCACTCTCTCTCTGGCTTACTTGGCTCCAGTCACCTTGACCTGCCCACAAGTCATTTAACATGCCACATACAACTGTCCCTGGAAGGAATTATTAAAGCACATTTCTTTGCCCCACACCCAGACTTGGGGTTTTATTAGGGCTGAGGTGTGACTGGATAATTTGCATGTCTAAAATATTCCAGGTAATGGGATTGCTGATGTCACAGAATCATACCTTGATGGTACATGGATACCTGGTAGTTTGTAGATAAACCAAATCTGGGTGGGTGGATGGAAAGCCTGATATACAATGTCTGCCTATTTCTGCACTGTGAATACTCCCACTGTGGCCATTGTTAAGCTCCCAATATGCATCAACTGGCTCACAAAATTCCTGGAATTAAACAGTTGGCTCTCTTGAGCATGCCACCAGAATGGGACCCATTGGTCTATAATGGGTCTCTAAGTTCTGCCTGGAGGAGAGGTTGGGGAAGACAGTGATCATTATTCTGTACTTACTGTATGCCAGCCATACAGTATGCTGTTTGGTCCTTGATATAAAATGTTTCATTTGGCCCTTATAACAAATCTATAGGATTATGCCTTACTATTTCTAATTTTTTAGATGTGGAAATTGAGAAATAAAATGACTTTTCTGAGTCACACAACAGATTTGAATTTAGGACAGCCTGAACCCTAAATTTCTTCCCTTGTAAAAAAACAAAACCAAAAAAATAGTACCTTGAGTCTCTTTGGGTGGTGTCTTGTCATGGGGACCAGGAGATGAAAGATGCAGGAGGCTAAAAGTAATGCGTAGCATAGCTATGGATGTAGCCTGAACTTCAGGTGACTGAAATCTCCTCAGTTGACTCTTTGGAAGGGGGGCCTGATGAGTAAGACTATACACGAAGCAGGCTTACTACGTGGCATCTGCAGCCCTCATTGCTGATCACAGCCCATGGGCCAAGTGCAGCTAGAGAACATGTTCTTTCCCTTAGTTACTGCCTGATAATCCAGGAACTAGTAAGTGCAGATCAAAGGAGACTATAGAGCTCATATATTGAGAATTCTGGTGCCAGGTGCTGAAATAACCTTCCTTTGAGGGCAAGTAAATTCTCTCAATTTGATGGGACAGAAGTTGCTCCAGGCAAAGGCCCCACTTGTTCCTCTGCTTAATTGCCTCACAACCCTCATTCTGGATTGAGCTTCAATCATTTTACTTTCTAAGCTTGGAAACCCCTGGGACAGGTTTCCACTGGCATGCCCTGCAAGCACCAGGGGTGATTATCCAGGCATCAAAATTGCTTTTCTCAGGTCTTTTCTAGCCAAGCTCAGTCTCTGTTCCTCTAAATTGCCTGGAACACAGCCCTCTCCCTCACCATCCTATGGCGGTAGAGACCTGGTCTCAGGCTGGGCGGTCCAGCTGTCTGGCCTCATTGAAAATATTTGAAGCCTAAATATTACAAACCTTATGCTAACCCCAGTGTCCAAGGCATTGCAGAACAAAGTCTAGTGTGATGAAAATCAAGTTTCATGTTCTTAACACTTTTTATTAGGTTATTGAATGAGGAGCTTCTGGGCTCCAGCTGCCCCAGAGACACTTCATTGGAGCAGAAAAGTAACCCCGAGAAAGGTCAGAGAAGTTTCCATC
This sequence comes from Crocuta crocuta, assembly GCF_008692635.1. Classification (NCBI taxonomy): domain Eukaryota; kingdom Metazoa; phylum Chordata; class Mammalia; order Carnivora; family Hyaenidae; genus Crocuta; species Crocuta crocuta. The sequence goes on along the minus strand of NW_027531897.1, from coordinate 2,039,526 downwards.
TTTTACGAATCGCTAAGCAAGGGACAGTCCATTTCTTTTATCATTACTCATTGATTCATTTATTGATTCTTTTAAATGCCTTTATATAACACACAGTGGAAAACCAGAGAGTAACATCATTCTGGCTATCAGAGACCAGAACACACTTCTTGGGAAGCTTTAGGAAAGATTTTTGGAGATATAGTTATGGGAACATGGTAGGTAGAAGGAAGGAGAAACCTAAGACAGGTGTGAACTCAGAATGTCTGAATGTCAGAATGCTTTTTACCTACGCTTGAGGACAAGAATCAAGATAAAGCCATCAAAAAGTAGAGTTTTCCCAACTTGTTCTGCCCCATCTTCAGACTTTCTTCTCAATCCTCATGGTGCATTGAGAAATCTGCTGCTATTTCCCTTTCTCCTAGCAAGGCTTTCTATAAAAATCTACTCTGAAAGAGTGAAGGCTATATTTTGGAGTTCACATCACTACTCCTTATCTGCCAGGGGTCTTTGAAAGGACCTACTACATACAGTACCAAAATGTCACCTTTACTTAGTTAAAACAGTTTGGACAATGGTTGTAGGTGTCTAGGTAAGATGGCCAGCGCATGCTTAGCAGACTAAGTGGACTCACCCACCCAGGTGCTGGCATGTAGGAACCGAGGTAACTTAGCTCCTAGTGTGAAAGAAGCAAGGTAGTGGGAGGAGGCGGCTAAGTTTATTTTTCTCATTACCACTTCACTTTCCTGAAGTAGAGGAAGAAAATAAGGGAAGATAGACCAGGGCTGCTGTCTCAGTCAATCCCCCTCCACTTAGGATGTTAGAAGTGATGAAGAAGCAATTATTCCTCATATTATGCACTAGTCAGAGAAAGAAAAGGTGGCAGGGAGGTGTTGTAGGAAATGTCCTCAACAGAGGCGGGGTGAACTTCTTCTACAAAGCAGAACCATTATAAAACATTTCCAGCAGGGCATTTCTTTTTTTCCCTTCCATGAGATGTTGAGATGGGAAAAACTTACCTCACAGAAACTTGAGTCCCTGGCAGGCCAACCCAGAATGGGTTCCATTGACAGTCGTTTCTGGTAGTCATGAATAAGAAGAGGTAAAAGAGAAAAGGCTTGACTCGGTGAGAGGAAGGGCCCTGGGACCTCTCGGGCTTTGGGATAAAGTGCATTTAACTTGATTCCATCTCTCCAGGACTTTCTTAAAAGAATAAAGGACAATGGGGAATTTGTGTGACAAGAGTAGAATAAGGCTGAGTTTGTGCTCTCTTATGCATTCAAAAGGGAAAGAAGGACCAAATATGGAATTGGACTTCATTTCCAAGCGGGAACGTTCATCACTTTCATCAGTAGCCATCTGGCATGCAGTGTTCTGTGGTGTTTCTCTAAAATGACTGGCAACCTCCAACAGTTTCCTTGGCACTGCCCCTGAGAAGCCTCAGTTATTAGCAATGTGCTAGAAATAGTCAAAGTGCAATACAGACAGGTAATGATACTTACATAATCAGCATCGTATTCAGTCCCCCTACAATGAAGCCCTCACCCCTGTGTGATACCTCCAGATGCATATTCAGAACTTGTTTGTTTTGTCTCTGTTTCATGAGGCTTCTTGAAAGAGATGAGAGCAATAGGGAAAAATTATACACACACACACACACACACACAAATCCTCTCCTTTGGGTTCCACTTCACTATATTCACATATCCTTATAGCACGTATGACATAGTACTGTAATTTATCTATTTATATAGCTGTCTCTTCCAGTAGATTTTAGCACTTAGAAGGGAGAAAATACATCCATTTCATCTGTTTATCCTCATCACAGAGCACAGATGCTCGAAGAAGATTTAGATGGACAAATGCTTCGGTTTTATGCTACAAAGCATAACCCTTTGTACAAGCCCTTTGTTTACAACATTTGAACCAGTCACCCCTTTTTAGAATATAAATGATACTCTTCACTCTTTAAGGAATAGGTAGTTCTGAAAAGGACTTTCCCCCCTCCTAACAAGTATCGACCTTTCTCAAGGTGCTTTGTGAGGAATGAGGTGAACACCCAAAGCGAATCTGACCAATAAACCAGAACACTTTCTCCAAGCACAAATATGTTCCAGAGCTCTAGGCACCATTTGGAACTGGCAATTTGATCACATTTAATCCAAGACTTTACTCAGGCTTTCGAGAGACCAAATGGAATCTCTCAGCATTTTGGAAGAGGAAGAAATATACACATGAGCAAAAACACACACAAATTTGAGACACCCATAAAAGTTTCTGATGATTATGTAATAAGTTTACTCTGTGCTGGAGAGAATGGGAAACACATAAAAAGGTTTGGACAGATCTAAGATCTTTGAGGAGAGGAGCCCTTAGAGTGGCAAGCTTCAGTAACATTTTATGAAAAGAGAGCTCTAGATACTTGCTTTATGTTACACTTGGTTTCTAAACCTGCTGTTCTGTGTCTGTATCTGTGGGTGCATTAATACCCAGTGATGTTGAATGCCTTGCTGAACAAAACAAGCGTATCTCTAAAGTGTGTCTCTAAACCCCAGGTGTTGGCTGAATTATGAGCAATGGTGTTTGATACAGCAAAATTTGGGGAGGGGGAGTGAAGAACTTGGACTTTATCTTAGAGACTGTCGTCATAGTTTTTGACTCGTTACAGAATTTTCCTGTGTACATTTTCACGCTGAATGCTCCAGTGTGAAGTAACTCCATTAGGCAGTGCTTCCTGAAACTCTGTAGGCTCTGATAATATTTGTTTGTGTTGGCATTTGGATCTCCTCCTCCAGACTGTACCTTGTGGAAATTTCATTATTAAAATGTACATGTAAATCCTAAGAAAATTAGGAATATCTGCACAAAGCATGCATTTCCCACTATATTGCCTCCAAAATAACAAAGATGTTTGGTTTGTTAAATCTGGGAGATATCACCTCTGGAAAACAGTGTTTCTCATACTTGGAAACCATTGAGGCTCCTTTTAAAAGCAAAAGAAAATTCCTCAGTCTTCCCTTGGAGGTCCCCAGAACCCAGTTTTATGGACATTGACTTAAGACATTAAAGTTTTTAGGGACACCTGGATGGCTCAGTTGGTTGAGCATCCAACTCTTGGTCTTGGCTCAGGTCACTATCTCACGGTTCGTGACTTTGAGCCCTGCCTTAGGCTCCTCACTGTCAGTGCAGAGTCTGCTTGGGACTCTCTCTGTCTCCCTTTTTCTGGCCCTCCCCTGCTTATACTTTCTCCCTCAAAATAAATAAATAAGCTTTAAAAAAAAAAGAAATTAAAGTTTAAACTTAAGAAAGTATCCTTTAAAAGGGAGTTTCAAAGACCCATGCTTCCTCTGATGATCAGTTAAGGAAACATATAGTAATCATTTGGTAGATCTTTATAATCAAGGCTATGAAGGAAGTTGAGAACAAAGTGTATACCTATAAATGAGTTCTGTTGAACTCTACCCTCCAAAAGTGAGTATTTTGAATCTCAATTAAGTAGGTGGTGGGAAAGAACTAATGGTTTCTCATCTTAAAGCCTTAAAGATTAAAGAGAAATAAGTAAGCTTTTGAATTATATACAGATAATTATTTTAAACCTCGCTTCAAAAGTATTTTTCAGGGTGCTGTATAGGCATTTATCTTAAAGCATGAGCTTCCATAATGCAAGTTACCAAATTGCAAATCAAATATAATGTCAATTAATTAAAAGAAGCAAATTGAATGATGTGGACTCATCGTTTGGAATATGTGTGAAATTTGTGACTAGTATCCTCAGATAAATCAAAGCTCTGCAGAAAAAGTTGAGGTAGTTTGTCAAGTAGCTGATCTTTGTTTTTCTGTTTCCCATTGGTATTTGTGATGGAATTGCCAGCAACATTGTTGAGGGCATAGATGACAGAGATGATGTGGAGTCCTCATAGTCAATCAGTATATTTGCCTGTTAAAGATGGGAATTTTACTTTAGAAATTATATCCTAAACATTGTACTAGGTTGGAAAACAGGTTAATTAGAGACGTACAGGATTATGACCCATGACTCCCAAATCTTAACTCCTTGTATTGGATACTCTGACTGTGAAGGTTAATTTTAGTGTATCAACTTGACTGGACCTCAGTGCCCAGATATTTGGTCAGACATTGTTCTGGATGTTTCTGCGAGGACATTGTGGGATGAGATTTACTTTAAATTGGTGGACTTTGAGTAAACCTTATTGTACTCTCTAATGTGGGTGAGCCATATCCAATCAGTTGAACACTTGAAGAGAACAAAACATGACCTTATCTGACCAAGAGAGAATTCCTCTTTAGACTACCTTCAGACTTTATATACCACATTGACTTTTCCTGTTTCTCCAGTGGGCCATCTCTGGACTCAGACTGCAACTCCTTGAGTCTCCAGCTGCCAGGCTCCCCATCTGATTGTGGACTTGCCACACCTCCACAATTCCATGAGCCACTTCCTTGAGATGGATATCTCTCTATACATCCTATTGTTCCCCCCCACCCCCACTCTGGAGAACCCCGACTAATACACTGACCTATAAGACCTATAATTTTACAAACTGACGATTATTTTGTTACCCTCATCTTGTGGCATCAGTAAACAAACTCAGCCCAGCATTTACCCAATGATTTTTAGGGTGTTTCGCCAAGGATCCTAACCTTTTAGACTCTGTACCTGTCTAATGGCTTGCCTGTATCAGAGCTACCCAGGGAACTTGCTAAAATTCACATTTCCAGGCTTTACTTCAGACATTTTAAATCAAATCTGGGGCTTGCTGATCTGTATCTTTGACCAGTTCTTCTGATCCTAGTGCACATAAAACTTTGAGAACCACTGGCTTCTATGATAAGTGTTTTTTATTTGTCTTGACAGTGAAAGTACTAGAGAAGAGCCTCTGTTTTTAAGTCAAAATTTTTTAAATGTTTATTTTTGAAAGCGAGAGAGAGAGAGAGAAAGAGAGACAGACAGACAACATGAACAAGAGAGGGTCAGAAAGAGAGGGAGACACAGAATACGAAGCAGGCTCCAGGCTCTGTACTGTCCACACAGAGCCCGACGCAGTGCATACACTCATGAACTGTGAGATGATGACCTAAGCCGAAGTCAGACACTTAACTGACTGAGCCACCCAGGTGCCCCCAAGAAGAGCCTCTTATAACTAAGACCCTTACTAGTTAACAAAGAACGGTTCAGCAGTAGGAGTACCATCCTTAGATGACAATTTCTGTATGGATTATACATTTTCTTTTAAATAAGAGTTATAGGTAGAGTATTCACTTCTTTTAAATATGGAATCTGATTGTTGTCATTGGATTGGAGTGTAGGATGGATTCACATTTAAAACATCATAGAAAATAGCCCAAAGTATAATTTTTTCTTTAAAAAGAATTGTAAACTTATAATCCACATATATGTTAGCTTCAGGTGTACAACTGAGTGGTTTGATATTTGTGTACATTGTAAGATGATCACCACAATAAATCTAGTTTACATCCCATACCTCATTACAGTTTTTTCCTTTGATGAAAAGAAAGAGTTTTAAGATAAAGTCTTAGCACCTTTCAAATATGCAGTACAGTATTACTAACTATAGTCACCATGCTGTACATTACATCCCATGACATAGTTGTCTTTTACAAATGGAAGTTTGTACTACAATTCTTTTATTTAAAGGAAAATGGGGAAAATACTAAGGCAGTGTATAAAGATGCAAAAAAAGATGGGAGGGTGACCCTGAAGGCCATGAAGAAGAAGCAGGTGGCTGTGTAGAACAGCCGGCAAAGACTGGCTGTAGCCTGGCACCTAGGTTAGAACTGCTCCTGCAGGAACTGATGGAGCACACACAGTATGCAGCCCCTGGCTGTTGCCAACCCTTAACTTTCTAAAGGAAGGTGGAGGAAAGGAGGAGCGGGATGGACCCTGACTCTTGCAGAAATGCCAATTGTGTAATGTATAACATATGGGGTATGCTTTGCATCAACACTACGCCAAAAAAATTCTGACCCACCTGGCTGAGGAATGAGTGGATTTGCGAAACAATTAGCATATGGAATAGATTATGAAGAAAGTCATCTTAGCATCTGGTTTACTGAAACCCCACATTTCCTATAATTCTAAGACATAAGAAGAACGATTCCCATAACAGATTAAGGCCAATAACATTTGAAGAACGACTTATTTTGACCCAGGGTGACCCTTGTATTTATTAACATGGTATTGATTTCCTGTTTGCTTTTTCTGAGTCAACATGGAAAATGATCTTTAACCCCTAAAAAAGTTATGAGGACTAAATACTCAGACAAATGAATGTGGATGAAAGAATCTAATTCTTTATATTCATTTCGACTTCTCTGTGTGCTATTCATACTGGTTGATGAATTTTTCAGAGAAAGACTCACTGGCTAAGTACAGAGTGCTGAAAGGTAGTAAAGTTTAGTTTTCTCCCCTTCTTATAGCCAGCAGTTGTTGGAAATCATACTGTACCACCTTTGGAAGTTTAGCCTATATAAGGTATTTTTAAATCAAAGGGGTTAGACTCACATGTTTTATTTTTCATAGAAATCTAGACAAATTATTTAGCTATTTTAGGCAGAAGTATCTGTTAGTTTAGAGACATATAAATTCTAAATTTAGTCTTAGAATCTTTGGGAAGAGAGTTAACTATGAAAAAAAAAATCTCAAAATCCTGTAATTGCTATTGGACAAACAAAAAATACCACCTCCCCCAAACAAAAACAAAAACTAGTTATAAAATCTGAAGGTGCTTTTAATTTTGTTTGGTTCATGGGACACGGTAAAAACTAAAATGCAAATAATTCAGGGGTGCCTGTGTGGCTCAGTCAGTTAAGCGTCCGACTTCAGCTCAGGTCATGATCTCATGGTTCGTGGGTTCGAGCCCTATGTCAGGCTCTGTGCTAACAGCCAGCTCAGAGCCTGGAGCCTCTTTCAGATTCTGTATCTCCCTCTCTCTCTGACCCTCCCCTGCTCACGCTCTCTCTCTCTCTCTCTCTCTCTCTCTCTCTCTCTCTCTCTCTCAGAAATAAATAAAAAAACATTTAAAACAAAATTTAAATGCAAATAATTCATCAGCAAAGTTGTTCTAGTCCAGAGGTTGACACGCTGTGGCCAGCAGATCACATCCAGCCCACCACCTGTTTTAATATGGCATGTGAGCATGATTCTTATATTCATAAAGTGTTGTAAAAGTATGATCAAGAAGAGTATGCAACAGAAGGCATGTGTGGTTTCAAAGCCTAAAATATTAACTATCTTTCTCCTTTGAGAAGAATTTTGCTGACTTCAATCTAGTTTAAATAAGAAAGGATATAGAGCTATTCCATCATCTCTGTGATCCCAGACAAACTGCATGTCTGCTCAGAGCCTGCTTTCTTCTCTGACTTTGGGATGTTTAAGGCTGGCAGTCTCACAAATAAAAGCAAATGGGGGGAAGAGTTGAAAACCATCACCTGCCAATAGACAGTTGGTGATATCATCTTAGTTGGTGGTATCATCAAAATGATGTAGCAGCTTTCCATTGAACAATAAGAGTTTTGATGGAGCTGCTTTTGAATTTGATACAGGGTTTTTATTTTGCAGTGGCATTATTTAAGGGACAGCCCTTTTCATCACATTATTTGCTCTGAGTGCATATTGGATGTCACCCCCATATTAGACTCTGGTACTTTGGACCAAGTCTGAGCTATGGCTTTTCATTTTGGGCACACGAAGCCTTCCTTCATAGTTTGTGCTGGTTCTGCATGTAGAAGTTACTGTGCTTCTGAGTGAAGGAAGGGGGAACTATTTGAGATCCTTGGAGATAAACTCCTTTTAAGCACTGTCACTTTGGAGGATATGAAGGTGCTGCGAGGTCCTGGGCCACTGGAAAGCCACCAGGGTTGATACGCAAGTGACACGCCAGTGTTTGGAACAAGGGACCAGTGGAAGTTAAGATGTACTTCCTCCTGAGACCTGAGAAAGGTGGGAGAACACCCACAGCCTAGGCAAATGGAGCTGAGGATGTCTAGTGGCATGGGGCCAGCAGAATGAGCCATCTCCATTCTCAGCACATCTAACTGATGAAAAGGCTTATGAGTTAACACCTCACACATTCCAGATCTGGGCTGACCACTGGATGTGGTCTATCTCGTTTAATCTTCAAGCCCATGATGTGAGGTATACATAGTTATATCCGTTTCACAGGCAAAGACATGGAGCAAGGTTACAGAGAAGTTGAGCTTGAAGGTCAAGCTCAACAAGAGCAACCAGGAAGTTCGCAGGAAGAGAAGAAGCAGGGGCTGAGCAGGCAGGAAAACAGGTAACTGCTCAGGGCCCTGAGATCTCAGCCTTGATCAGTAAACATCTGGATTTTATCCTCCTGGTTACATCGGTCACCCTGGTGATACCCTAACTTCGTTAAACTAAGAGCCCCACTGGTGGTGATTACACACCTGACTGAGTAGTGTATTTGAGGCAGAGGTTTGGAGAGTTGTTTTTGTTTTTTAGCCGCTAGTCATGTGCAAATTAGCGACATGAAAAATAAACACGTTTTTCTCTCTTGATTAAAGTAGGTTCTTTACTAGGCATTAGCTTTGTTTACTTGAAAGTAACAAAACTTCAAATACTTCTCAGATTGTTGTGAATTTCTGCCAGTACAACTCTCTACAGAAAGTAGTAATTCAGGTAATTCAAGAGCGGGCTTGCTGTGTATGCAGTCATGGTTAGACAATCACCCCATCCCTGTTCAGAGATAGGTCAGATCAGTAGTTCATAGTGTTGGGCATGGAAGAAATGTCAGGGGACATTTAGTCCAGTCTCCCTTATTACTCACAAAAGGATCCTGAGATGCAAAGAGACAATGTGATTTGCCCAAGGTCGTGTAATGTGTCTGGCAGTGTAGACCAAATAGTGGCCATGAGCTATGCACCATCATAGGTAGCCCTTGCTGCCTCTACCTGTCCTCTCTGTGTGCAAGAGAACCACATCACAGCCCCTCTAACAAGATATCCCTTGAGGAGTCCATCTGGCTCCTTGGTGGCAAAGTGGCTACGCGGGCCTGGCGGCTTATCCTCACAGGATAGATGTTGATGCCATTTTGCCACATGTATTTGCTTTTCCTGTCTGCAGAATCTCAGCCAGCACCATTAACCAGAGACACACAAACAGCTTGACTGACAGATATGGGTCCTATTTGGGATCTGACTTTATAGCAAAGGGGGAATGGGAGTGGGATTAGGAACATAGTGTCTGCTGATCTTATTACATTCTACACCATCCATCATTCAGGAAGAACCGACCTCAGAAAGTCCTGGAATCATTCAAAGGCATGGCTGATACACCACAGGCAGCTCTTTGAAAGGCTAGAGGGCTGTCCTTTAAGATGCAGTACAGACTTAAATCAGAGCCCTCTCTATGACATTGTGTCCCCAATAGGAAAACTGTGTGAGTCTGGGAACTATGAGTAGCTCAGTGGGAAATCACTCCCAAAGACCCTGTGGAGATTTTGTGCTTTCTGTCCTTGTAACTCTGGGCCTGAAGGCTTCCAGATTATAACCTTTTGCCAGAGGCCACCATCATGTCCTCTTGAAGTCCAAGATACCTCTAATGCCAAGCACTTAAGACAATTTGTGTCCAGGTGCCAGTAGGCAAGAGGAGGCCACCGCCCTGGCAGCAGGGGCAGTAGAGCTGTGTGCATGGTGGAGCCAGGGAGAAATGTGTGCGCAACCTTCTGATCCACTTTCGCATCTGCTGGCATACCCTTACCCCGCTAGAGCTGTGAACAGATAGGTCCAGCCGTTTACTGTCCAGAAGGGTATGATTTCCCAGAAGGAATTGAAGTTTGAGTCACACTTCCAGATAAGCCACCAAGAACTGCCACAGTGATAGTGGAGGGTAAGGGAATTATGAATGGATAGTGGAGGAGAGAGTGGGTGAGAGCCAGCTATGGCCCTGAGACTGCTCACCCTGAGTAAGAGATGCCATCCAAGAGCCATGGAGGCACATGTCCCAGGCCCACGTACAGAATAAACTTCTACAGCACAAGTGGAGTGTGGTGGCCATGAAAATGAACTTTCTGATTGCCTGCTGCAGGAGCATACATGACTGAAGACTCCAGCTGTTGACCCACCACCATATTCCTATTGGACCCTCACTTCCATAGGCTCTTTTCAGCCAAGGACCAGTGCAGTGGGGGGATTAATGCAAGCCTTTTTCCCTGGAAGATACAGGAATCTTCTGATGGGCTACTTTGGCTTGAACACTTCCCATTGGCCCATCCAAGACTTTATTGGACTTTCTGAGGCTCTCCCTGCCCAAACTCCTTCTGCCCCCCTTTCCTTCATAGGAATCAGACCTGCAACACAGTCCAAGGTTCATTCCTGCCTTCTCTGGCTCACTTTCTCTGTTTCCTTTATAGGTCCTTCCTCCAGTAGCTCTCCTGTGTATCTAATCCTATGTTGGTCTCTACCTCTCAGAGGCCCTGAACTAACAGAGAAGTGCTCTTGACCTTCTCACTGAGTCTTCTGTCACTGATGCTGGGTGTGGGCTATCACCTGGCCTGTGTCTTCCTCTCTACCCCCTAACCCCCAGCAGCATTTCTCAGTTGAAGTTTGGAAAAGTGTCCGTGGTGTTTTACCTTTTCCATTAAGGGAGAGCTTGAAACAAATTGACAAAGGTTTTTATTCCGCTAATATCAGTCCAATTAATTCAACAGCATTTCTCTTGAAGGTCCCCTTGTTGCTCCGTTTTTTCTACCATCAGCTGCTCAGATTTTTATGTCCAAAACTTTGAATTAAAATACATAAACCCTCCTCAGTAGACTACATGTTACCCTCAGTCTCTTTACTTGAAGTGCCTACTTTGTGTCATAGTAAATCCCGCATCACTGAGGGGCATCTTCAGAGATAGTGGCCAGTCCTGTTCTGCAGACATGTGCAGATCTAGACTTACCATGGCCTTGTAGTGTTCCTCATGAATCCAGCACTCTTTTCAGGTACACAGTTAATCCCTACAACAGTTCCATGAGGTATAGACTCTTATAGGTCTCTATACCATGAAGTATCCTCTTTTTACAGAGGAGGAAAGAAGAGAAGATCATTTAACTAAGTTGTGTATGCACCTACGGTGAGTAAATCCTATGGAGGGAAGATTTGAACCAAGGCAGGAAGTGGAAGACAGAAAGGAGAGGATAATTCCGGACCTACATTTTTACTTTTTTTTTTTTTTTGAGTCAAGAAAATGCACGTGTTAGACCAAATTATTTTCTGCTTGCTTATTCATTTATTTTCTCTCTTGCTTGTTGGTCTGTTTAATGATAGCAAAACACCCACAGAGCTGCAGAATTCTCTATGACTCTTAGTCTCTCTTGCTTTGTCTCCTCTCAGCTTTTCTGGGGTTGGCACCCATGGCGCCCTAGCTCCTGGACATTCTTAGTTGCAGATACACCAGTCACTCCTGTAACCCCTGATCATGCAATAATTTGATTACTTTCTCTCATTCTTTGCTTTTAAACAAAAATAAGGAGGATATACAAACTCTTGTAACACCGTGCACAACACAAAGCAAGGACAAATGGATGATTTTTGCATCTGAGTTTCTGGACACCATGTGTTAACCCTCTGGCAGTAGCATGTGTGTGCAGGGTAGGCACAGGGATGGAACATTCTCAGTGAGGTTCCTTCATGTCACCAGCCTGGGGCCCTCGTGACACCCAGCATGTTGGAGCAGAGTTAGATGGAGCCTGCGGGATTTGAGCAGGTGGGACAGAACAAAAGGAGAGAACAGAGCTGATCAGCTTTTAATGTCTAGGCGGTTAAATCTGGATTAACCTTTTTTGCCTTTTGTGCTGATGAGATTCAGAGAGCCCTGCACCCTGTCATCCAGTTTACAAGCAGACTTTCTGTTAAATAAGATTTGGGTCATAAACTGTCGCCTAGATATGCTCCACTAGTTAAAAAGTAATAATGCCCCAGAATTGAAATTTATATGTTAATTTCAAATTCTGTTTGAGTTAATTGGACTGATATTAGGAGAACAAAAACCTTTATCCATTTGTTTCAAGCTTTACCTTAATGGCAAAGGTAAAACACCACAGACATTTTTTTTTCCAACCTCATTTTTCAGTGTATCCATCGATGATGCCATATTTATTATTCCCAAAGAATATTTAGGTACTTGATGCCACCTGTTTGTCCATTGTCTAATGTGCACCTGGTGCTTAAAAATACATTATCAAGAACAAGTCTCTATAATTCTACCAAATGGCTAAGGAGGCATCTACCTCAGGGGATGTAATATTTATAAAGTTTTACTACATGTCAGACACTTTATTTTCTATATAAAACTTTTTGCTTCTTTTAAAAAAAATATCAATTTATTTTGAGAGAGAGAGTGCATAAAGAGGGGAGGGACAGAGAGAGAGGACGAGAGAGAGACTCCCAAGCAGGCTCTGTCCTGTCAGTACTGAGGCCGATATGGAGTTTGAACTCACAAACTGTGAGATCATGACCTGACCAAAATTGAGTCGGACCTCCAACCAACTGAGCCACCCAGGTGCCGCAAACTTTTTGCTTCTTAAAACATCCCATGTTCAAACAAGGAATCTGCCATTCAGGGATGTCAGGTAACTTGCCTGTGGCAGATGGCACAGCCAGCATTTAGAGTCACATGTTGTGACTTTCAATCCAGTGCTTTATTCTTCCCTTACATTCATGTATTTACTGTGGAGACACTGTGAGAAAGGGTAAAAGACCAAGGCTCTGATAGCAGAAAAACCCACAATCAATAGGCATCTCTGTGGCTACTGTGGTTGTATGACCCTGGGAAGCTCTTAATCTCTAAGTCTCTATTTCCTTATCTTTAACATGGTGATCGTTTTTAGCACACGGAGCTGTGTTTGTGATTAGTAATGTGTAGTACTGAGATAGTATGCCTAAGACCGTTAACATGTTACCTGGTTCACAGTTAGCCCTCCTTCTCTGGCACTGGTTAATAGCTCCTTTTGTTGTGATGGCCATTCCTGTTTTAAGTCAGGACATTGTTAAGTTGTTAGCAGAGCATCTTTATGGGGCATACATGTTTAATATATCGCCTTTTTGAAGTATGTTTTAAACCTCCTCATGTTGTTTTAGCATATCTCCTCTTGTGGAGTCACGTTATTTTACAAGCAAGGTTTCCTGTGAAAAGAGAAAGTTGATTGTGGGCTGGTGGAATGGTGATCAGTATTCACCAATGGTAGGGCCCTCGAACTTGGCTAATGGCCTTGTATGGTATCGCCATCCGAAATCCCCTAATCGTTGCTCAGTTATTTAAGGATTCTTTCTGTTCCAGTTTTTCTGCAGATCTGGCCAGACGTGACCAGAAGGGTTGGGTCAATGTTAAAAACCCTCTAGTGTTAGGTTTGGGATATTTGGAGAGGTAAGATGTGGGATGGGATCTCAAGGTTAACTTAGAGGGCTTGACTCCACTTCTGATGACCCAGTGCCTTCCCGTGGGAGTTGTGCCATCAGAGAAAAGTGCTCCATCAGGAAGGGTTTTCAGCCTTTCACCGACCCACCCCTTGAAGGGGCCCTAGTTGGACCCGTCAAATTCCTATCTGTAGGAGAAAAGGGACAGCCAGTTTTCAGGTCATGTATAAAACCTCATGAGCTAATTTGAGTATCTAATGTAATAACTGTGCATATTAGTGGCTCCAGAGTTAGACTTGTCCCATACTAAGGAATTCATCTATCAGCAGAGTTGAGGAGTTCATCATTTGATGTGCACCTTTACCTCTCATTCCTGTTAACATTATTCTTAACTTTCCTTCAGCTTTATCTTCTTTTGATTATTCCAGCTACCTGTTGTCGTAGGATAGGCTGTAAGTTTTATTTCCTATAAAGCAGTTATTCCTTTTTACTTACATAATTATAGTCTCCCCTATAGATGCCTAAACAGTACATGATGTTCAGATAGAAAAAAACTTGTGAATATATAACAGAACCATTTGCTGGTTTTGTTTGACCTTAGGGGCAAATCATGCTTACAGTGTCCTTTGTCCTCTGAATCAAGCCATATAATTTTCATCACTGTCAATGCTGCCCAGTTGTAAGTGGAGAAAGAAAATAAACACAATGCACTGATTTGATTACACAAACATTGGGTTCTTGCCATATCACACACATATCATCATGTGAAATATACACAAAGGCTTAGGCCTTCGTAACTTGAGGATTTTTTCTGTCTGTCCACTTTATTCATCTTTGTTTCATTAGTTGGAGGTTGGTGATTGTGCACAGATTACTGTGAAAATGCCCATTAGCACCTAGGGAATCTGAGAAATGGCTTGGGCAGATGTAGGCAGCTGATGCTGATTTGTGTTAGCAATCTCTATATGTCAAGGCCCACATTCTAGAGCTGATTGAAAATAAGGTTGTTTAGTCCATTACTCAGAACTTACCATTTATGTGCATATTATATTTTGTGTAAGGTAAATGAACCTAGACAGAGATGTAGGTTACACAGTCAACTTGTAATTATCAATTTTCACAGGTGGCCAGGATGGGAGTGGTTGTTAATCTTTTACACTCAAAATTATATATTGTTTGAGTTGGTACATCATAGCACTTTTTAAAAAAATTTTAAAAAATGAAACAAAAGGCAAAATATGATGTTTTACAGGAAAAAGTAATGAACCGAATCAGTGCTTAAAATTGAATGCCCATATAATTCACCCATAGATCTTGTTCAAATCCCTTCTAATTCCCTGAGTCTTGGGCAGAGACTGCGTGGCTACCATTCTAATAGATTCAGGTGACACCAATGCCATGGGCCCGTCCAAGGGTCACACTTAGAAGAGCGAGGACTTAGGACTGGAAATAGATAACTGGACTTGCTCCTCATCATGAAAAACAAGAAAGGTGTAGTGTTGTTTTTTAGTTCTACATCACTTCCTCTTACCAAAAGAGGGAAGTTTCCAGAAATTTCTCAAGTCCAGATTAAAATCCTTTTTCAGATCAGAGCACTAGCTTACTGGGCAGTTGGTTCCTGCAGTACAGTACTCACACAAAGTAGGTATCCCAATCAAACAAAGACACTGAAATCAGTCAAGCAAGCATTTCCTCTGAAAGCATTTGCTTTGGAAGAATTCATTGCAGCCTGTTTCCTCAAAGAATATATGCTCCTGTTGCAGAAATAAGACTTAAAGGTCATTTGTGCCTGGTGGAAAGTAGCGCCGTTTGTAGGAAAGTGGACGACAGAGCAGCTTGAAGGGAAGTTTAAGGTAAATACAAGGCGCATGCAAAGTGTCTGCATTCAGAGGCTGAATTTGGACTAAACTTATGGACCTAAAAGGATTGGGTGGTACAAAGATTAAAGTAAAGATTGCCTCTCTAGATGCAGTAGCTGTTTCTAGAAGGTGACTCTTGGGTGCTTGAGAGAAGATGAGAGTTTACTAGCTTCAGGTCTCATGCAGCCCAAGTGGGATTAGCTACTGATTAGCTAGGAATTGCTGACCAGGATCAGTTCTGTTGAGCGAAATCTCCTTCTCTTCATCACATCCTCATATTCAATTACTCTGATTAAAGTAAGTATTTGAGTTGTGTCTGCCAGATGGTCAGCTTTCTCTGCTGTAGAAGAGCTGTTTATTAAAGTGGATTAGGGAGAAAACTACTTGGTAGGAAACGTATAAGTACATGAATTGCTTATCATATCTTTGTACTATTATTTGAAAATTCCACAAGGGACATGGAAGAGGACAGAAATACCATTCAAGTCAAATACCTGATGTTCTCAAAGCAGATGAAGCAGACAGTGGGCCAGCACGTCTGCATCTTCAGGTTTCACGTGGCGGGGATGGCTTATGGCATGTTACGTGGGTGACTCTCTCATAGTATAGACCTGTTAGTAGTATTTTATCCGTTGTCATTATTCACACAGGTAGCTTTTTATAAATATTATCATTTTTGTGTGATTTTACAGCGTGCATTTTGTTTGCACACTCCTTTTCATTTGGGAGACCCTTGCTTTTCCAGTGGAAGACAACATGTCATTTGTATCAAATCTGGTGAGAGGAAAAGACTGCCATATTGGAAATTGGATTTAAAGCCATTTTTCAGAATTGTGTTCATGGTATGAGGTTGAGGCTAGTCACAGTGCCATATGCAATTCCAGTATAGCAGGTTGTCCAACATAGAATAAATAGAGTTTCCACATTTCCAGTTTGCTGAGCTGAATTGGTGACAACTTCCTTCAATGACCCAGTCAGGTCTGTGACCCGTGACAGTATGAACAGGAAAGTGTCAATATGTTAGCAGTTGAAAATTAATGCTAACCTTAGATAAATCAGTGAATTCAGAGTAACTTGAATTTTCTTTGAGTAAAGGGTTTTGATTAACCATCTGTAGTGATTTTCTTATTCAGACTTACCTCTTAAATTGTATATAGGTATGGGGTTTTGGAACACAGGAGGGATGTGATTGGGGATGGAGGTACAGACCCCGGGAAGAGCAGAACTGTCCAGAGGCTAAGGCACAGTCTCTGATCTTGGGTGAGTTGCTTAACTGAGTTTTTCCATTGTTAAAATGGTAATCTAACATCTAACATTTTGAGAACAATTACTGGGTGTGAGATACGGTTCTAAGCACCTCCCGTGGATTACTTCATTTAATTATTACCAGTAGGAGCGACCTCACAGCGATGTGGGGAAGGAGGGTAAATGAAACGGTGCATATAACACACCCCAAAGATGATAGTGACTGTTGCTGATGGTTGTGATTTTTGCTGCCCTTGTCAGAGTCATCTTCGCCACCAGCTAGAAGGAAGTCTACATGTAATGGAGGGTGACACTTTGCTTCTCAGTGAGCAGAGTCTATCCCTGGTCGTGTTTATCAAAGCTAGCAGTTTGTAAAGTGCTGACTGAGAGGCACGGGATATACTGGATATATTTGAAAGATATAAATTATGCTTTTCATTCTTCCATAGATAATTTAGAACTAAATGCCTCCTGAACTTTTTCGTATAACCGCTTTGTCTAGAACCTTTCCCAAATATCCAAGGGTTTATTGAAGATTTTGAGTCCTGAAGTAATGATGTGTTTGACAGTTAGTTACTTAGCACAAATAACATGTATCTTGAAATGAATAAGCATTCATTGGTAAGAAAAAAGATGACCATGGCTCCCTGGAGCTCGTATAGCATTGGTTTATGACCATTGACCTCCCTCTACAGTCTAGTGGCCTAAAATAAGCAAACTGTTCTGATGGTATTAAATAAAAATTAGCATAATCTTTACATTCATTTCACAAATATTTACTAGTTCCTCTGTGTGGCAGGCACAGTTGTGGGTTTTGGGAATATAGCAGTGAATGCTGCAGACAAAAATATCTGTACTCTGGAACTCAAATTCTAGTAGTGACACACTCGGACAGGTAGCAATTACATACATATGTACATAGATGTGTGCATACGTATGTGATGTGTGTGTGTGTGTGTGTGTGTGTGTGTGTGTATGTATGAGGAGAGAAAAGCTAGACTGGAAGGGCTAGGATTAAAGTTTTAAATGGGGTCCCAGAGGGGGACACTCTGAGGGGGTGCATTTGCACACCAATAAACTCAGTCATGTGGATTGTTAGAGGTACAGCGTTTGCTCTCTGTCAAGACAAATGACTCCATGGTGTATTTTTGGGTGCCCTGAAATATTTACCATTAGCTCTGTTTCCCAGTGTGTTAATACCGTGTGAATGTGAGTTAGCCAGGGTGACTGACCCACAGGAGCAAGTGACAGAGTACCTCGTGGGACTGTGGGTCTCTCACTCAGCAGCAGGGGCAGGCAGCCAGCCCGGACTGAGGGGTGCTGAGGGGTCAGACCGAGGGTGCTGTGGCTCAGCCAGCATGTACTCAAAATTTCACCCATCTAGGAAGACTTCTTTTTCTTTTTCATATCTGCCCTACTTCCTTCCAAAAAGTATTAGGCTCCGTTCTCCCAGCTTTGTAGACTGGTCTGCTCCAGAAGGCCCTGGAAAGTCTGCCAGATGGGGCACTTGAACTTTGTCAAATGGAGCAAGGTGGTGGGAGAGAAGCGGCCTTTTAAGTCTGTCTGGCACTGTGAGCGTATATGGTGCCTCCTTATGGAAGTAATCGAAGGTTGCCAGCTGTACTTAAATTCTATGTTCATTTTACTTGTTGATGCCTCATCTTAGTAAGCATTTAAGAATTTTTTTAATGTTTGTTTACTTTTGAGAGAGACACAGAGTGTGAGCAGGGGAGGGTCAAAGACAGAGGGAGACACAGAATCCAAAGCAGGGTCCAGGCTCTGAGCTGCCAGCGCATAGCCCAACACAGGGCTCGAACTCATGAACTGTGAGGTCATGACCTGAACCAAAGTCAGATGCTTAACTGACTGAGCCACCCAGGCGTCCCCTCATCTTAGTAAGCATTTTACCTTTGTTTTGCTATATCCCATTTTAGAGTTTTTGAAATCAGAAGAACTGTTAACAACTGTAGATGTTGTGTCTTCACTTTGCCAAGAAAAAAAAAAGACCCAATTCATGGAAAATATATTTATATATTTTCTCAATTTCAGTTCTTTTAATTGTAGATAAAGAAAATCCTGATGATAAAATAAACCTAATTTTAGGTAGGGAAAGGGATGGGAAGAAGGGCTGTGGCTTCTTGAGACATGTTACGGTACATGAGGGTGTTTTTATTATAACACAGAGACAGGACCCATGGGCAGACAGAGGTGCATTGTGAGTGTGAGGAGTAGGGTGGCTGATTATGTAGCGTTTTCTATCCTTTGGAGGTGAAGGTGATGTTCAGGCTCCTGGAAGTTGAGTCTTTAGGTTCCTGGAGGTCTGTCTATTATTAAGATTGTGTTTTTCTTGTAAATCATTAAGACACTTAGAGACTAGAGAGGAGTTTCATGCCCTGCATGCCCGTGATCTTTATCAGTTGACCATTTGTTTCTCCTCTGCCTTTGTTCTTAGGCAGTCACGAGTGCCTGAGGAATGTTACACGTAGCCCACCTGAAGGGACGTGCTATGTGGTTAGCAGCTCAGTTTGCCCTCAGCTTGCCTTTTGCTCTCTCAGCAGCTTCCATTCTTACCTCTCCTCCCACTACGGTCTGCATGGGAAATGAGCCCTGTGAAAGCCTCTCACTCAGTCTTTCCTGTTGCTGACCTAACAATCTCAAGGGGTTAAAGCACTTTACACACACACACCACCCAAACCACACCACTTAGTAAACCTTTTAATTAAATACAGAATTAATTTTAGAGTCCCTTAAATAAATTTTCTCAAATGGAAAAACAGCATGGAGACTTTCATATTTGGGGTCAGCCAATTGTATTCAGAATTGTAGAAAACCTAGAAAAGACAGTGAAAACTTTATTAAAAAAATCCCTTTTACCCACTCATTTCAAAAGTATTTTTTTGAAATTTATCGTTACCCTGATACTTCTTCCAAATTTCATTTTGCAATTAGTTGTTCTTGTGCATCATTTATTTTCATTTTGTTGCCTTCATGTTTTTTTTAAGTTCTGGTAGTATCTGTTCGCAGCTGCTTTTTAATATAGAGTGATGAGCTTTAAGCGTTTGTATGTGTGTAGAGAAGAATGAATGAGCCTATACTTCTTTGATAAGGGATCTTTTATGTCCAGTTGACTTCTATTTGCTGCCCATTAAGGTAATGGGTTTACTTGGCTGCATCAGAAGGAAACTTAGGCTCTCTTTCCTCTTCATTCCTGCCATCCTGCTTATCCCCTGTTAATGTGACCCTCTCATTTATGGAGTCTTCCGGATCTCCCTCTCTGGGCCTGACTTCTCTCCTGAGCCTTTATTTCATTTCCTTCTCTGACTGATAACTTGGTGTCCTACCCATGTTCCACTTGAGTGTGTCTAAAACTGTGCTTCTCTTTCTCCTAAGTCCCACTCTTGATTTTCCTGTTTCCTTCCGTGTGCCTCCAGTCTCACCGCAGCTGAAAACCTCCATCTGCTTTTGTTTTCCCTTCCCTCCCATCCCTAACTTACACAGCCAGCATTCAGAGTCCCGTGCCATGGCCTCTTCCATTCGACATCCTTCCCTTGTCTCATTTTTGTGTCTGACCACCAGCCCCCCAGATGTTGACCCCATTCTTCCCATGCCTGGATTATAGCAAAGACTGTTGGACTCATCTCTCCTTTTGCCCCCACTCACCTCTCTTTTCTCATTTCCCATCTGGTTAATATGTATGTTAAGGATGGGACTCTACCTCAGAGCTCTTATATCCCCAGAAGAGAAATTTTCACAGCACAGCATTCTAATTCTGTGTTTTTAAAAAAGACAAAAGGTCATTTCTGATATTTGCCATATGCCTCTGGTTTGAAATTTGCAACTCGACTCTGCGCAGACTTCAGGAAGTAATGTTAGGCAGATACGTTTATTTTCTGTGACTATTAGTTGATCTCTAAGGGTTTTATCAACTTGTAAATTTCTCAGCTCTAAATTTCCATGATAATGGTACTGTAAGAAAATTCATTACATCTGCAGTGCACTGTGGGAAAATGTATAATTTAGGGTGCTAATATACGTTTTTATTCAAAAAATACTTAAATTGAGTAAGAACATCTTTTTGTCTTGGTTTTTCTAGTTAGTGAAAATTAAATATTTTAAATTTCTAATTGTACATTCAACTGGATAGAGAAAAAACAGATTTATGACATGTCTATTTTAAGCAAATATTCAAACTCAGGAAAAAATATTCCAGTCTGCCAAATGGTCTTTTAAAGAAACCAGAGCAGGAGCCTGAAGTTCACTAATAGTGGGTCTTAGTCATAGTAGGATGCAAATCAATTACTTTGAGAAAAGAACCATAATTTATTTAACCTTTCTCTTTTCAATGTAAAGAACTTGGGAGCATATCACATGTATCTTTTAAAATGTTTGCCTAGATGGAGCAGATGGGTGGTACAATCAGGTAAGCACCCAACTCTTAGGTATGTCTCAGGTCATGATTTCATGGTTTGTGGGTTTGAGCCCCATGTTGGGCTCTCTGCTGACAGTGTAGAGCCTGCCTGTGATCCTCTCTCTTCTGTGATCCTCTCTGTCTCTGCCCCTCCCCATCTCTCCCCCTCTCAAAAATAAATAAACATTAAAATGTTTCCCTAGAAGTATGACACCAATACTTTGGATTGAAAACCCTGTGTTTTTCCTATGCCGCAGTTCCATATGGGCTTAGTTTTAAAACATCAGTTTATCTAATAGCAAATAATGACAATAACAAAACAATAAAATCCATCATCATTACCACAGAACCAACAAACAAGAACCCCTGTACTTTTGTTGGGCTAACTTAGATCCATTGTTTTCTAGTGCTGCTCAACTGAGAAAGAGAAGGCAGTGCTGTCTTAGTTCTTAACTGACTTCTTTTCTCTGTCCAACTCTTGTCTGCACACATCACCCACTGTGAAAGGAGCCCTAAGAACACTACTTGACTTTTGTCTCCAAAGATGATTCATTATTCATTGCTTTACTCTGTTGAAATTGCAGTTGCTTGTTCTCCGCAGGAATCCGCACTTGGATGGTAACTTGCTCCAAGAAGGTAAATTCCTCTGTCTTTATGGTGGGTATCACACAGACCCTTTGAATTATGTAACTGAGAAAATCTTCAAGAAATCCAGACCATCTTAGTGGCCTGATTTTACATTAAAAAACAGAGGAATCATGTGGTAGAATGATTCTCTGTCCAAGCCACTGACGCCTGGATTGTACCCCATTCCCTTCCCAGAAATAATTTTTACTAAAGTTACCAATGACTTCCCAAATTGCTAAATCCAATGGACATTTTACCCATCTTATGTGACCTCTCAGTGGTTAGCTGTTCCCTCTCTTTGAGAAATGTTATCTCTTGATTTTCATGATACCACGTGCTTTGGAATCCTTCTTCTCCTATGGCAGCTCTTTCTCAGGCTCTTTGAAGGCATCTCCTTTCCTTAGCACTCAATAATTGTTGGAACTGCAGGGCTCAGCCTTGGGCCCTTTTCTGGCCTTCCATTATGCTTTCCCTCTAAGCATTTTTATCTACATCATGGTTTAAGTTGCATCTACATAGAGACAAACCCAGAATTTTAGCCTCAAGCTCACTTGAAGACCAGACCACATACACGAATGGATGTTGTGACACTCATTTAGGTGTTCCATTGGCATCTCAGTCTTCTCGCCACAAGTGTTCTTCCCAGTTTTCCTCCTGTCGGTACGTGGCACGTGTATCAGCCTATGTGTATGAGCCAGAAACTGAAAGTCATCTGTGACTTCTGCCTCTCGTTCACTCCCACGTCCGGATGACTCTTTGTCATAGCATATCTTAAATCTCTGTCTCCCCCTCTTTGCCTTCCCCATCCTGGATCAACCCAAAATCACATTTGTCCTGAAAGTGCTTTTACAGATTCCTGCCTTGAGCTTCCTAGTTGTTCTTCTTTCTACCAGCTCCTCAATTCTAGTAACTGTTTCCTCTGTATCCAGAGTGACCTTTAACACTTCAAGTAACCTTTTATTCCTTATTTAAATCTTGAAGTAGCTTCTCATTGCACTTAGGATAGAACCCAAGGTCTTCAACATGGTTGGTGTGCAAGGCACCCTGTGATCTGGCCTCTGCCTACTTTGCTGGTGGTAGGTGGTTCTTCTCTCTTCTTGGCTCGGGATGAGTTCTTTGTTACTCAATTTTGTTGTTGCTAAATCTGCCCCCCCTACTTTATTGAGATAAAATTGACATATCACATTATATAAGTTTAAGGTGAACAGTGTGATGATTTGAGAAACTTAGATATTATGAAATAATTATCACAACAATGTTACATAATTACCATTTCACATAATTACTTCACATCACATAATTACCATTTTTTTGTTGTTAAGGTGAGAGCATTTAAAATTTATCCTCACGTATGCAGTGGTGTGTTGTTAATTGTGGTCACCATGCTATACATTAGATCCCTGAAATTTGCTTCATAGCTGCAAGTTTCTACTCTATGAACAGTATCTCCCATATTTCCCACCTCCTTGTAGCTATCAATCTATTGTTTCTATGAGTTTGATATTTTAAGATTCTTTATATAAATGAGATCATACAGTATTTATCTTTCTTTCGTTTATTTAACTTAGCATAATGTCTTCATGGTTTATTCATGTTTATACAAATAGCAAGATTTTGTTCTTTTTAAAAATTTTTTTGATGTTTATTTATTTTTGAGAGAGAGAGAGAACACCAGTGGAAGAGAGGCAAGAGAGAGGGAGACACAGTATCTGAAACAGGCTCCAGGCTCTGAGCTGTCAGCACAGAGCCCGATGCAGGGCTTGAACCCATGAAATTGGAATTTTGATAGGGATTACATTGAATCTATGGATGGCTTTGGATAATGTGGGCATTTTAACATATTAATTCTGATTCATTAACACAAAATCTCTTTCCGTCTTCTGTCTTCAGTTTTCTTCATCATTGTCTAAATGTATTCCTTTGTTAAATGTATTTCTGAGTATTTTGTTTTTGATTCTATTTAAATGGTGTTTGTTTTTAAATACCTTTTTTAGATAGGCCATTGTTAGAGTATAGCCTGAAAACAGATTTTTGTATGCTTATTTGTATCCTAAAACTTGCCGAATTCATTTATTCTAACAGTTGTTTTTGCAGACTTGAGAATTTTCTATATACAAGTTCCTGTCATCAGCAAACAGACACAATTTTGTATCTTCCTTTCCTCTTTGGATGCCTTTTATTTCTTTTTCTTGTCTAACTGTTTTGGCTAGGACTTCTAGTACTGTGTTGAAGAGAAGTGCTGAGAGTGGGCACCTTTCTCTTGTTCTTGATCTCAGAGGGAAAGCCTGTGTCGTGGCAGGGGCCAGCTGCAGACATACAGTCAGTACTGAGGGCCAGGGTCAGCTGCAAGGGCCCGAGTGCACCTGCAGGTGCGGGCCGCAGCTGTCTGAGTGCACTCCTGTGACTGCGGAGTTTCACCACACGTGTTGTCAATAGTGAAGCGGGTGCCGAGAGTGCAGATTGTTGTGTTAATCCTCAACTCAGGTTTCTAGGTATGCAGGATTGTTTAGTGTTGACCTGGCTGTATTTCATGCATGGAGACTGAAAAAAGACATCCATGCTGTTCCGCCATCTTGGCTCCTCCTCCTATCAATACTGATTCATTCTTTAGTAATCAGCCTAAAAGTCTTGTCATCAACAATTTCTTTTACCCAGGTCCCCCTGTTATAATCTCTTACTAATACCTTTTTTCCCCCCACTCCTAGGACTTTTCTCATCCTGTATTTTCTTGAGAGATCAGCTGTCTCATAGCTCACTCCCTTGGAAACTTCAAGTTCCAAGGTTCTCTCTCACTTATTCTAGCTTTTGTTTTCTCTTCTTAATGTGCATGTAAACACAATGGGGCTCTGATTGTGCCTATCTCTTCCCAGTTAGTGAAATCATATTGATAGCTTGAAATATTTACCCTGTGAAAATTAGTAACTATTAGAGTGAGGCACCCCGTCTTGTAAATGTTAAGCATTTACCACCAAACCACTGAGCATGCGTTTGCGCCGTGCACACCCGCTCACACACACACCCCCAGTTTATTGACCAATTGAGTTAACTGGTTTGTGCTAATTAGTTAAAGCTTTATCTTAGTTACTATAATTATGTCACAGATATTGTTATGCAGATAAGAAAATAACTTTGACATTGCTGTATTCTCATCCCTTGTAGCACACATTTAGCATAGCTGGCACAAAACAAATATTTTTACACAATTGAAAGCATAACTTGGTGAAGATAGGTCTGCAAAGGAAACATTGCTCATCTTTCTATTCTCTTTAATAAATAAAACCCGGTTGCTGACCTCTTGGAGCAATCAGAATGTTAATCATCTGTTTTAAATGTTTCTAAATCGTAGGGCATACTCATGTTTTCTTAGTATCCTAACCGTAAAACCTTACCTAGAGCAGCAATAAATAATATAAGACAGCTGAATATTGTGTAGAAAGCTTAATGGGAATAAATATGAGTGAAAAGTTGTGTACCAGCCCAGATTGTCTCTCAAATGTAAAGGCAATAGACTGACATTCTCAACATGAAATCCTTAGGGAAATAGAGTTCTTTTAAATAATCTACTATGCTATGAAATCCACCCAACCAAGAGGGGAATCAAAATCAAGAACATAGGGGAAAGATGTTGTAAAATAAGTGATATTCATCTTCAAACCCTTTTAAGTTTAACCCTTTTAAGTTTTAAACCACCAAGAGAACTTTGATGGTAGAACTGAATCTAAATATTATAGGTATTGGGGTAGCCTGGGTGACTTAGTCACTTAAGCGTCCGGATCTTGATTTTGCTTCAGGTCATGACCTCACAGTTCTGGGGTTTGAGTCCCATGTCAGGCTCTATGCTAGCAGGGTGGGGCCTCCTTGGGACTCTCTCTCCATTTCTCTCTACCCCTCCCCCACTCTGGGGTCTGTCTGTCTCTCTCAAAATAAATAAATAAACTACTAAAATATTATAGGCAGTGTGCACATAAAATGATATAACTAACAAAAGAGATGTGCAGGAAGGTCAACTGTGAAGAAATGTAAAATTAAAACATTTTCTATAAGGCATCCATGGATATTGCCTAAAGTTAAAGAAAATTGTTCTTATTTTATTTTTAAGTAATCTCTACACCCAACATGGGTCTCAAACTCACAACCCTTAGATCAAGAGTCACATGCTCTACTGACTGAGTCAGCCAGGTGCCCCAAGAAAATTGTTCTTATTTCTTAAAGGTTTTATATGTTCTATTTTTAACATTGGAAGAATCTGTCTAAAATGTAGCTATTTCTTTAATTTCACTCTATTTTCATCTGTTAAATTCAAGTAAAATTAAACTCAAGCTTTTTATTCCAAAATAAAGTATATAATATGGATGTATTTTAATAAAATGACGCCAATCTATCCATAAATTTATCTGCTCATCTTTTATTTATCCATACTCATAAAGAGATGTGTGGCTAGTTGTCTATCAGACATCTATGGTAATTTGAGACATTGAAGTGATTTTCAAAATTCTCTGTTATTAATTGATTCTTGGTGAGCAGGCATCAATTTTATAAAACAATATATCCTTTATGCTTCAAATAATCACCACTTTATTACCCCAAATCTGATTCTGAAGAATTCAGACTTAGATAAAATGTCACCTGAGCAGTAATTTTGTTTTGTGTGATTCATCTAAACATATTGGTGAATATGGAATCGGTTCTGAGCTAGTCTTAAAGTGTAAGTAATTTGGATATTGGAAATGAAATCTCTGCCTTGAGTTCAATTGAGGAGAAGGTTTACACAATCTTTGCTCTCTCTATTAGTGAAAAACACTAGCGAGGCAGCCCAGGGCATGTTCCTGGGAAGCAAATGATAGGATTTCCCCATTTAGCCACCTTTGACTAATTATGCTAATTATAGAACAAGCTGCAGGGAACAGGCAGGCATGATGACTTGAAACATACTCCACAGATTAGTTATGATTTGCTTAACAGAGGCGCAGGATGGACTGTTAAAATCATGTCTGTATCTGTAATAAGTACCTGGGCAAAGAGAAGAGACAAATGGAGGGCTTCCTTTTAACCAAAAGCTTTAGAAAAGATGCCTAAAGCCACTGTAAACTCAAGTACCTATACTTGAAATTTTTTAGGGGTAATACCAATACCATGAGAAACGTTGTCCTCTTTAATTGGTAAATCATATGGTATTCCTCATCTTGCTTCATGCCCCACCTCTCCGCCCTGTGCTGTGTTTCCCTTCATCCAGTGCAACTGGCATGTGAAGGTTTTCTTTGCAAATGAGTCAAGGAAAGGAAAATACTAATTTAACTGACCTGGTATCACTATTGCAACTGCTTATGTGCTGTTTTGATTTTTCAGTGTGTGCTGACACTCAAAAAGCCAGATAAGGAATTTTTTGGATGCTGTTGATTTTGAAATAGGGTGGCATTTTGGGTAGGGTCTGTTTACCTAGTTGCAATGCTTTTGCTTTTGGAGGAACTCCTTGCCATGACTATTGAATGCTTTTACTTTCCCAGGGCACTCATTATGATTTGAAATCACAGACTTCGAAAGTAGTCATTGCAGTCTTCTATTAGTTTAGTTTTCTTTTTTGCCTTTTGTGGTAAAGGTAAACTATATTAGTTGTATATTTGTTAAAGAATCTTTGACGGACCAAATATCTAACTACTGTCTTTAACACTTGTTTTATATTAATTAAATTTTTTTAATGTTTATTTATATTTAAGAGAGAGACAGAGTGTGAGTGGGGGAGGGGCAGAGAGCGAGAGAGAGACACACATAGAATCTGAAGCAGGGGTTCGAAGCCATGAATTGTGAGATCATGACCTGAGTCAAAGTTGGATGCTTAACCAACTGAGCCATCCAGGTGCTCCAACATGTGTTTTAATGGGAAGAATTGACACTTAAGAAGTAAAATTTTTGGAACACAAATCATTTTAAAACAGTGGATTGCTAAATAGGTAGAGTTCTTTACTGAGCTTATAGTGAACACTTATTATGGACATGGGTTATCAGGAGGAAACAAAGTACCTACCCTGTGGGGGTGAGGACATACAATATGTCAGGGAACTTACAAGTGAAACTGTTAATAAAATACAACAAGGTATGTTTGAATGCTGAATGGGTGGTATCAAATATGCATGTCACTGAGGGTCAGACCCCTAAAATTATTCAGCTGAAAATCTATTCTTGAGTCTGTCCAGACTGTCTTTCCTTAAATCATTTGTCATGTACTTTCATGTATCAAAGAGAAGATATACATAAGAAATGTATAAAAACTATTTTCTCATATTGAGATTTTGAAGTGTCTTCCTGTGAAGGGAAACACAGGCGCTGCGCATCTAAATTGTTTATGCTACTATAATTTTCTATTTTAACACATTACACATAATAAGTGTTGATAAGTGCTGCTTGGAAAGGATACTGTATAAATCCTTTTCTAACAATAGTTTTAGAAGTTATTTGGGTCTGCACTGAAGACTTACATCAAATGTAAGGGCCTTGTACTTATTTTTTTTTTTTAAATGTTTTATTTATTTCTAGGAGAGAGATAGAGACAGCATGAGCAGGGGAGGGTCAGAGAGAGAGGGAATCACAGACTCTGAAACAGGCTCCAGGCTCTGAGCTGGCAGTCAGCACAGAGCCCGACGCGGGGCCCGAACCCACGAACCGCGAGATCATGACCCAAGCGAAAGTCGGATGCTTAACCGACTAAGCCACCCAGGCGCCCCAGGGCCTTGTAGTTATTAAGCACAAATGGTCAGAGAAATACTTCAGAGAGTTTTCAGAGAGGACAACTGTATTCTTGGTTCTTCTCCTCTTGCCCTTTTCCAGGGAGTGTATAACTCACATTTTTATAGTAGACCCATGTGAACAATAAGGCATCCATTGTTTTGGATCGTGGCAAGGCTAGTTGTAGAAAATGTCAATATGGGTGACATGCCTTCCCTCACTAGTTTCTCTCTGGAATTTTCTTCATGTCCTCCTGTATCATTCTTGGTATTATTCTCTCCTGTGGTTATCCAGGTCAAACTTAGTTCCTCTACCTTTCCTCTAATTCATCCCTTTAGTATTAGCCAACATTCATTGTCCTTGCCTTCCTCTGTCCCCAGAGAGTTCTGATTTGGTTTAGACATCCACCCTCCTCCCCATGGCCTTGCCCTTCAGGAGGGACTGACCCATTCTTACTCCCAGAGACTGGATTCTGATTGGTGGTTTCAGTTTGCTGGCCAGTGATTGGTTCTAGCATGGCTTTTGATAGGTTTACGGCAATGTCCCATGAATAAAAGTGTTCTGTGGGCTTCTAGGAAAAGCTTCCTTATTCTTACAAAGAGTAGAAGGAAAATACTGCTTTCTTTCTGCCTGGGAACATTGCCATACTTGGGTTTGATACCTGGAATATCTACTTTTTGGCCTAGGTAAGCAGAGTCTGAGCATAGAGGCAATACCTGGAAGAGAGGAGAACCTAGAGAATTATAAGAAGGTAGAGGCAAAGCAGAGGTCAGTGACCTTTCTATGTATAGGGCCAGATAACAAATATTTTAGGCTTTGTGGCCTCTGGTTTGTGTTGTAACTACTCATCCCTCCTATTGCTACACAAAAGTAGCCATAGACAATGCATACATAAATGGCCAAGGCTATGTTCCAATAAATTTATTTCCAAAAAAAAAAAAAAAAAAGGCAGCAGCCCAGATTGGGTCTGTGGGTTGTAGTTGCTAAGCCCTGAACTAGAATCTACCTTGGTATGTATTATAATCCATTTCTACTCACAGTACTTCTGACATCAAGTATGTGGAGGATTTCCCTCACACAATCATTTCTCCAGCTCTTCACTTAAACTATAATTCAGTTTAATTCAGACACTAACCACTGGGACTTAGCATAGACCACACAGGTTGGAGGCTCTGTCCCATAAAATTGCTTCCACTTTGAATGCTAATCACAAATCCCAGACCACCAGTACTTCTGGCCACCTGGCTGTAAGTCCAGGGATTCCCATAACTCTCTTGTCCAGCTCAGTCATTTGTTGAATTGGGTAATAGAACTGTTGGTTCACAACCCTCTCAGGAACTTTCTTGGTGTAATCTCAAACAGACCCCTGTATACAGAGGGCAGGAAAGACCTAAGAAAGGGTCAGGCCATTCCACATTGGCAGGTGGCAGTTTTGATAAGCAAAGGGAACTTACGTCCAAGGCTTGTCTTGGGTGGCACCAAGATGAATGGATCCCCGCACCTACCTAGTAAATCTTAGAAGTTTCTAAAGAGGCTCTACCAGATCTAGTCACATGTAGGTAACTTTAACACCAGATCACCCTCTCAAGGCTGTGTCCTTGCAGTAGTCTCTGGAAGCAGGAGGGCAAGTGGAATCCACATTCCAAGGACAGAGGAGGGGGTGAGGAGGCTCTAAGTGCCTGGGTCTAGCTTATAGGTCATTTGGCAATCATGTCTTTTGGATGACCTTCCCCACTGAGAACTCAGGAAAACATTTTGCTTACTATTACAGGTTTATTATAAAAGGGTCAGTTTTGGAACACACAAATGGAAGAGATGCATAGGTCAAGGTATGGGGGGAGGGGTTATTCAAGAATTTATATCATTCAAGAGTTTGTTTAGAGCTTGTTCTCTATCCCTCTATCATTTTCTGGAGGCTTGTAGGTAGGGCTGAAAGTTCCAATCCTCTCGTCACTTAGTCTTTCTGGTGACCAGCCCCATCATGGGGCTATTTGGGGGCCCCACCCTAAGTCACCTCATTAGCATAAGCCCAAATGTGATAGAACAGGGCTCATAATGAGTAACAAAAGATGCCCCTATCACTCAGGAGGCATTCAGTGTTTTAGGAGCTTTGTGCCAGGAACCAGGGACACAGAACAAATATATTTTTTTAAAGATTTTTGAAAAATGTTTTTTATTTATTTCTAGGAGAGAGAGAGAGCGAGAGACAGCATAAGCAGGGGAGGGTTAGAGAGAGAAGGAGTCACAGACTCTGAAACAGGCTCCAGGCTCTGAGCTGGCAGTCAGCACAGAGCCCAACGTGGGGCTCGAACCCACGAACCGCGAGATCATGACCTAAGCGAAAGTCGCACGCTTAACTGACTAAGCCACCCAGGCGCCCCTGAACAAATATATTTCTTGTTACACCACACTGTGTGTCTAGAGCTTCCACATATTTGTACTCTTTATATGTGAGACCATGCATTTTCTAATTGATTGAAAACTCTAATTGATTTTCTAGTTTCTAATTGAGTCTGTATATTTGTTCTTCGTAGCCACAAGCATCCTCAAATTATAACCTGAGATAGTAGGATAGGACCCATCTTGTCTGCTACTAAGTAGTGCCTATATTGCAAAAGAAGCCTTTTGAAAACAATACCCCTGTCTCTGTTTTTAATATACTCTTGTTTGTAATGACCCAAACCTTAGGCTTGAACTTAAGCAGAACTCGAGTTGGTAGGAGGTGAATTATTCTAGGGCAAATGAGGTCTCCTGGAGAATCCTAAATGCCATTGTGTTAGAAGTTGCCCACCTGACTCATAGCGCCGGATAGAATGTGCTTGGTTCTTGTTTGCTCTGATTGGTGCTGTGATAACTGCTGACCACTCTAGATGTGGATGTTCTACTAACTTTTTTCATCAAAAGTCTGGTTGTGATATCTTTGCTGTTCCCCATCAGTGCCACTTGTGAGCTTCACAGGGCATTTGAAAAAGTCGGTGTGGGGGCGCCTGGGTGGCTTAGTCGGTTAAGCGTCCGACTTTCCGACTTTCGCTTGGGTCATGATCTCGCGGTTCGTGGGTTCGAGCCCCGCGTCGGGCTCTGTGCTGACTGCCAGCTCNGAGAAAGTCGGTGTGACTGTACTTCAGAAACAGTGACAAACAATTCTCTGAGAAAGGAGACCAGTGGTTCCGAGAGAGACGGAATGAAGGAACTCTGCGATTAAGTCCTTCCAGGCTTGGACACTTCTCACTTCAAGCCTTGGTATAAATCTTCATAATGTAACTATGAAGTTTGTAATTAAATTCTTCTGGCTACTTTGGAGTATACTAGGAATGTTTTAATTACTTTTCCTGGGTTATTGTCATTTATTTCCTCAAGGGGTGCCTCATTTGAGTAATTCCATTCTTTTGGATTACATGTTGCTATTCTTAAAACAGTTATTCTCGACACATTTCTTTCCCTCTCATATTGTATTTTTAACTAAACTGGGTGCACAATCACTTTGAGGATCATTGTGTAGGAGTTCCAGGTACTGTTAATTCTTTTGAAATAGATGAAAGCTAGAAGTAAGGAAGAAGACGCATGAAAAGAAAACTTAATGGCAGAGACAGCGAAAGGAAGCTATTAACTCTTCCAAAACCCAAAAAAGCCTGCTTGAATAATAGATTTGATGAATATATTAAGACCCTGACCAACACATTTTCATGAGACTAGAGGTTAACTACCCCCTTATGCATTCGGGTTTGGACTTTGCATTCTAAATGTCCTTACTTTGCTCTTTAGTTCTACTTTGTCCTCCAGACATTCAGTCAAATTGTTTTTCTTGGATACAGAATATCTCAGATGATTAAAAACAAAGTAAATGATGTTACTGTCTGCTTGTGTTAGCAAGTAGCACATCCTTTTATGAGGATGATGGTTTTACCATGCCATGTGTTCTGTGACCTGCAAAATTACAGTCAACAGCCCCTGGAAGACCAGCAGCAACAATCACAAATGGAATTCCTTGAGAATAACTAGTTTATCTTCCTGTAGGAAGAAGTCCTGG
>NW_027531897.1:1771285-2007004 GCF_008692635.1 Crocuta crocuta | reverse complement strand
GGGGCCTATCTACATATCTGTGTAGTGAAATTTGGATCTTTTACCTCTTCCATTGATTTGAAGCTTTAGTGTTGTCATCTCTGCTTGTATCCATGCTGGAAATACTTGGATTTCTCAGTTGACCAGAGAGAAGGGGGAGTTTGCAGTCCAGGGAATGAGTCAAAAATCCAAAAACAAAAACAAAACTTTTAGTCTTATGCTGTCCTTGCTCCATCTTTAAATCTGCAGGAGAGTCCATTTCATGAGGAGTTTCAGTTAGAGTTTCATGAGTGGATATGATCTACATTTGGAAGGTGGAAAAAAAATAAAAGATCAAATTAAATGTCAGAGAGCAAGAGGCAGCCTTGTTTGACTGCAATCTTTTTCTCTGCCAAGTCAAAATACCGCCTAGATGCTCCTTGGCTTGGAAGGATATCCAGAGTAGAATCTTTCTTCCATAGCTCCTTACTTTGTATTCCACTAGTTTTTGAAGTTTCCAGGGCTATGAGGTTTGGATTATTTAAACTGAGCAAATAATAAAGATGCTTTGGCTCTTTGGATTTTTTTTTTTTTTAGAAATCATAATAGAAATTTCTGAATTTCTGCCATTAGGAACAGTGGTTATGTGAACAATTTTTATTTATTCTAAGCACATAGAGCAGCAGAGGCTGGGACAGGGAAGGAAGCGGTGGTAGCCCTGGGTGTTGTATTTTATCTGAAATGAGAACATTATCTGTCTGCTTGGTCAATAAAGGACAGCTTTCAATTGGGCCGCCCTTCCTCTTGTTTTTTCTTGGTAAGCACAGTGAGTAATTGAAAATTAAAGATTCTTTTTTGTTATCTTAAGGAGAATTAAACATAACAATTTTTTAAAACCAATTAATTTAGTTTTAATTTACATCCAAGCTAGTTAGCATATATTGCAACAATGATTTCAGGAGTAGATTCCTTAAAGCCCCTTGCCCATTTACCCTATTCCCCTCCCACAACCCCTCCAGCAACCCTCTGTTTGTTCTTTTTATTTAAGAGTCTCTTATACCTTTTGTCCCCCTCCCTGTTTTTATATTATTTTTTGTTCCCTTTTCTTCCATTCATCTGTTTTGTATCTTAAATTTCTCATATGAGTGAAGTCATATGATAGTTGTCTGACTGACTTAATTTTGCTTAGCATAATACCTTCTAGTTCTGTTCACGTAGTTGCGACTGGCAAGATTTCATTTTTCTGATTGCTGAGTAATACTCCATTATATATATATATATATACACCACATCTTCTTTATCCATTCATCTGTCAATGGACATTTGGGCTCTTCCCATACTTGGCTATTGTCGGTAGCACTGCTATAAACATTGGGGTGCATGTACTTCTTTGAAACAGCATACCTGTACCCCTTGGATAAATACCTAGTAGTGCAACTGCTGGGTCGTAGGGTAGTTCTATTTTTAATTTTTTGAAGAATCTCCATACTGTTTTCCAGAGTAGTTGCACCAGTTTGCATTCCCACCAGCAGTGCACAAGACATCCTCTTTCTCTGCGTCCTCGCCAACATCTGTTGTTGCCTGAGTTGTTAATGTTAGCCATTCGGAGTGGTGTGAGGTGGTATCTCAGTGTGACTTTGAATTGTAGCTCCCTAATAATTAGTGATGTTGGACATTTTTTCATGTGTTGTTTGGCCATCTGGATGTCTTCTTTGGAGTAGTGTCTGTTTATGTCTTTTATCCACTTCTTCCCTAGATTATTTGGTTCTGGGGCGTTGAGTTTGGTAAATTCATTATAGATTTTGGATCCTAACCCTTTATCTGATGTGCTGTTTGCAGATATCTTCTCCCATTCCATCGGTGGCCTTTTAGTTTCGCTGATTGCTTCCTTTGCTGTGTAGAAACTTTTTATTTTGATGAGGTCCCAATAGTTGATTTTTGCTTTTGTTTCCTTTTCCTCTGGAGATGGGTTGAGTAAGAAGTTGCTGTGCTTGAGATCAAAGAGGTTTTGCCTGCTTTCTCCTCTAGGATTTTGATGGCTTCTTGTCTTACGTTGAAGTCTTTCATCCATTTTGAGTTTGTGTATGGTGTAAGAAAGTGATCCAGGTTCGTTTTTCTGCATGTTGCTGTCCAGTTTTCCCAGCACCATTTGCTGAAGAAAATGTCTTTATTCCATTGGATATTCCTTCTGGCTTTGTCAAAGATTAGTTGGCCATACATTTGTGGGTCTGTTTCTGGGTTCTATATTCTGTTCCATTGATCTGAGTATCTGTTTTGTGCCAGTACCATACTGTCTTGATGATTACAGCTTTGTAATACAGCTTGAAGTCCAGGATTGTGATGCCTCCAGCTTTGGTTTTCTTTTTCAGGATAAGAATAACGATTTTTTAAAAATTGCTTAATATGTCATTTAGATACACTATGAAGGGAAATAGAGATATATTTACCAGGATCAAGGAACTTTATCTTCCAAGTCTTGTTCCAGTTCTTCTTACATTCCTGCCTGTCCCAGTTGCCTACTGTTTCTTATCAGGCATGGCAAAATGTAGGGACTGTGTATCCCCTGAAAAAAGTTAGGCATGTGTTTTGTATAAATACAAAATGTATAAATATATTTGAGAATTGAATGAAATAGTTCTTGACTGGATCCAAGATGGAGTTGAAATTATAAATGCATGTTCTGTCAGTCCCTGAAGAGAAATGAATCTCTGGTTGCCTAAGATGCTGGTTTGTTTTCATGTGACTTGATCGGAAAATTGAGAATAGAGTATAAAATGATTAAAAAAAAGAAATAAAAGGACGGAGACTCTCAGAGAACAAAGCCTACTGCCCATTCTTTAATATTGATCTTTCCCAAGGCTGCACTTTCACTTTTTCTTTCTTAATCTAAGGACTCCCATGGGCTTTCTCACTTATTTCTATGGCCTCAGTTTTCTTCTTTATATGCTTATGATTCCAAAATCTGGATCTGCAACCGAGATACCTCTCCTGAAATTAAGCACTGTATTTGCAGCTGTTTTTCACTTTGCAATTCGATGCCTCAAAGGACATGTTTACAACTCAAATCATTATCTTACCCCTCAGTCAGACATTTACATGTTTCTTAATGCTGTTGATAGTCACACCATATACCCCATTGCACAATTGTTCATTCAACCTTAGAAGGAAACCTCATATTTATTTATTCTTTTCATTCTCAAAGTCATCCTTCTAGCTTTGGTCTTAATCCTTTC
Source organism: Crocuta crocuta (assembly GCF_008692635.1). NCBI lineage: Eukaryota > Metazoa > Chordata > Mammalia > Carnivora > Hyaenidae > Crocuta > Crocuta crocuta. The sequence goes on along the minus strand of NW_027531897.1, from coordinate 2,003,813 downwards.
TCCACTCATCTGTTATCCTTATCTCCCAGACTAATCTCTGCCTTTGCATCTCAACCCTGATCATTATCATTTTTTTGGACTTACTGAACTTTGTAATTCACTGAAAATAAACCATATAAATTTGAAGTCTATATTTTGAGAAGTATCTAAACCATTGCCATAATAAGGGTAATGAAAATATCCTTCATTCTCAGAAGTTTTCACATGATCCTTTGTACTATCTCATTCACTTTCCTCCCACACATACCTCTATTTTTGGGTAGTTACTTATCTTCTTTCTGTTGCCATAGATCAGTTAGCATTTCGTAGAATTTGATGTAAGTAGAATATTCTGAAGGATTCCTTTTAATATATATTTTTAGTACTGGCTCTGAATTCTTCAGCTTCTATATGTTCTGAATAAGTCTGTATTTAATCTTGGTTTTGGAAAAATATTTTACCTGGGTATAAAATTCTACATAGACAGCTTGTCTTTTCTTTAATTCTTTCAAAGATGTACTCATTGCCTTCTGTGTTTCATTTTTTCCCAAGCAAAACCGTGCTGCCATTCTTGTCTTTGTTTCCTTGTATGTAATGTTTCTCCTAACTTTTATGATTTTGTATTTATCACTAGTTTTTAACGAATTGGGTTATGATGAACCTTGGTGTCATTACATGTATGTTTCTTGTGCTTGTAATTCATGTATATCCTTGAATCTGTGTGTGTGTTGCTTATAAGGATTTTTGAAAAAATATTCCATTATTTATTCAAAGTTTTCATTTGTCCAACTTCTTTTTTTCTTTCTCCAGGGACTCCGTGCATCCTACAAATCACTAATACTCATTTCAGTTTTTTTTTTTAATTTTTAATGTTTTATGTATTTCTGAGAGAGAGAGAGGCAGCATGAGCAGGGGAGAGTCAGAGAGAGAGGGAGACAAAAAATCCAAAGCAGGCTCCAGGCTCTGAGCTAGCTGTCAGCACAGAGTCCAAAGTGGGGCTCGAACCCACAAAGCTTGAGATCCTGACCTGAGCCAAAGTCGGACGCTAACCGGCTGAGCCACCCAGTTGCGCCTCATTTCAGGTTTTTTTGGGGGGAGGGACATTTTTCCCTCTTTGTGTGTCATTTTGGATAGTTTCTATCACTATGTTTTTGGGTTCATTGTTACTTTTTTCAGTAGTGTCTAATATTCTGTAATTCTATCCAGTTTAATTTTCATTTTAGGAATTGTATTTTTTTGTTATTTCCAGGAGTTCAATTTAGGTGTTCTAAGAATATGGTTTATATTTCTACTTAACATGCTCAAATATTCCTCTACTTTGACATTTGGGTGTTTGAGTTATAGTTATAACTTCCAAGATACTTGTTTAACAATTCTGTAATCTCTGTTATTTCTCAAAGTGTTCCTGTTGGTTGATTTTTATCCTTACTATATACTAAATATACTAAATACTATATGTATTTCCCCCCTCCTTTGCTTAAGTTTGGAACCTCTCTCTATGCAGGAATCTGGGCAGTTAAAGTTCAATTCATTTCTACCCTTTCAGAGTCTGACACCGTCTCTTGCAAGTGTCTGAAACCTTGTTTCATGTATTTTGTCTGGTTCTTTTTAGCTGTTTCAAGCAGAGGGTTAAATCTGGTTCCTCTTATTCCATCTTGATCCCGACCCAGAGTTTCTCTTATATAATTTAGGTTTGTACTATTGCTTGAATTATTGTTTTGAATCTCTAATTCTGTCATTCTCCTAATTAAAAATCTTTGGTGATATTTGTCCTTCTCTGCCTGACTTATTTCGCTCAGCATAACACCCTCAAGGTCCATCCATGTTGCTACACATGGCCAGATTTCATTGTTTCTCATTGCCATGGAGTATTCCATGGTATAGATAAACCACATCTTCTTGATCCATTCATCTGTTGATGGACACTTAGGAACTTGACGGAGGAACAAGGGGGAGAAGAAGGGGGGAAATGGTGGGGGAAAGGGAGAGAAGCAAACCATGAGAGACTCTTGAATGCTGACAAAAACTGAGGACTGATGAATGTGGGGGGGCGGGGGTGATGGGCATGGAGGAGGACACTTGTGGGGATGAGCACTGAGTGTTATGTGGAAACTAATTTGACAATAAACTATTCGTAAAAAAAAAAAAATCTTTGGTGATAACTTTTTACTTTCAGGTAAAGGTTCTAATCTATAGTAGAGCATCTAAAGACTTTGACATAATGGCTCTTTTCACATTCATTTTAGGCCATTACTTTTTTTCCTTAGCCATGCTACCTACTATATCGAACTATATCAATCTATATCAAACACACTCAATTAACCACAATTCCTGAAATATGCCATCCTAGTGCTTTGATCTTGTTTTTTTCTTTGTGCATACCACTTTACTTTCTCAGGCTGTTGTGATCTTACCTACTCTACAACACACATATCCTAGTTCAAATATAACCACTACTCTAAGGTCTTCTGTGACTTTCTCCCCACTGTTCTCAGCAAGATCATTAGTCTGGTGTTCCCTCTCCTGATCGCTTTTGTTCCTTATGGAGCACTTACTGTAGTACTTACTGGTTTGTCTCACTAGCCTGAGAACACTTCCAGAGTACCACCTGGCAAATTCATTCTGTAGAGGGCCAGATAACAAATAATTAATTTTAATTTTTAATTTATTTTTGAGAAGGGAGGGCCAAGAGAGAGGGAGATAGAGAATCTGAAGTAATCTCTGCACTATCGGTGCAAAGCCTGACATGGGGCTTGAACCCATGAACTGTGAGATTGTGACCTAAGCCAAAGTCAGACGTTCAACTGACTGAGCCACCTAGGTACCTCCAGATAATAAGTATTTTAAAGTTTGAGGGCCCCACAGGTCTTTGCTGCATATTATTCTTTGGTTTTCTTTACAATCCTTTGAAAATATAAGATTCATTCTTAGATTAGAGGCCAAGCAAAAACTTCCTGCTTCAGGCTGTAGTCTGCTTAGAAAAGAGAGGTTATATTTAATTTTTTTACCCAGTATAGTGTCTGACCCTGCGAAAAAGCTCCATAAAACCATATAGTTCTTTAGTAATGACTGTAAAATGTCCTGTAATGTTTAAATGCTTCATACGTGATGATAACTCTTCTAAGAACTTAACATAGGTTTTACCATTTGGTTTGTACAACATCAGGTCATATTGTAAACATCATTTTATAGATTAGGCAGTGTTGGCATGAAGAAATTTAGGTATTGGCTTAAATCCCTAAGAAGTTAGAAAAGGAATAGTAGGGAGACAGAGGCAGTAAAGCTAGAAAAGGAGTAGTTTGGGGACAGCAGCAATTGTATATGTTCTTACTCTTTTCAGTTAAGCTCCCAAAGAGGACAAAATGTTCCTACCTATTGTGTATTCAGCCTCAACCCCCCTTCGCCACCCCCATGGAAAACAAATGTAGATTGTAAAGTCTTTGACCTAAAGATTGATCAGTTTCAAGGATAAGTAACCACATCTGCTCACTTTTATGCTTATCATATAGTTTGGACAAAATATCAAAACTGAATTTCTAGGAAGCTAGATATTACTTTTTAAAAATATGAAAAGCCTGGGGTGCCTGGGTGGGTCAATTGGTTAAGCATCACACTTAAGCGCAGGCCATGATCTTGTGGTTCATGAGTTCGAGCCCCACATAGGGCTCTGTGGTGACAGTTTGGAGCTTGCTTTGGATTCTATGTGTCTCTCTCTGCCCACCCCCCCCCCAAGTTCTTTCTCTCTCTCTCAATATAAAAATATGAAGAGTCTCAGATGTATTATCATCACCATTTTTCTCCTTAAATTCTAGAAAACTCCTATTCCTCCTTAAGTATAATTATAATATCCTTCAAACAAAACAATTTGTCTAAAATGGTTTTCTTCAATATCTGATTGACTTAGAAGCTGAAGAAGCATATTATTTGAAAGCACACACACGAATGTTTTATTTTTTAAATTTTAAATTTCTTGACCAAAAAGGAAAGGATAATTGTCTTTGGTTTTATATAAAACATTACCTCATAGCTGTCAGTTTGTGACAGAGTGAACTAATTAATGTATGCTGATACTAGGAATCTTGATGATGCTTTTTGGAAATCCCAATAGGCTAGACTCATTAACATCATGGAATTGAAGCTTCAATAATCAATCAAACCATCATCGTGAACCAAAACACCCTCAATGCAGCTGCCATTTATAATTAAGTGGTAATAATCTTTATAGGAAAGATTACAGTGGTATAAAAAGCGCCTGCTGTCACACTTAGCTTTTCAAAAAGGAGAGGCTGTTTCAATGCAATAATTATTATTAGGCCAATTTAAAGCAAATTAGTAGGCGGTTTAGAGTTAAATATACAATATATTTATATCAAGAGAAGTATTGTAAAGACAGTTCATGTTCTCATCGGGAATTCAGTGTGTTTTTTCAGATGACAGCTATGCTCACTCCTGAGTTGAATTCTTCCCCCCAGAAGACAGGCAGAAGAGAGCTGGGGGGGAACAGAGGCTCTGAACCTGAGGTGGGCTGCTTGCTGCCCAGGCAGGGGACCATTCTTGGGAACTAGATAACTGGCATTTATTTCCTTTTCAAAATACAAATGGCTTCGGCTTTTAATCACTGACATTTCTCCTTCCTTCCAGCATTTTATGTTGCTTATATCATTGTATTCCTAAAAATTGTTATTGACACCCAAACAAAAAACAATAAAAAAAAAATGATGCAGTAGCAGCATAAATATGGAGTATAGATGGGTTGTTACAGGGTGGTCACTGCCAGTTCTCAAAAATGTCAGGGTTACCTCTGAGAATGTGGGAAAACTGGAGTTACAGTTTGGCATTCCTGTAATCCTGTAAATCAGACTTTTGTATTGTGTCCTTGTCTGAGGACACATCCGTCCAGTTAAAGTCATGTCTCCACGCTGAGAACTGAGAAGACTAGGGCTTTGTCAGCTTGGCTTATCAGGGAAAACTTGGGAGGGGACAGTTACTGAGTCCCTGCCCTCGGCTTACTTGACATAAAGCCATTTACCTTCCCAGAGCATAATTAACCATCAGGTGATGGGGTTAGGAGTGGGAGCTCCTGTACTTGACTCAATTCACAAATGAATTCTCACATTATCTTAGGTGGGCGCAATAGCACATGCAGTGGCATGTGGGGCTGAGAGGTCCACAGCTTGCTTTATCTAGCAAGTGAGGTCTTTGGGTTTCTGTTTAGTTGGTGAAATTGATCATTTGACAATGCATTTCTGAAGAGTTGAGCAGATGCCGTGGGTGAGTTGGGATTGTTTATTTTCTCATCACATGTTTTATTTATCTACCTATTTTATTTTCGCATATGCAAACAATGGCTTCCTGAAAGAAACAGTTTCTAGGTAGTGATGTGCTCCCTTCTGCCTCTTTCGCACGAGTTACATTCAGTGATAAAATAGATTTTCTCCGTGTCCTTGATCATGGGTTAATTTTCTGTGGAAATGACATTGCTTCCTTGAGATCCTATGAAATCTCAGTCATTGGAAAGGGCCTTTCTAGATGGTCTCTAGTTCTGTTGACATATTTATGTGTTGCCACTCGGAGACATTTTTCTTTAGTTTCCATAGCATTTGCTCTCTGGTCTTATTTCCCTTTCTCTGTGAACAGTGTTGGATATGAACCCCTTCTGTTCATTGCTTCTTTTCCATTTAAATGCTCCCCTAGCACCTGCCCCAATGTTTCCCTCACCACACTCTCCATTGGGAGAGGGTCATGGCATCACCTTTCACCCCATGAGTCTGTATCCTTGACCCCAGCTCTTAATCAAATTCCTGGTCTCCATTTGTTGTTGTTGCTATTTACCTTCATTCACAGCGGCCATTTCAGAGCAACATGCCCTAAATTCGCAATCTTTTTTCCAAACTTGCCTGCCTTTCTCCTCCTCTCTCTAACTACTCCTCTCCCTTCCCAGCAGCCAGGCTTGAAGTCTCAGAACCAACCCCGATCCCCTTCCTCCTTCCTCTCATCCTCCCTCAGTGACCCTGCCATGTCACTCTCACTTCTGCAAGGACATGGTTTACCAGAATGGTTAAAAAACAGTGTTCTGCGCCAGTCAGAGTGGCTAAAATGAGCAAATNGGATGTGGGGGGGGGGATGGGCATGGAGGAGGACACTTGTGGGGATGAGCATTGAGTGTTACGTGGAAACTAATTTGACAATAAACTATTTGTAAAAAAAATAATAATAATTAAAAAAAATAAAACCAATGTTTAGAACAATAAAAAAAAAAAACAAAACAAAACAGTGTTCTGGAACCAGAGGTTGGATTCCTTAACGGGTGCCCTGAGGCAATTTTTAACCATTCTGTGCTTCAGTGTCTGTGTCTGTAAAACTGAAAGAATAGAACTTACCTTGTGAGGATTAAATGAATTCCTTATTCTCAGAGCAGTGCAGAGTGCACAGGAAACCCCCAAAAGATGTAAACTGTTACAATTATTATTAGTTTCTGTGGGTGCCCCCTCCCGATCTCCCTGTGATAATGTTGATCCAGGCACTTGTCATTTCTTGGTTGGACACTGGAATAATCCCTGATTGACCTCCTCATCCCTGGGATCCTGTCATTCCATTTCACCTTACATTCCGCTTCCAGAAATACCTGGCAGATGGCCAAGATTTTTAGTCTCCTGCTCAGAAAGATTTAACTTAGAAAATAAAGTCTTCAACTCCTTTGTTTGTCGTTGAAGATTCTGTACTATTTTCCACTGCCATTGACCACTATTCCCTTGCAGGGGCCTTTAAGCCCAGCCAAGGTGAATGTTACACTTTTCTCCATTTTTGTTCTGCACTTGCCCACCTCCTTGCCTTTGTTCACAGGGGATCTTCAGCCTCGATCTCCTTCCTTTTCACACTCTTCTCTATGTGGCCAAGTATTCTTTATTTCTGAAGGCCTGCTCACAAGGCTCTACCCATGGAAACTTCTTTCACCATCCCCATGGCCCCACAAAAGATATCTGCCCTTTATTTTATCTCCCATAGCAACTTATTTTTATAGCTCTTAGGATTCTTTTTACTTTCTGATACATGTTTTAGTTATGTAAGTACCTTTATTTTTCTTGAGTTTAGAGCACATTTATACTTGATACAATTTTAAATTCCTCTCATATCTACATAATGCCTTACTCATAGGCAATGGTCAGTACATAAACATGGCATGAATGAATGATTCTCCCTGAGTCTGTATGTCCAGCAAAGGGCATTCATCTAGGAGATGCCCAATATGTCTTTAAAAAGGCATATTGTTTATTCCCAGTCAAAATTTATTTCTTTATTTCTTTAATTTATTTTTTTTTAATTTAAATTCCAGTTAATGATATAGTGTAATAATGGTTTCAGGAGTAGAACCCAGTGATTAATCACTTCCATATGACACCCGGTGATCATCCCAACAAATGCCTTCCTTAATTTCCATTACTCATTTAGCCCATCACCTCACTCATCTCTCCAGCAACCCTCAGTTTGTTGTCTGTATTTAAGCATCTCTTAAGGTTTGTTCCCCCTCTTTGTTTTTATCTTATTGTTCCTTCCCTTACCTTCATTTGTTTGTTTCTTAAATTTCACATGAGTGAAATCATATGGTATTTGTCTTTCTCTGACAGTGTATTATGCTTAGCATAATACTAACTAATATGCTTAGTTCCATCATGTTGTTGCAAATGGCAAGATTTCATTCCTTTTGATCACTGAGTAATATGCCATTGTGTGTGTGTGTGTGTGTGTGTGTGTGTGTGTGTGTACTACATCTTCTTAATCTACTCATCAGTCGGTCGACATTTGGGTTCTTCCCATAATTTGACTATTGTCGATTGTGCTGCTCTAAATATGGGGGTGCATGTGCCCCTTTGAATCAGCATTTTTGTATCCTTTGGATATATACCTAGTAGTGCAATTGCTGGATCATAGTGTACTTCTATTTTTAATTTTGTGAGGACCCTCCATACTGTTTTCCAGAGTGGCCGCACCAGTTTGCGTTCCCACCAACAGCATGGAAGTGTTCCCCCTTCTCTGTATCCTCACCATCATCTGTTGTTTCCTGAGGAGGGAATAGTTCATTTTAGCCATTCTGACAGGTGTGAGGTGGTACCTCATTGTGGTTTTAATGACAAAATTATTTATTATTCACAGTAAAGCCTCTTGACTCTTTGTAATAAGAGTTGTGTTTGAACTTATAGGAGCCACAGCATTTGGGAGTCTACATAGACCTTAGAAGGAGTGTTCCAGTCTCCTGTGGGAAAACAGAGGCCCAAAGGGAGAGTGGCTAATCCCAGATGGCAGATCCAGTTATCAGTAGCAGAGTATCTCAGTGGCTAAGACTGCTGGTAGATTCTCTACTCTTGGGCTTATAAGCTTTCCTTTCCATTGTTCTAAAATAATCTTTTTTGTGGTCTAGGAGTAGTAATCAGAGAGTTTGAATCAAGTTTCTTTCCAACTAAAATAATTTCCAAAGGGGAAAATTATTCACCATTTATAAAAAAGTTATAATTAGCATAATGGTGCATCTTGAAGAATGAGACAATTTAGTGCTGAATATTTGTGCTAGTTAAATACAAGAAGTATTGGAAACGTGGGAAGCAATGTGGTAAGAAGACCGTTTTCTTACTGAAGTTCGCTTCACAAACTTTTCATCTGCAGGACTGATCATTTGTACACACCTTCCCTTCTTCTTTCTGTCACAAAGTCCTTGTTTCTTTCCCTCTTTTTCAAAGTGTCATTCAGAGAATGATTTCCTCATCTATTAAGTGTAGAAACAGTGTTAATCTTATCAGATCTATGGGAATTTAGTAAGAGAATGTGTTATAAAAGCACCCGATACAGAGCAAGTATTTAGTTACTATGAGTCTCCACTTCTTCTTTGTCTCCATAGAATATGTTTCCATTCCCTATTTTTTGTTCAAATTAGACTTGTCAAAATAGAATAGTTTTTCAGCTGCCACCAAAGAGAGCCTTAGAATCCCTTTGAGCACTATCTTCCAGGCAGCTACTATCAATCAGATGGTGTTCACACATGAGGTAAAACTTATTTGTCTTCTTGTCCTAGTAAGTGAGAGATGATTTTTCCCCCACTTCTAAATGTGGTTCAGCTACATCTGTCTGCTTGTTTCCACCCCATCACAGTCTAGCGCTTTGCCTTCTGACTTTGTTTTAGTTTACATTCTAGTCATAGTGTCTCTTGGTTTCTATTTGTTTTTCCATATTCTAAAAATCTTTAAAAAAAAAACCCAAAATGTGACTTAATTGGGCTTGGACATATAAAGCTATGCTATGCTGCATTGATTGTAGTAACTTTATTAGTTTGGTTATTCCTCCATACTCTCAAAAGAAAAGTATTTCCCTTTTGTTTTAGGAAAAAATATGAATGATTTTAGTCCAAAGCACATTTTTTTGAAAATTTGAAGACAAGAGTGAAAAACCAAAAATGAAAGAATCTGAATGTAGTATGATGTACACACTTCCTATAAATCAGCGAGACCTTGGTTTGAACTTACACTCTTTTTGAATTGGAATTCCTTGAGTACTTTCTAGTCATTAACTATCATCTGTAAAACCAGAATAAACCTTTCTCCTGGTTATGAGGAATTTACAAGAGATGGTTCATGAAGAGTGCTTTCTTAACACAAAGACTGTCACTGAAAAAGGTTTCAAACAGTCACAGAAATTACCATTAATTTATCCAAGTATATTTTCAGTGTAAAAAACAAGGAAAGCAATTCTGTAAATTTTCCACTGGGAAAATAGCATCTCATTTCCTTCTTGTGAAAGAATGCATGAACTTTGATAAATACCTCAAACTTGTAAGAACCAAAAAAAATTGCTTAATGAGCTAGTTTGCTAGACATTGAGAGATGAAGTAGATGTTTTACATGTGGAGTCTCTTTTCTTTCTTTTTTATAGAATAATTACCTTCAAACAGCCTATAGAAGCTAAGATGATTTTGTGGAAAATAGCCTTAATGGTGTAATGGAGCAGAGTGTAAAAGTTAAGCTCAGTTAGCATCAGGGGTATACTTTAAATTGAAATGTACTTCAGTGGAAGGATATACTAAACTGTTAAAGGAATGTGTCTTGAGGGGGATAGATTAAGAGCCGAAGGTGAAGATTCCTTTTTTAATCTATATTTTTGTATTACTTGACTTGTTTCAATAGGCATGTACTATTATTTTTTGATAGTGAATTTTTTTAAATGCCATTACATTTTATTTATTTATTTATTTATTTTTTACAAATAGTTTATTGTCAAGTTGGTTTCCATATAACACCCAGTGCTCATCCCCACATGTGCCATTATATTTTAAATACAAGTCACTTTTAGGTTTTTTTTGTTTTTTAATTTTTAATGTTTTTTATTTATTTCTGAGAGAGAGAGAGAAAGAGACAGTGTGAACAGGGGAGGGTCAGAGAGAGAGGGAAACACAGAATCTGAAACAGGCTCCAGGCTCCGAGCTGGGTGTCAGCACAGGGCCCGACGCGGGGCTCGAACCCACGAGCAGTGAGATCATGACCTGAGCCGAAGTTGGACACTCAACCAACTGAGCCACCCAGGCACCCCCAAGTCACTTTTAGTTTTGGCCCAGGGTAGAATAATGATGTAGCTGAAATTTGTGGTCAGAGTTTTCTCCCTCTATATTCTGTAAGGTTTGATTCCATTTCCTTCTCTCCATACTGAAGCATCCATATTATTTTTCTATCATAATTTACTGCCAAAAATGACATGAGAATTATATACATCCCAAAATATAAATAACTTCTAGGAGCATACATTCTGAAATATATTTGTTATTCAATGAAGATCAAAGTCATAGGTCAGACATATAAACCCCTATACTTGAATTTCTATTATCTATCAGCAAGATAGAGTTTTTTAAAATACTTTTTTAATGTTTATTTTTGAGAGAGTAAAAGAGAGAGAGAGCGCGCATTGGAAGGCTGAGGAGGGGCAGAGAGAGGAAGACAGAGGATCCGAAGCAGGCTCTGTGCTGACAGCAGGAGAGCCTGAGTGAGGACTCAAACTAATGAACCAAACCATGAGATCTGAAGTCAGATGCTTAAGTGACTGAGCTACCCAGGTGCCCAACAGAGGGATTGTTAAGTGAAGACTTTCTGGATCCACTTGTAGGATTATTGACTGACCGATGCTTGATATTACTGCATCAGTATGTGTAGATCATATACACGATTATGAGAAATGTAAGGTTGTTTTCATTCCAGTGAAGAGCTCTTCAAGAGTTTAGAACAAATGAATAACAATATCTGCCTTAATTTTAAAATGATTGCTCATCAAATAAAATAGAAAAGAAAATGATTGCTCCAGCTATTGGGTTGAAATTATGCTTTAGGCAAGTCAGAACGGGAAACAGACCACTTATGAGAATGTTGGAATAATTTAGTTGAGAAATTATGGTAGCTTGGGTAGGGTAGGGGCAGTGATGATACTACGAATTTGTCAGATGCTGGATATATTTGAAGATAGAGTTCAGCAAGATTTCCTGGTGGACTGCCTATAAGATGCAAGAATCAATCATGACTCACAAGGATTTTGGCCCACACAATTAGAAGGATGAAGTCACCATCAAGTGTGACGGTGAATGGGATTTCACACTGATTCTCCTAAACAAAGTTCAGGTGAACGTTTTCTAGCAGGGGCTAAGGAGTTGTATTGGTCTTCATCTTGATTGTCTTCTTTCATCTCCTGTGTCTGAGAAGTTCTCCAGCTATTTTTAATTTGTATCTGATTTAGGCCAAATGCATAACCTTTTTTGTGTCAGGATTAATAGACTAACTGAAGAGAATTCTTTGTCACTTTCTTGGCTTGCTGAAAGATCACATTTTGAGTTCAGAATCTTCATAAACTGTCTTAATAGAGCTATGATGATTTATGTTCTGATTAGTATTAACACATCTGTATAGTACTAGAATTTAAGGGCACACAGGTCTCATAACTGGACTGGGAATAACTATGTGCTGCAGAACTCTGGAAATATTTGAAGAGTGCCTGTTCTAATCACTGCAATGCACCAGTGTTACTGTGTTGAATGTGACCCTCAGCCCAAAACTACATTAGAAATTTTCTTCCTTTAAAGTTTATTTACTTTGAGAAAGAGAGGGAATGAGAGAGAGAGAGAGAGAGAGAGAATACCAAGTAGGCTCCATGCTGTCAGTACAGAGCCCAATGTGGGGTTCAAATTCCTGAACCAGATCAAGACCTGAGCTGAAACCAAAAGTCAGATGCTTAACTGACTGAGCTACCCTGACACACCAGAAATTTTCTTTCCATTTAAGTATCTCTTGCCCATTATGCATGGATAACATCAGACCAATAAAGCCGCTGAGAATTCTGCAAATTATAAATTATTATTTACTTATCTTACCCATACCAAGAATGTTACCTGTTTCTTATCCATCTAATAAAGAAGAAACAATAGGGAAGACATTTGTTCATTTCTCCTTTAAAAATGTTTCCCATCTGGCCTGGACTACAGGGCAAATAAGGTTTTTATTTTTGCAAGACCATTATTATACATTCCCCTTGAACCTCCAATGGCATGAGAACATTTTGTGATTATATTTTCTGAGCACAGATAAAGAAATCAATGGAAACCAAGCTGAATGGCTATAAAATGTTCTGGAACAACTGTTAAATAGAATCAAGGGACTAAAGAGGAGGACTGGGGATGTTTTATACTGCAAGCCTTTTTAAAAAGGATATGGATAGAATAGTTTTCAAGGACTAGAACAAAGCTGTTCCCTTGACCAAACTATGCATTTTAGTCCTTGCATGATCTTTCCTTTTCTTCTTTGGCTGATTAGTATTCCCACTAATCACAATGAGGGAAACAGTCTTTAACAAAGAAAGATTTTTACTTTGATGCATCACACAAGGGTTCTTAATGAAGACAATACAACAAATGATGTAACTGGTCTGAATAGGACCTGAATACCATTTCTCCAACTTTCGACAGGAAAGATAAAAGCAACTTAATACATCTACCAAGAAAAATAGCAAAACATATTTTCTTATTCTCACTTGTTTCACTCTCTTCTTCTTATCCCCTGGCACGCATGAACAGGATGTGCACAGTAGTAATTCCTGCAGTTAGAGTGAAGTGGCCTTTCAAACCCTGACAGGAAATGTAATAAAGGAAAGAAAGGTCGGGACTAGCCACTTGAAACTAGCAGATCTGTAAGCCTCCTTAGGCTTCTGTTTCTTCAAAAAGAAAAATGAGTATCAGACTTTCCCATAAGTTGCAGAGTATAAGTAGTTAAAGGAAGTCTTAGAACCGCCTTCCTTTCTTATCTCCACAGCAAAGGCAAGACACCGTTTGAATACAGTCATCAGAGTGACCATATGTTCCAGTCATGGGTGTATGACTTTTGTCCTTGTATATTTATTAAAACTGTCAATTCTTCCCAGGTTGAATAATTAATTATATGGTCATCTGAGCCACAAAAGATGGTGATCTCCAGAGAAGTTTCACTTTGACTAAACGAATGGGCTGAATGTCCCTTTCAAGGTTATGAGAGACCCATGTGTGTAGAGCTGATAATCAGACATAGGAACCAGTTGAGACTGGTTCAGCTTCAGGAAGTAAGCTTCTATAGTCCTGTGCCATATGAAGCTAACTTTTTAGGTGCGTTGTGGCTTTGTTTGTTTGTTTCATCTTCCTAAAACAAGCAGGAAATGTTGCCACCAGTAAATATATGTATGTGCGTTTGTGTGTGTGTTTGTTTTGGGGGTAGAGTTGAATCATGATTGGAAGTACACAGGTCCCAGATTTCAGAGATTGGGAAGTTTTAGGTATTTAAGAGTTTCTTTGAGCTATAGCCATTGAAGTGTGTGTGTGTGCGTGCGTGCACACGCGTGCACATGCACACACCCATGCGCACACGCCCGCATGGATGTGCACCCTCTACTTGGGATAAGAGGAGTTTATAACCTCTAGTAATGGTCTTATAGTTCCATTCATTACAGAAAAGTTATTAACAGATTTATCTTTCCTCCATTAACAAATATAAAACTGGATGAAAGATTTGAAGCAACTTTTTATTTAAGGCATTGGAAAATAGACTGCACAGATCTGTGATCCTTGAAAGAAGGGAAATAAACACGATGAGCCCTATATTCACTCTGGCTTCTTCATGTGGGGGCACTTCCTAAGTGATGACTCATGGCAGAAGAACCCACGTAGAGAGTAGCTCTCTTGCTGGACAAAGGAAGTAGATTTCAAAGTTTGTAGGGTGTTGAAACTTGCAAGGTAGGGTGCTAGAGTGTAGAATGCTATGTAGAGAAGAAATAGCAGAAATCTGAATTTGTGTTTCTTTGAGTCTCTAGCTGACTATGCATATATAAGTGAAACTCTGCCAGTTCTGGCAGAAAATAGTTACTGATGGCTTTTAGCTGAATGGATATTCTGAAAATAGCATAGAGTTGGGAAATGTTGGAAATCCCAATATTCAGAGGGAGGATACCTCAGTGAAATATTGCGTGTTTAGTTGAGATTCCAGAAAGGTCATGCATTAGGAGTAAGCTACTTTAACCGTACAGCCAGGATTACTGTGTCCCTGCCCTAGCAAAGCCTTTGATAGGTAGAAGCTATCTACTAATCAGTTCAGTGACTTCCAGGAAAAGAAAAGTTAACTAGCTTTAAGAGGAAAGAACAAGTTCGAGACTTGCAGTGATGGTAGCACTCACAGTGTCCGAGTAATAATAAAACATTATTAGACAAGTGAAGAAACAGGCATATGTAAACCATGATAAGAAGAAAAACAGTCAATAAAACAGACCCATAGATGACATAGATATTTGAATTGTGAGACAACATTTTGAAAAACTCTTATAAATGTTAGATAATTTAAAAGAATTTAATGAGTCAATGCAGGGAAAAATCTCAGCAGAGAAACATAAATTATAAAAATAACCAATGAAAGAGCTTGTGCTAAAAAATACATTATTTAAAAGGCAGAATTTACTAAATGAGCTTATCAGATTGGCAACAGTAAGAGAAAAATCACTGAATTTTGTGATTGGACGCTAGACATGGTCTAAATGGAAGCGTAACAAAGACAAAACTTAAAAAAAATAGACTTCACCACTTGGGGGGCAATATAAAACAATATAACAATGTAAAGTTGGCCTTTTAGTAAAAGAATATGGAGAGATTGGGAAAGGAAGATATTTGAAGATGTAACATCAAAACTCTTCCAAATTTCATGAAAAATACCAACCAACGTATCTAAGAATATCTGTAAACCTCAAGTAAAACAAACGTAAAGAAAATAACATGTGGGTACAGCATAGCCAAGTTACTGAAAGTTGAGTATAAGAAAAATCTATAAGAGAAAAGATATATAAAGGGAATGATGTTCAGAAATACTGTTGACTTCATGGAAAACAGTGCATTCCAGAAGACAGTTACTGACGTATTTTAAAGTACTGAAAGGAGAAAGTCAACCTAGAATTCTCACCTCACTGAAAATCTCCTTCAGAATTAAAGAGAAATGCCAAGTTTTAAAAAAAGCAAAATCAGAGTTAACCAGAAATTTTAAAGGTAGTTATTCAGACCCAAGGGGATTAATATCACGTAGAGACACAGATCCACATGAAGATACAGAGGATGCCAAGAAAGTCAGTATTTGGATAACAGTAACTACTTACTACTACTAATTTCTTAACTTCCTTACATTAATAAAGTATATGATAATACCACAAAGAATACAAATCATATGTGTGTTTGCATGTTCTAAACAAAACTACCAACCAGCTTAGCCAAACTGGTATTTATAGAACACTTCAGCTAAAAACTCACAACACAGATCCTTTTTCATGGTACATAGACCATTCATCAAGATAGATCATAGGGTGAGCCATAAAATTATTACCAATAAGTTCCAAAAAATTGAAACTTTACTGACTACAGTAGAATCATACTAGAAATCAATAACTTGTCATATGAGATAACTCCATTTTCGTTCTAATACAGCCAAAACTTCTATGGAGGAAGAGATCAGTACTGTTGTTGCCTCTTTGAGGGATGGGCAGGAACTGACTGGGAAGGGGTATTCAGGGAAAGTTTTCAGGCAATGGGAATGTTCTCATATCATGACATAGGTAATAGCTATACAAAATTATACATTTGTCAGAAATCACCAAACTGTATTATTAAATAAAAAATGAATTAATTTGAATTAAAAATAGAAAAAGGTTAATGTCTCCAAAAGAAAAGTCTACTCTTCCCCAGAGAATATAACAGAAGGAAAGGGCAGTTGGCATTGTGACGGGTGGGAAGAGAGGGGAGGGGGAATTCACAGCACTTCCAAACAGAAATGCACCATTTCAGCATGAAAGATACAAGATCTATGAGATTTCTTGGCCCTCAGTCGCTCTAAGTTAGAGGGTGTGGTGGCACTGAATTGAGGTGTTTTGGATCAGTTACGAGGTGACTCAGAGTTCATTTCCTTTCTGATTTATAGCTCATTTTTTAAAAGTGTTGTCCAGAGCTAGTTTAGAAGTAGAATGGTAGATTGTGCACTGAGCCTTAAATTCCGCACCATTTCTGCACTCTGAGTTAATGTATTTGTGTCAAATTCTTAACCCTTGTAGACCTCAGCTGTGCAATAATATGAATTTTATCAGATGATATTTGTCAAGGATGTTGGGATGTAGGAATGAAAAAGTGATGAGGAAAATACTGGTCATTATTTTATGACGATAAAAGTGCTCTCTCTCGCTCTCTCTCTCTCTCTCTGAACTGAGCTGTTACAGTAACAGATTCATGTTGTTTACCCTAATGTAAATGCCTGTTTCGTTGGTAATTCTGTGAGTGTTTGCTCAGGTAACTGTGTTGACTATTAAAGCTCTCGTTATTCTCTGGCCCTTCCTTGTGAAGAAGACATGCTTTTAATAAACAACACTTTTACGGGTGCCTGGGTGGCTCAGTTAGTTAAGCATCTGATTGCGACTCAGATCATGATCTCACGGTTCGTGGATTTGAGCCCCACATCAGGCTCTGTGCTGACAGCTTCAGAGCCTGGAGCCTGCTTCGGATTCTGTGTCTCCCTCTCTCTCTGCCCCACCCCTGCTTGTGCTCTGGCTCTGTCTCTCTCTGAAAAATAAATAAACATTAAAATAAACATCACTTTTATACATCTTGCAGCTCAGACTGAAGATGGGGCTCTTGGTAGGGTTTTATTTAGAGAGAAACAAAGTCCAGTCAGTGTGTTTTTATTTTTAGACTCTTCTACGATTCGCTTAGGATAAAAAAATCTCATTAATTAGTATTTGATTGAACCAAGATCTGAACAGGAAAGTTCCTTCATTGCTTTCCCATTAGCCTCTGGGCTTTTTTCCTTCCACTGTTATCTTGGCCTGGTGTGCCCGTGGCCACCTTTTGGGCCTAGTCATAGCTGTTGTGTTCCTTTAAGACCCATCTCCATTGAGGCCCCGGTTAAACTTTGGGTGTTGATCACTCTGTCTTCTGTGCTTTGAAAGGTAGGCTCTGAGCACTCTGAGGGCAGGGGCTGTGCTCTATTCCTCTTAAACTCTAAGTGTAGTGTCTAGCACAGCAAGCTAAATTTGTGCCGAATACATGGACAAGTGCATATGAATACATGAAGAGATGATATAGGAATAATAGTGAATAAATGAAGTAGCCTTGCTCAGTTCTTAAAGTTCATTTAGGCTTTCAGAAAAAGGTAAGGTTTTTTTTAAAAAGGAAAAATACCATACACATTTTATAAAGGAACCTCCATTTTATTTTATACAGAGTTGTAATATATTTAAAATTGAAAGTGAGCTTGTTTTTATACCTAGAATAAATAGATCACGAAGGATGGATATACAAATACTTTTGCGTATATGAAATGAAAGAAGTTACCTTCTGTTATTACCTGTAATCTTCTGGCTGTGTCTTAGCTGAGTTGTCTCAGTGACCCAACACAAGGCCATTTTCACCAACAAGGTAAAGGGCTTGACATAAATACATACACTTGTCAGGCTATTGTGAAGAGGATTATCCTGTCTAATTAAGGGACATTGCCTGGTATTTCATCTTCAGTTACATTCATGGTCAGCTGTATGGCCAACATATGTTTGCCCTAATTATTTGCCCCCCAAATGGCTGCCCTACTTGTTTCTCTGAGTAGAGATGGGGTTCTTTGGAGATTGAATACAAATACTGTCTGTGATTCATAAATGGATATTTTGCTAGGTAGACATTTTCAACCACGCAGCCATATTCTAGGGCTTCCTGGCTGGGAAATAGGAGCACAGTGATAACCTAGGAGACATGGTGTGAAAGAGACATGGTTGCTTGGATATTGTCAAGTGAACAGGCCTGGCATATTGTTTTGGTGATTTTCTGTATTCTTACAATTACTGTGCTTTCCTGATGAGTCTCTGAGCTCCACAGTGGCTGGGGCACTTTGTTTTGTTACTCTGTATCCTCTATGCCTTTCGGCAAGGACGTGGGGCAACAGTCCATTGCTGGTGAGAAGGTAAAATGTTGGACCCCTCAAATAAAAAGGGTTTTCAGGTTAAAAGTTTTTTTCCCCCAATTTATACTTTCTGAGTAGGTCATAAGTTATTGTCAAATGAATGGATGAATTGGAATATGTATTGCAGATCAAATGCTACTTAAAAGCAGTCTCTCCACCCTGATATTTAGAAAGCTAGATGTGTAGTAATTTATCTGGACAGTGCTTGCATCACTTACTTTCCACTTACATGGTAGTAATTTAAGTGCATACTTAATCTTACTACTAGCTTCTCACTTTGTTGTCCAGAGGAAGTATTTCCAACTTACCTTTACATTTTTTACAGTGCCTACACTTGTTCAACATTCAGTTAGATCATTTGTTGAATGAATGAATCATAAGGAACCCTGTCAAAGTTAAAGGGGTGTTTATTGCTCTCTGCTTATTAGCACTCAATAAATACTAGAAAGCAAGGAATTTTATCTCATTTGTATCAGATCAGTCAAGCATTGAGGGAATGACCACTACTCTTCTTCCTGGGCATGTGACATGTAGGTGCTCTTGAGGATGCCTTGTTTAAATTAAGTAGGCTATACTGTGGGCAGGCACATTCTTCTGTGAGTTCCTAATCCTGTTATTCAGAATTTCTTTAATTATATCACGCTTCTATTAGATAAATATGCTGGTTCTCACAGAGTGATGACAGGCAAAAGACAGTTTATCAGTTTAGCTATGACTGATTCTAGCAACAAGATTCTAGTTATCAGAGAATCAAAGTAAGTTTGTAGCTCTTGTGCTATGGACCTTGTGTCCTTAATATCTGTCTGATAATGATGAAGGTGAAAAGGTTCACTCCTTGCTCCTCTTACCTTGGGCAACACTTTGGCAGAAAGGTCTGTGAGCTTTCACTGACTCCTTGGACATACTCGTTCAGCCTGAGCTGATGTATGTCTCAATCCAAGGAAAATGCAGTGGTGTCTTATGTCTTCCCCCAGTCTGTTTTTTGAGCTAAACTTTGAAAACACCTTATATTTGCAAGTAGGAACAAATAACCTATCTCTCAGATGAACTGAGGTTGATCTGTAGGCTTTGAATCCTTTTTGTTGTGGCAACAGAAGTGGGGAAGACAGGAAAATGGAATGGGGACAGGGATTAGCAGAATGTTCTATAAGCAGAACCAGAGAATATAAGGAGAAAATAGAAGTGGAGAAATGGGGAAGAGCCAGGATCTTGGTATGTTCCAAAGTCCAGTGGCATGGAACGTTTAAAGAAGGGGAAGTTAACAGAGTTGACCACCTAGAGAAGCAGAAAACAAGAAGTGAGAAAAAAAGCAATTTCATTTGTCAGGGAAGCTATTGGAGACTCTGAAGTGTGCCATTTTAGGAGAGGTCACATGGTAATAAGCAGTGAAGAAAGAGAAGCAATGACTGTAATCCACTTATTCTAGATAGGTAGCCGGGATCTCTGGAAGTCACTTTTCATGTGTCTTACCTTTATTTTTCCTTTCTGTTGGCTCAGCTTGAGTAATAAAAACTTTTCATTTGAGTCAGAGCAGAAAAAGAATTTCCTGTAGCTGGGGAATTTGGGCACAGTTGGCAAAGCCACCTTGTTGGCCATCTTTGCATTCTCTTTCTTTCTCTATTTTAATAACATTGGGTGATGATGATGATGAGTGATTCTTTTTTGACATTAGGACTGCTTTCACGATTTCCACATGCCGTGAAATGAGATCTGAGTTACCAAAAGGGCACATTTGTTGGAATACGGAAATGACAGTTGGAGGGGAGTATAAAAGAGGAATCTGTGGAAGGCGGTTAGAACTCTAAGATTTGGGGGAAGTGGTGGTGGAGGCTGAGGGCAACACATTTATCATAGAGGCAGAGATTCAGGGGCTCAGTGCTTGGTGTTGACGTCGGGTTAGATAGATGGGCTCTGTTGGTGCTCTCAGAATGAAACTCAAGAGAAAAGATCCCTAGTGGTTTTGCTCCTTCTGAGTTCCTGTGGCTGGGTGCGGCTCTGACTTAGCTAGGATGGGCCCAGAATGTTTTTATGGACACTAGTGTTGTGTTGTTGAAGTAAGGTCTGTTTACCACTTGCCACTTACTTCTCTAAGGGATGGAAGAAGGGGACAGTTACTGGGTCACTTAGAAGATCAGAAAGCCTGGTGACTGGTCTTTCTGATATCTAATATACATACACCTTTGCCCTTCACTAAACATCTCTACCTAGCATCTCCAAATTTTAGCCTTCCTGTCTGTAAAACGGCTTTATTAATACCAGCCTATCCCCCAGGGTGTTTATAGGTCCAGAAGAAATGTGTTAAAAAGGACTTGAAAACCAAAGGGTACATTACAAATAAAATGCAGTATTACTAAGCAAGGAAAGAAGAGAAATAGAAGACAGTGAAGAATGGAGTCAGGGCTAAATATCTCTTCTTGTTCCCATTACCTGCATCTCTTTGGGGGTGGCTGAGACCTAGCCTCCTTTGTGGGCCTTATAATTCATTACAGTCAGAATGTGAAGGGATGAGCTACCAAAAAAAAGAAATCAAAGCTCTGGGATTCTGTGGAAGCTTTAGTTTGTATAAAATGCCTTTCATTGGACCTAGCATATATTTAGCACTCAGTAAATGTTTATATTTTTCCTTCTTTTCAGTTCCTCTCCTTCCAGCCAAACAGTGGCCTCATTAGGGCTACTCAGCAGTAGATACATGTCAGTGAGATCAAAAGCATACACAACATTGGGCCATTTTTCAAGTAGAAAAATCACAACAGTATCTACAGATTTTATTAAAACATAAGGTCATGTAAGCAGATCTCTAGTAAGCAGATATCTCTAGTAAGAGATATCTCAAAAACTCCTTTAAACCTCTGTAGTCTGCTTCCATGTTGTATTTGTCTTCAGTGAAGTCAACAGAATCTTCCAACTTGTGTCATACCATTGCCAATTTCTAGTTACTGGAATCATGTGTATCATCTAGCATGTACAGCTTTATGATGGAGATGCATAATGGAAAAACTGTTTTCCAGGGATTGATGGCAGTGTACTGTGCAATGTGTGGTTTGGCTTTAAACTATTTTGACCTTTATTATAAAAACTGCAGAAAACTTAGAAAGTGAATAAATGTAGAAAGAAAAAAAATTACCAATATTTTACAACCCAGACGTAACAACTATTAATATTCTGTTGTGTTTTCTTCTCATTTACTATTTATGGATGTGCATAGATATTTACAGCAGCTAGACCATTTTATCTATCCTTGTTTTTTACTTAGTAATATATAATGAACATTTCCCTATAGCGCTAAAGTTTATTTAAAAAGTAATAGGTATATGATACTTAATCTTATGGATATAGTTTTGTTCATTACTATTTTTCTTTGATCTTGTTTTTGTTTATGCTGGATTTGTAGAACATTAATAATAGTTTTATATATTTTTGAAATTAAAGTAATGCACCAATGTATTTTCATTTTAAAAGTCTTAAATATGTAAAGTTCTCCTGTATTTCCCATCCTCAGACATAACTGTTACCATTTTGTATGTATCATTCCAGACTTTTTCTATGCATTTGCATTTATATTTATATATACATATATATATATATGAACATTTAGAGAGTAGTTCTTTATGGCTTATGCTTCTCTATAATTTATTTAACACATCCTTTACTATTATATAGATTGGGTCTAATTTTTGTTATAAAAAGTAATACATCTATGATCATTTCATTGGAATAAATTTATAGAATTATTGGGTTTGAGCCTATGGTTCCATGGAGATTATCTTAAGAAGACAGTCCACACTATATACTATTATTACAAACCTGGAAGATTTTTAATGATCAGTGAATATACTCATTTGTCTAATCAACAAGATTAATTAACAAGACAACAATTAATCAACAAGAAGAAAAATAAGCAATTGGAAGTCTGGGGAAAAGTTATAGAAGAAAACCAAGGGGCAGGTAAAATGTAGTGCTCTGAGTAATTATTGTGTGTAAGATGGGTTGATTAAACTACAAAGTCAAATAATTACTGACAGATAATCTAGGAAGGAGAAAGACTGATAATCTGAATACATGAGTAATTTATTTGTATTTGAAATTGCTATAATCAGCAGTAGCTTCAGCCCCATGTAGTTTTTTCTTTTATCTTGTATATTAGTTTGCTTGTAGTTCATCATTCTTTTTTTTTTTTTTTTCCTTGAAAACTCATCTTACCAGTAGGATTATGTTTTACAGTGTTTTGTGTGTATAAAAAATAGGGTGGGACATTTGTGGTTAGTTATGAGTTTGTTTAGACTGATGTTTTTATTTTAATCATAGAGTTGACTAGATTTTATTCCTTGAAAATGGAAGTTTATGCTTATTAAGAAACAAATATTAAAAATACACATTTAGACATAACAATCCCGTAGTATTCATAATATTTTACCTAATATATTAACTTTCATGAAATCTCTTGAGATATAATATTGCTTGCTGTAATGAAACTTACTGAATATTCAGCAAGCTCTTCAGTTTCAAGACATTTGTATTCTTTTGCTAATTTCAAGGAAAACCAAATTCAATACTGTTACTTTAAAATTATATATGATGCAATTTTTTTTTAAAATACTTTTTATTTATTTTTAGGAGAGAGAGAGAGAGAGAGAGAGAGAGACAGCGTGAGCAGGGGAGGGTCAGAGAGAGAGGGAGTCACAGACTGAAACAGGCTCCAGGCTCTGAGCTGGCAGTCAGCACAGAGCCCGACGCGGGGCTCGAACCCACGAACCGTGAGACCATGACCCAAGCGAAAGCCAGACGCCCAACCGACTAAGCCACCCAGGCGCCCCTATGATGCAATTTTTTGACTGTTATTTTTATCTGTCTGACTCTATGCACAAAAAGTAGTCTGAAATATTTGTCATATGTTAATGGCTACTTCTGGCTAACAGAATTTTAGATGATTTTTTTGCATTCTTCTTTTACTGTTCTTAATTTCTTAAATTTTAAATACCAAGCATGTATCATTTTTACAAAACAATTAAATGACTTTTTAAAACTACTACATCAATTTACACTCCTGGCATCCTTGTTATGGGAGTATAAGTCTTGTTTTATCTTCTACTACATCTTTTTATTTTATTGTTAACTCTTGATAGGTGAAAATGATAGGTGTAATTTACGTCTCTCTCACTATTGGCAAGGTTGGATACTTTTTATTAATCATTCCTTGCTGGGAAATATGCTCTTTGTCGCATTTTCTGCATTTTTCTTGTCGGTGTCTGTATCATGCATGCAATTTTGAAGACTGTCTTTCCATTAAGCACTTCTTCTTGAACTGAAATTTTTATCGAGTCAGTTGTAGGTTCACATGCAGTTGTGAGCAATAATAGAGTAATCTCTTGTACACTTCTCTCAGTTCCCTCAACCAGGGCATTGTACTGATAGAAATCAGAAATCCTAAGATTTCCCCATTTTTTTCTTGTGTGTATGTGTGTATTAAATCTGACACCACTTTGTCACCTGTGTAATTTGGCATGTTCCCCATCTCAGTCAAGATTCTGGATGATTCCCACAGGCACCACAAGGATCCCTCATGCCGCTCTTTAACAATGGCAGCCACCTCCTTCCAGTGCTCACCCCACAAACCTTTGCAGCCCCATGTCTGCCCTTCATTTCTAAACACTATCCTTTCAAAGATGTTATAAAAATAAAATCATACAGTGAGTAACGTGAACACTTTGTAAAGTTGAAGAAAACTTGGATGTCCCGTGCCCATGTTTCCTTTTCTTTTCCTCTCATAGCCGAGAGCAATTACCCAGCCTCCCTTGGCTCTGCTTTTTCTTTTCTAAAGCTTTTGGCTTCTAGAAATGCTCTGCTTTTCAAAGACTCTTCATTCTCATCTCAAGGGATTTCTGGCTGTTAGAAATAGGTTTTGAAGTATAGTAAGAGCGTGGAATGGCTAAGGCCAATGTTGAGAAGGAAATGAAATGAAACCTTGTCTTAAATTTTGAAAGTGAGAAACCCCTAGAGCAATATTTTATGACTGTCATAGTTTCTGTCCGTAATATGTGCTCAGAGACAGACTATAGCAGAAATCCAGAATTCTGCCTTAGACTCATTAACAACACAGCAAAATTGTCAGAAACTTGAAGGAAACAAAGAGACTCCTTTTTCTTTGCTATCCTGTATTAAGGAAAGAAACACCAGGGCCATAAATATTTCCCAATGTTTCTCGTTTGCCACCATGTCCAGAGTCTGGTATCCCTTGGACTCCACAGTTCCTACAATGGAGCAGGCCCAGGAAAAGGGCTCCCTACCTTTGATGCCCACCTTTTTCAAGGCTCTCGAGGTTTACTTCAGTATGAATGTCCTGAGTTGATACTATTTTATCTTTGCTGCAGTTGGAGCTCTGAAATATAATCAAGCTTAAATAAATTCATAAAAAATACTTGCAAAATGTAGTTCGAATATATTTTATAGAATTAGAAATAGATGTTTTCCAGGAGAAAATAGAAAAAATAGACTAGGTACTTACATTAGGGTATTGTTATTATAGTGGGTAGCATCTCATTCCATAACATTAGGCTATGGATGGAGTACAGCTTATTTTTTCTAATGACATCCACTCGTTTGTCTAGGAAGTGAAAATCAATCCCAATTATTGCTGGTCCTCACAATTCCCCATTTTCTCTCAAGTTGCATTCAAGTCCTAGGTTTTATCTGGTGCCATGGGTGGATCAGTTCAGGAATTTAGGGGAGAGGGAGACTTAAGCATTGATGAGACTTGATTAAGACCTTAACACCTGATCGTTTAAGAAATGCTTTCCCTCCTCTTGTAGGGTTATCAAAGCTGACATTAATTCAGAGGTCCCTTAGAACGCACATGCACTTCTAGCAAGACGGGTTTCTGCTCCGTTTCCATGCCTTGGGGCAATGGGGGCTGGAGGTGAGTTGTGGGAAGCCTAGCTGGCTTTCAAAAACCTTATGCTGCTTGGAAGAGACGACCAACCTGGCAGATCGTTGTGCCCAAGCCCATGCTCTGACCTCTCCCTGTCAGTCCTCATTCCTCCCATCCCTCCAAATTCCACCTTTCCAGTAGTACTTTATCTCAAGGATCTATTGAGAAGGAAGGAATAGAAGGAAGTTAACATGTATAGAACATGTACTAATATTACATTTTGTTCTCTTGCATTTATGTCCTTCACCACATCAGTCAGTTCTGCCCTCTCAACCTTGACAACATCTCCAGAACCTAGCTGCTGCTGCCCACCCCCAGGCCAAGCCGCTACCACCTCCCTTCTGGATTATTGCCGCAGCCTCCTTAGTGAACTCCCTCTGCAGTTTAATCACAGCATGAGAGCTAGAGTGATTCTTTTACAACAGAACTCAGACCATGTCCTGCCTTTACTTAGAAGGTCCAGAAGCTCCATCTCATGCAGAATAAAGCCCAAAGCCCTTCAACTGGCTTACAAGGCTCTACATGATTCTCAGCTGTCTGGACAATATGACCTTACCCCCCACCACTCCCTCCCTCCCTCCCTCCTTAAGTCTGCTCCAGCCACTTTGGTGTCCTCACTGTTGTGTGAAAATGCAAACACATTCCTGCCTCTTAGCCTTTCCACCTGCAGTTCCCTCTGCCAGAAAGGCTGTTCCATTAAATACCTGCATGACCAGCTGGAGGCCATTGCAAATCACTTTATATAGAAATGGAATGCTCGGTAGGGCATTTATTTATTTACTTACTTACTTACTTACATTTTTATTGTCTGTCTGTCTCCTTGAACCTTGCTCCCTCTCCTGCTGTTGTTTGCACCAAGAGGGCAATGGCTGTTACCTGTATTGTACACTCCTGTGTCCCCAACTCCTAGAAGAGGGTCTGGCACATAGTTTTCAATAAATGGTTTGGAATGAATCAATGAATGAATCTACACAGTGGCCTGGGAAGGTAAATATTGTCCCTTATTTTTCTGAATGAAGTCAGCAGTGCTCAGAAAGATAAAGTAAATCGGGAACACTCACAGAGCTACCAGGAGGTGGAAACAAATACCCCAGGAACCTTTTCTCATCAGCATGGAAAAGAGGCAGGACAGTATTTACAAAATAGCCTTGCTGACAAATAATACATTATTATATTATCTTTCCTAACATTTGGATTAATTTTGAAAGAGGTTATGTAGGAACAGGCAGTGTCTTAACCTGAGGAAATGTGTTTTTGATGGAATCTCAGAAGCACTGGCAGGGTGTGCTGGGGGTTGTCTTGGCGCCAGGGGACGGCTCTGCTGCTGGTCCTGTGATGAGGCCATGTGCTGGCATCTGCCGGGGAGCTCTGAAAGAATAGATTGTTGGCCAGGGTCACTTTAATATCAAATATGCTTTTGTGGCATTCTGGCCCTGGCGCAGTGGAACTTTTTAAAGTTTCTTTCATTCAGCTTTGGAAAGAAGAGTTGATGTGAGCATTTCGGAGACACCCTCTTTGCTGTCTGATCTAGTTAAGCTGTTTCTGTATAGGAAAAGCAGCGTGCGGTGGGTCATTTAATGTTTCTTTTGGAAATAGGAGAATGGAGGGCAAAAGCCAGTAAGGGTTAAGTTCTTAGAGATGAAGAAATGCTATAGATCTATAATTTTATAGATAATTTTATAAAAATGATCTAATTATAAAAGTTTTCATACGTCTGTTAAATTTGCCCAAAAGAATAACTAAGGTACATATAGTCTGTTATTTTAATAGTTATAGATTAGTAACCCGTTCCTTCTGGTGTCTTTTCTTGCCTAGAGAGACGTTTAAACACAGAACTCCAAACTCAGTATGTATATCCACGCGCACTCATTAGAAAACTAATTGTTTATTCCACTGTAGAAAAGCTGTCCAGGACAACAGTGCAATTTCAACTGAGTAAGTTCTTTTTTCGCCAATCAGTTGAAATGGTGGCTAATAATCCCTGAAGTTGAAACCTGTTTTATGGAAGAAGGTAAAAACATCATTGTAAAAACTGAGGGATATGAAACTTCAGAACCTTGTCTCAAATATATCTGTAAACATTATAAAACTGTCTGGCCATTGTTTGAGCCATTGACTCTCTCAAGTCTTTGTTCCAGCCAGCAGTAGGACTCGGTGGGACAAGCCAAGTTATTACTCCACCGTTTGGGGTTGGGGCAGGGGGTGGACAGAGGTAAAGTCCTAAGTCAAAATGAAAATAGCATGTTAGAACCAAGCCAAACATTAGTTGTAGAGAGAAAATTTATCACAAAGTTCACTACTATCCTCTGGGCAGTAATGTTGTTAAAGTCACAGAAGAAGAGGTAGAAAAGAACAGAATAGTAGTTTCTTTCTCTATCAATCTCCTTTTCTTTCTTTTCTTAGTTTTTCTCTCTTTTTCCCATTAGTCTTTCTTCCATTTCCCTGCCTTGGATTTCACCCACTTGGCCCTGGATTCCTTGGGAGGCTCTCTCTTTGAGATTTATTATCCACCTGTGGTCAGAACCTCACCATTAACTGTTTCCCTTTCTATGAGTCACACTCATCCTTTTTTAAACTCTTGGAATCTCTTGCTCCAGTTCTAAGTGAAGAAAATTTGGGCCAGGGTAGGACTTGAACAAGAGGTGAGGGAAAGGTCATGGGTTGAAATCCCTTGCAAATTATTCTTCTCTCCTCTGTTCCCTTGATCTGAGGCTTGGAAGTCAATTAAGTCCTGGAATTTACAGAGTAGAGTAGGTGTGTATGCAGGAAAATGGAGGAGGTAGGAAACTGCATTGAACAATGATAGGAGGGATTGTTTATAGCACCGGTACAATATTAACAGTGATTTGAATTTTATTTAAACTTTTTAACTCATTAATTTTAGTTAAATTCATTAAAATTAAGTTTATTTTCATTTTCCAGTTCTGCCTCAGAGCATATTTTTAAAACAGAAAAACATCCTTATGCTATACTGTTATGTGAAAATGACAATAATGCAGACAATAATGCATTGTGGATGTAATCTACCTACAAATACAGTAAAAAAAACTCTGGCAGAGAAATAAAACTAGGAGGAAATTTACCAACCCATTAAAAGCAGTGGCGCTTAGATGGAGGATCTAATGCTTATTTCCATATTGTTATTGATTGGATATTGTTATTCTCGTTTCTATCTTGTATTTTCTGATTCTGCTCAAAGGCATGTGTTTTATTTTTAGAATAGAAAACATAAAGCATATTTCACTGAAATTCCCCTTCTTTTTCTTTTAATTAATGACAAGAGTTGCAAAAATATATGTATTTAATTAAAATACTGTATATAAGTTGTAATTTTACTCTTTTTCTTATATAAAAGCACCATGGAGCAATGTAAAAACAGCATTAGACCAGAATTGGACAAGTCAAGCCTCAGGTCCAAATGTGTCCCCAGTCATGTAGGTGACCTTTGGAGGCAGGTTCCTCTCCCTGCCCACATTTGATCCTGAGAAGTTTGGGCCAACTGATGCCTTCTGGTCCTTTCTGCCTCTAGAATACTCTCGCAGTATCTTCTCTGGCTTCATGATTTCCCTGGTGTCTCTCCTGCCACTCTCTTCTCTAAGAGGATGTAGTGACAGTGGTCCACAGCAGCGTAGCCTTGGAGATTTTGGCAGCATATGAGAATTTGCTTTTTTAACATAAGCAACATGACATATGAGACTGAGTTTTTGTGACATTTATGCATCTGTGGTGTGACTGTATTTTTGCTCATGCATATAGCACCATTCTACTTCTGTTTTCCAACTCAAGAAGCAAAGATATTTTAAAGTTTAGCAATATGTTCTTAAAGAAATTCTTTCTTTAGCCCAGCTATAAAGTAATTAACCATGAATGGAAACAGTAATGTTATACATTTACTGCTGCTTCCCGGGAGACACTGGATGGGATTACACCGCCCAGTGATGGGCATGTTTTCTCAGCTCCTAATCCAAGCCAATGTCCAGCATGGTTGAAAGGTACAACCTTAATGAGGTCCTTTTGGATTTTCGATGCTCACTTGGTCTTATCTGTTTAGTCAGTTTGGCCACTGCTGACATATGTGGATATACACTCATTACAGGTACAGAAGGGACAAACTGTGCAATAGAAGGAAGACTGGAATTGTAGAGTGAGTTGTTTTGTGTGTCTGTAAGAAAAAGAGTTCCCTACAGCGAAGACTAAGTCAGGCCAGGGAGTAGAATAGCAGGCCAAATAAATATTCATGTTCTAGATGACGGTAATAGTAGTAGCTAACCCTTAGTGAACACTTACCATCTTCCTGGCATTAAAAGCACGTTTTTTAAAGGTTTTAACTCATTTCAGGTCTGACTCTAGAAGCTCTGCTCGTAACCGTCTATTTCCTCTCTGCTAGTCACTATTTGGAAATGTCTGCAGAATCCAGATGTGAAGCAGGAGGCTGCCAGGCTACCTGGATTATGTATGCCCGTCACTTTCCACTCTCTGTTTCTCAGGTGTTGGCTTGCTGTCTCTCTGCTTATCAGCCACATGCCATCATCACCCTCTTCCTAATAATATATTTGGTGGGTCACCATAGGTAAAAGTTTAGAAACAAATCTAACTTTAGGCAGGTGTATGGGCTCCAAAGTTTGGTGATAAACAATAAAACTGTAATATATATATTAAAAAAGAATGTCTACCTAAGACTAGGGGAACCTAGGTTCAATTTCAGATGCTCTCCAAGGGAGGAGACTCTGACAAGACTCTGATCTGGTCAATGTTTGAGGGATTGAGACTTATAACTGGATATTTAAAATGTTTTCCCCCAAATAATCTTGACATTCATTCTGGGTTTGAGAATTCCTAAACTAGAGCTTGGAGAATGTAGAAAATTCGAAGATAAAAAAATAATATGAATCATCACAGCTTGTTTATGTTGATTAGACAAGGTGATAGAGTATACTGACAGCCAAATCCTGGAGGGCAAAAGGAAAGAACCAGGATCTAGAGATGATTTACCCTTAAAGATAGGCTGAATAGCTCCTTAATATCACGTGATTAAATCCTCCGCCTCACCCTCCGATGTGGTAGTCTTTGCTGTTGTAGTCTGAGCTTGGAGAGAAAGCCTGAGGAGTCAAGAAAGAGTTCTCAGATGGGGTGATTTTATATAGAAGGCCTTTACACATTGGGTTCTTATTCACCCCCAAATCTTTGAATTTTAGTGCCTGAGCATAAAGAAGTTTATTTGGGAAACAAAACCATTCAGTGCACAGCTCACTTTATTGTATCTGATCAGGATTTTACCTATGGAGAGATGGTGAAACCACTTCCTTCCCCTCACATTGCCCCACACTAACCTGGCCTCTTTGTGTTTCCCTCTTTCTGTGTAGATCCACTCTTTTCAACTGAGAGCATATGACTAGAAAATAAAGTAGATATTTTAGGGACATATCAGTATATTTCTATTTATCTTTAAATGTTTTTTTAATGTTTTGTTTATTTCTGAGAGAGAGAGAAACAGCGTGAGCAGGGGAGAGTCAGAGAGAGAGGGAGATACAGAATATGAAGCAGGCTCCAGGCTCTGAGCTGTCAGCACAGAGCCCAACTTAGGGCTCGAACCCACGAACTGTGTGATCATGACCTGAGCCGAAGTCGGACGGCCAAACGACTGGGCCACCCAAGCGCCCCTAAAAAAAAAATTATGTATTTATTTTTTGAGAGAGACCAAGCACAAGCACAGGAGGGACAGAGAGAGGGAGACACAGAATCTGAAGCAGGCCCCAGGCTCTGAGCTGTCAGTGCAGAGCTGGATGTGGGGCTTGAACCTCTGAACCATGAGATCATGACCTGAGTCATACTCAGATCCTTAACTGATTGAGCCACCCAGATGCCCCTGTTTTTATGTTGACTACTTGCTAGCTTCTGCCCATTCTGGATTTTACTTCTTTATTTTCAGTTGTCAACTTAATTATCAAATATTTGAAACATACAGACAATTCAGAAAATAATCTCCGTATTCTCATCTTCTGTATTTAACACATGTTAATATTTTACCCTTTTTGCTGTCAGTGCCATCCCCATCTTGCCTCTGGCATCTTGATAGTTGTTAAGGAGGATACTTCAGTAACACTGATGTTGACCCTGGAAACATGGCATGACTTAAGAACTGTAAAGGACGTTAGGAATCATATATTCCAATTTTCTTCGACAACAGAATCCTGAAGATTCCAGAAAGCAGGTGGAGTTTGGGGAATGGCAGAGTCAGTCATCAATAATGTTTGTTTTGCTATTACTGTTCAGCTTCTGTGTTATATTGGGAGTGTTTGGATTAGTGTTGGGAAGAGGGTAACATTATACCCATTTGGACTTCCAGAGTTTGTCATGTCTCCTGAGCGTGTCTACACAACTCTACTCCCACTCTACCTGGGTTAATTCAGGCCCTGTTAACTCTGGATAATAACAGTAGTCACTTTTCAGGCTTCCTTGCTTCCCAATTTATTGACTTCTTATCACACATCTGGGCATCCTCAAGTCTTTTTTCTTTTTTAACTGAGATATAATTGATATATAATAGTAAATCGTTTTTGAGCTCATTGGTGTACCCATCTCCATGCAAGTTTTGGTAAGGGGACACAGATGACAAAGAGGTTCTAGAGTCTGATATCATCATCATCAACATCATCTCAAGCATTTATTAAAGGTTTTTTCTGTCAAGAATTAGTTTATAAACTTTACATGGATTAATTCTTTAAGTTCTCATAGCATCTCCCCAACACCGGTTCTGTGATGACCCCTATTTTAGGGGTGAAGAGGCTTATCCACTAAAAGAGTAAGTGACTTGCTCAAGTTTTTCCAGTTAACATGTGGCAGAGCTAAAATTTGGATGTAAGTCATCTGACTCCAAAGCCTGCCTTATTCACCGCCGTTAGCCCCTTGCCTTTCAGTGCAGCTTTTGACGACAGTGAATGGAAGAGCAAGTCCATTGGGAGCTGTAATATTTTTGTCAGTTCTTAATGTCTAGTGCAGTTTGTCAGGTTTTTCAAAAGTTAGTGTTTTTGCTTCTCTTGAAGGAGTTCTGTTTGACAGTTATTTTGAAGTCGAGGTATTGGGAATACCAATGTACTTTTTCTCTTGGAACAATGTAACTAGGAGTAGCTGAGTCATCAGACAAATCCATAGTCTTTTTCAGCCATGATACAGCTAATATGCTCATTTGCCATAAAATTAAAGAAAAATAACAGTGCTGTCATAATATTAGTGAAATGAGAAAGCCAAATTTATGTTTTATGTTTTGATGATTGGGCTTAAGGGAAAGAAAGAAGAAGAAATAGAAACTTGGAGAAGATTTTTAGATTTGTGAATTCTTTCAAGGGCTTTGTGGGTAGATGCTCATTACATCTAACTGCATTTAAAACTTCAAGGTTTTCCTTTAATACAGTTTTCCTTAGATACAGTTGTGCTAGTAATGTTTTGTTGTATCTAGAACTTTGAAACAAGAAGAACGTTTTGTTGTTGTTTGCATCTAATGAGAAGCTGAGAGATTTTGCTGAAGTAATCAGGCCAAGAGTTAGAAAGAAAAGGAGAAGAGGATAGGACTTTCAGAGAAGAGATAGGACTAATTTGAGCTGTAATTAGCTTAAAAAATAGGAGTCCGTACTGTATGTACATGCCTTCCAAGTGAGAAGATGATTGTGAGGAAAAGATTCTGTGTGACACAGTCCCTTCTGCCATCAACAATGGCACCATTGACTCAAACCAAAATGGCAGATGGAAGGAAGAATAAACTGTGTAGCCCTTTGCCAAAGCCTGGTGTGCCCTGAGGACATTTGTAATTTAACATGTTCTATGTATTTCTCTGATGTATTAGGCATGGGGACCTTGGGTGGCTCTGTCAATGAAGCGGCCAACCTCCCCTCAGGTCATGATTTCACTGTCCGTGAGTTTGAGCCCCCCCCCCATTGGGTTCTGTGCTGGCAGCTCAGAGCCTGGAACCTGCTTCAAATTCTGTGTCTCCCTCTCTCTCTACCCCTCCCCCACTCACACTCTGTCTCTCTCCGTCTCTCAAAAATGAATACAAATGGTGAAAAGTTTTTTAAAAAATGGATTAGCCATGATTTTGGGAAAATGACGGTATAACTCTTGCATAGAACACAAAAGCAAATGCACCGTGTGATTATCACTGTTGTTGCGTCCACCAGGAGTGTTTTCCCTCCCCTTTTCTTTGTGATTGACGGCACCATCACTGTACCTGTAGGCTCTCTTCTTCTAATTCTAGATCTTCCTGAGTTCTCAATATGAAGGCTTTAAGGAGTGCAGCAAGAGTGGTTTCACATAATCCGCCTTTATTGGGGTGGGTCCAGCTCACTGAGTTATTTAGGCTCAGCACCGTTCCCTCTTCTGTTTTCCTGTGTCTTGTTTCTTTGTTTCATGACACCCTTAGTAGAAAGGGTGGGCGTGCATGTTTTAGCCACCACATCAGAACATTTGTCTCCACATTATCTGTAGAGCTGGAGTTTAAGCTCAACCTTTGCTGTAGTGAGAAAGAAGTCCTGGAGCTGACATTGCTAAGGGACTTGGAAGTATGGCTCTTTTCAAAACATGTCACCATGTCATTAATTAAACACTAAAGCAAGTGACTTAATCTGAATCAGTTCAAGGGAACCCTCCCTCCTCCCCCAACTGCTCCCAGTGCCAATGTATACAGTTAGAATATAAGGGTGCCAATCTTAATAGTTAGAATCCCAGGTAATAATACAACTTTTCTCCTACTTGTGAAAGGAGAATTAATAGACTTGAAAAAACCGAGTATTTCATTTACATTGCCTAGCTAATGATATCAGCATACTCAATTTAAGATCTGTACTGATCTGAAGCATTTGTGGGTGGTATAAAGCTTTATAAGCCCTGCTTATGTGATTTCCTTTGAAATTAGTCCTGGAAACAATTTGCTCTTAGAAGATGCTGGCATGAGCTCTGAAAGGGACATCATTCCCTAGAGGGCATAAAATCTGACTTGTCTAAAGTTCTTGGAGAAGTTATAAATACTACAGCATCCTATCTATTTCTTGTTCTCTACTTAGAACTGTAGCTCTGAAATCTTCCAAGTTAAATTCTCCAGTTGCATCACCCAACTCAGTCAGTGGATGCAAAGCTCTTCCTCGTGATTTCTGAATTTGTAGGTCCCATGTGAACTGAAACTGGTGATTTGTTTCTACTGAGTAACAGTTTACAAAGGGTCCTTGTGAAATTTTGTCAAAGTAAATTTTCAGAGAAGTGCCTTCGATCTTTTTCCTGGGATAGAGCAAGGAAAAAAGTGGCTACATTCACAGTCCTTTTGCTGGAGAAGTATGAAAACACCCTAATTCCACATTGATGTTCCTGAAAGTTTTTAATGCAACAATCTTGAAAAATACTACATATGCACACATTCCCCACGCCTCCCCTCCTGCCTTTTTTTGGTTTAAACAGGATTGAAGATGACTACGTTTTTAATTCTCAGTAGTAGTAAAGTATATTTTACTAGTGAAAGTAAAATTAATGAAGGCATTTTTTTTTTTCTATTTCCTTTGCTACTTGCAACCATTCTAGTGAACAGGTATAGAAATAAAATTTTAGTCCCCCAGAGGCTCCTGGATGGCTCTGTCGGTTAAGCGTCTGACTTCGGTTCAGGTCATGATCCCATGGTTTGTGAGTTCATGCCCTCTTGTAGTGTTCTTTGCTGACAGCTCAGAGCCTGGAGCCTGCTTCCAATTCTGCGTCTCCCCCTCTCTCTCTCTGCCCCTCCCTCCCTCTCAAAAATAAACATTAAAACATTTTTAAAAATTTAGTCACCCAGAAAGAACATTTATCTTTAAAAATCTCTCCAATAATTATTTAATCATGCTCCACTATTTTCCACTAAATGTTTCATTTAGTATTCACTGAGAAGCCACTTAAAGAATACACTGTGTTATGTGTGTGGGGGGGAACCTTCATTATAGAGGTAAAGAGGTTCTGATGGATTGGTATATGTCTTGATCACATAGGGGACATCCTGATGTAGGCACAATAGATTTGTTTTGGGGGAAGGTTCACTGGGGACACAATTGATTACTAGCACCACATTACTTTTTTCAAAGAAAAGTAGAAACAATACATGAGTCAGGTGTAAATTAGCAGAGATGGAAGTGTACAGAGGAAAGGCTGTACACTCAGGGTCAGGGTGGTTCCTAGAAATACCAGAATGATACAACATCTCTGAATCTCTTGTTCCAGCTATAAAATGCAGGTGACTATTTACTGTGAAAATTAAATGAGATTCTCTATAAAAATATAGGCAGATGATAAGATCCTGTATAATTGCAGTATGCCTTGTAACGTCATGACTTCTTTTTTCTTTTTATTGAGATATAATTGGCATATAACATTATATTAGTTTCAAGCATACAACACCATGATTTGATATGTGTATGTATTATGAAAAGATACTACAATAAGTCTGATTAATGTCCCATCACCATATGTTGTTACAGATTTTATTCTCAGACTTTTTAAAATTTGGTCAATCCCACTATCTTTAAGAAACTGTATTTGTGAAAAAATAAGCTTATATATGAATAATTAAAGGTTTGTGGAATTGAGGCCTGAAATGTGGGTCCATATTTGTAAGATAACATACAGCAGCCATGTTGACCTCCCACTCTCTCTCTAGATGGAAATACCAAGGACGCTTAGATCCAAGAGATGAGGCTGCAGCTCGAATGTGCCACTGATTATGTGTGTGCTCTGAGGCTAATTACTCTACTTCTCTGAGGTTTTATTCCTTTCTAGTAGGTGTAATGGTATGTATCTCTTGGGGTTGTTTTGTGAATTGGAAAGGACCCCAATGCACCTAAGTGTACAGTGCTTGGCAGAGGGACATAGTCATAACTTACACTTGTAGGTCTTACTGTGTATCACGGTGATGGCTGAACACATTAAAGATGTTAACTCATTAAATCCTCACAGTATTCCAATGGTTCAATAATATTTTATCTCCTCTTTATAGATGAGAAAACAGAAATAAAGATGAAGTAACTTAGCATCAGATATACCGTAAGTGTAGGATTCAAGCTTTAAATTCAAGGAAGGCTAGCTGTGTCTGTGTGCTTAACCATCACAGTGACCGATCTCTCAACAGGAAAGGTCTTTACTATTAAGGAATCCAATCCTTTGATTTAGAATTGTGGAATACTTAGGACTTTCTCATATATAGGATAATTTGAATTCTACCAAAACTTCTTTGAGAAACTTTTTTTCCTTAGTCTCTTATGAATAGCATGATTTTGGGATAGTAATAAGATTCAGTGGATTCAGTGTATACAGATTTTCAAATACTTATACTTTGTTTTTTACATACACAAACCCTGAGAAGCAAAATATATTTGCATTACTTGCCAATTCTATGCTTACATTAGCATATTATTGATTACCTATTTTCTTATAAATTTCTTAAGTACTATATTAGTGATTTGAAATAAAGGTTCGTAAGTGTTTTTGTACATTTGCAAAAATAGATTGGTATTAGAGGAATTTGGTTGTGTGACGTTAGGCAACTCCCATAGATTTTTTGAGTCTTGCTATGGTCCTAACCTAAAAAGTATTAAAAATAATCCCTCTTGTGTTTACTGTGAGAATCAGATGAGAACGCTGATGTAAATAGCTTTGGCGAGCTCTCAAGTGTGATCTAAATGCAAGGATTGTGATTGGTATCAGGAGAGTTCCAGGATTTCATGTGATTGCTCACTCAAGTGCCTGGAGAGCTAGGATGTGAAATACGCACTTCTCATTCCGAAACCTTGGCAAGTCATCTGAGGTATCACCTCATTGGCAATACATGGGGCTGAGACCGCATTGCTTAAGTGAGTCCCAAGGGGTGTGTTGGCTCATCAAGAGATGGTTTCTCTGAATCAGATAAAAGTTGGCCTGGTGGCCTTCCTCAGTTCCCAACTCTGAGAATTTAGAAACTTAAAACAGGCAAAGCTTATCTGTAGCTTAACTGAGCCTGAAAATGAGAACTTCAAGGTGATTTAGTATTAGCATTTTATAATAGAGTATTTGCAGAGGAAACCCAATGTGATCAGTCCCAGTGTTTTGAGTGGGCTCTACTTTTTCCACAGGAAATCTTTTTTCATTTAGCCCTAGGAATTGGAACTCTTTACTTCCTCATCCATACGCTTGTGTCTGGAAATGTCTTGAGCTCCTCAATCCCATCAGATCATCCTGACCACTCCCCCTTGTATCCTGGAAGTGTGTTCTTACCTTTTCTTTATCGCACCTCCAGCTTCTCAAACTTTCTCCTCTTATTCATTGTTCTTTCTTACATTCTCCCTGCCCTCATCTCCCAGTACTTCCTCCTCTGTGTCTTTGGCTGGCTTTTAATTATGTGCATCCAAAATCATTGGAAATTAAGGTCAGCAACTCGACCATTTTATCCTTCTAGTACCAAACTGTACCTGGGGTAGTGGAGGAGTCAGGGAAGGAAGGGACGAGCTTGTTATCACACACCAGCCCTTTTGGATAGAATAAACAACTTTCTCTTTTAAACAAGGGCAGCTTCCTGCTCTGGGCCCCTTTGGATGAGCCCTTTCCCAACATGCCTTGCACTTTTCTCCCAGAGCAATTGTGGCTTTCCTTCTTCCACCCTTTGCATCTGTTCCCTGGCAGTCCTTTAGAACTTTCTGCTCCCTTTTCTTTGAGGCATCGGTGCTGGCTGCACTGCTCTCCCTGATCCTTTCCAAATTCTTCACACTTCTGCTGCCAGTTTTCGAATGATTCATGATCTCTGCATCCAAAATATTAGCTCTAGAAAAAGATCTCCCTGGTTTCCTGGCCTCATTTGGCTGAGGTGTTCACCACACTAAGCCAGAGAATGAGGCAGAAGTAGAGTTGAGATTGTTGCTGGCTCTTAGCCTGGTTCACTCGTCAGTTGTCATGTTTGCTGAGGCTTCCCAGCCTGAGGTGAAAGTCATGGTCTGAAATATAAATGTTCTCTTTTGGTTATTCTTTTCATTTTGCATTCAAAATAAAGAAATGTGTGCCATTACTTATTTTACAATGTTGTTGCTTTCAGCTAAAATTTACGTTAGTAATGTTTGAGAAATTCATATTCTTCATTTGGCTTCATCAAATTATTTTATGTCATTGGTCTTACTCACTTTCCTCTGGGTACTTAATATCATGTTGACTCTTGATGTTGTTAGAAAAGTTGTTTTCTCAGATTAAAGTCTGCCTTTCTTCTCTTTGCTGTGTCATTCCTAATTAAGTCCTCTTTCCCCTTACCAAGACCACCCAGAAAATTTTTCCCTCGCAAGTGCTTACAACCTTCAAAATCTTGCACATCATAAATGAAAAATGGCTAGGTATTTGAACTTTGCATGTACAAATCATTAACAGAGTCAATACAGTGTATGGCTGTGATGAATGAAACTGTGTTTTTGACATGACTGTTTGCTCTGATAAATTTAAATGATTCTTCACCCGCTAATGTTCTAGCCTGAACTATCAGGAATCCCCTAAATGTTTTGATATTGCCACATGTTGATTTCCATCACATTTGCTGTAGGACCTGACAGTGACGATAACACGGAATCTGTTATTCAAATTCATGAATTTCTTCTCTGCTCACTTTTTAACAAGTGAAAAAGGGGCTTTTACTGATAATATTTTGGTTAAATGATAGCTCTGTAAGTTTCTCCTTTCAATGAAGACCTTGGCATATAGGTTTCCCAGAACATCACAGTTTGTTCAGATGTAGTACAGTGGGTCTCTAACTGCAACTGAAGAAAAATAATAAAAGCAAGCTGGCAAAACTAGACAAAATGTGACAGGTAGAGAATAATAAAGCCCTATGTTTAAATAAAATGTAAATACATTTGTTTGAGTACCTAGATACAGCCTTACTATTAATTGCCAATAACCATTCCAAATTTACTAGGTTTTACAAACATTTCTTAGCACTAGGGCTTCATGTGGAAAATAATAACAAACTAATCATGCTTTTTAAAAGGCTTAATATGTGTCAAATGATGTATTAAATACCTACATGTGTTACCTCATTTAATTCTCAGAAAAACTCCCTGTAGTAGATATTAGTATCATTTTATATATCAGTGCCTCTGTTTTGAGAGATTAGATAGCTTGGATAAGTTACATAGGGGAAGAAGCAAGAATTTGAATACACTTGAGTATATTCCCTTAGGCCTCCCAGCCCTCAAAAGCATATCGCCAAACTGGAGGAAAACTCACCTTCAGGGAAGTTAAGAGCCTCTTGTAGCGGGCGCCATGTTAACCCGTGGCAGGTCGATTTCTCTTCGTTATTTCTGTTCTTGTCAAAGCTATTAACCAGGCCCTTTCAGCGAAGGATGATATATCCTTTACAAACCTACCCTAAATACATCTCTTTTTCTTGAACAAACTGGAATTTAACACTCCCCCTTTTGTTATAAAGTCTTTAAAGATTATGCTGCTTTTATTTTATATTCCAGTGAAGCGCAATCAAATTTCCCTTCTAGCTGTGGGTGAAAGAAAAAGATAAGCAGAAATCTGCAGTTTGGGGCAGCAGTTAGTGTGGAATGGATCAGAGTTATATAAGAGAGGAAATCACTGTAGAGTAGTTAAACAATAATTCTGTTCTTCTACATTCTGGTTATGTCA
The DNA here is from genome assembly GCF_008692635.1 of Crocuta crocuta. Lineage (NCBI taxonomy): Eukaryota > Metazoa > Chordata > Mammalia > Carnivora > Hyaenidae > Crocuta > Crocuta crocuta. The sequence continues at coordinate 1,963,751 of NW_027531897.1, read as the reverse complement.
CTACTTCAGGCTGAAAGAAAGCCAAGATTTTGGTTGAGCACCCTACTTATGTTGTTAGTGGAGTAGCTGCAGTCTGTAATGTAATAATTCTAAAACACCAGATTTTTGTTCCCTAAAACTTTAAAAATGATGTCTTATTCTCATACGGAGTTTTACAGGACCACAAAGATAAAGGAGAAGAGTGGGATCTTTAAATGGGAAAGAAATGGAGAGAATTATTGAGCCAAAATCAAGGAACAATTTCAGGTTGATTCAATTGAGGGCCAGTTATCCATTTGATTATTTTAGCAAAAAAAGAGAGCAACATTAAGTAGGTTTTTCTTGGTTGATTATCTAACGTTTCAGTCTATCTCAGGGAAATAAAGTCAGAGATTACTTACACACTGACAAAGAAAAGAGTTTTAACTTGAAAAAATTCTGGTAATTTACTTATTTTATGAACAGTTCAGGTAAATGATTTGCAAAACAGAATAAACGGGTGCTTTGTGACATTATCTCCCACGTGTAAAAATTAAGGCACATTGTATTACGTTGGCTTCTTTCAGTATACCATATGATCTTTTTAAAATATAGAAAGACTTGAAACCTATTTTATTTCCTTGAAAAACACTCCTAGAATGGAGCTCATTCACACATACACAAGCCATAAGCTCAAAGTGTTGAGGAAAATTTCTTGCTAGTAAATGTCATGCCAAAACCTTTGGGCCCATAAAATTAAAACATGTTGATTAGACCATCTTTGGAAGGGTAGAAAGAAGGCGGAAGGAAGTGTAATTGGAGCCTCTGTATTACTAATTTATCCTATACATGCCACAAAGTTAAAAGTTGTTTGTATCGATTCCTTTTGGAAACTTCATTAATAAATGAAAAAGTTTAAGGTTTTGCAGTTCAAAGGACCTAGTTAAACTATAGATTTGTCACTAATTAGTAATGTAACCAAACTCTAGGGGTTCACCCCTTGGAGTACGTAAAATTGAACACAACCCAACCAAATGTTGGAAGCTAAGAACTTTCTATTACTTGCTACAAGTAAGGAGACAGGGGGTTCTCTCTCAAGGCACTCTCTCCTAGTAGGTTTAGTACAGGGAGGTTTTATTCATTGTGCCAGGGGACAGGGGCAGGAGGCAGCCATAGGCACTTCATTTCAACTGTGCATGCCCAGCATGTCAACATGCTTGCTAGTGCGTTACATCCTATGTTCAAAAAATGGTAGAAAACTGCCATAGGAGGAGACCTTAGTATTATACTGAGCTAAATGTAACTTCAGGACAATTCAGGGGGCCTTCTGTGCAGCTCCAGCCCAGCTCAAACTGGCTTGCGTAAGGGGCTGTCAGGTGGGACACACCTAACCTAGCAAGGGGCTTTAAGGTGCAACTCTCAGTTGGGTGTCTCCTTGACTGGAACTGTTGTTTCTGCAAAGCAAAACACATTGCATCCCTGCTTTTTGTCCCTTTTCCTTCTCTCTTTTGCTGATAGCTTTCAGCCCTCTTAAATGAGTAACTTCCCATTGCATCCTAGATAGCAGTCTTATCTCTTGAAGGGAATTGCTTAACTTATATATCTTTTTATCTGTGCAGCCTCTGCACTGTCAGTTTGGTGCCTGACATGAGGCTCAAACTCGTAAACCATGAGATCATGACCTAAGCTGAAATCAAAAGTCTGATTACTGACTTAACTGATTGAGCCACCCAGGCCCCAGGATAAAGCTCCTTTTAAGAACATTTTTTCAAAGTCATCTATCAAAATGTTCATAAATATCATTTTCTGATGCTTCACATGAAGCCATAATTCAACACAAATGATTTCAATTCATATTTAGTCAACAGGGTACATGTGATATTTCACACTGCATTTCAGATCACAAGACTAGGGGCACCTGGGTGTCTTAGTCAGTTGAGTCTCTGACTTCGGCTCAGGTCATAATCTCACAGTGCTTGAGTTTGAGCCCCACGTTGGGCTCTTTGGTGATGGCTCACAGCCTGGAGCCTGCTTTGAAGTCTTTGTCTCCTTCTCTCTGTGTCCCTCCCCTGCTCACACTCTGTCTTCCTTACTCTCACTCATAAATAAACATTAAAAAATTACAAGTGCACAAGACTTATTTTTATATTGAATAGGTGTAATCAAGTGAAATAAATCCCTGTGGTATATTAAAGGTAACAGAACAGCTGTCTACATTCAATCACTTTCCTTTATTTCTGTCCTTCTAGTGGTTTTGCCGTGAGCATAGTGGCTAACCAGTTGCTTGATGGACTGGCAAAGAACCCCTAGTCATCTCAGCTAGTAGCTTTATAATCCTTTGTCAAAAGTCAGCAGAGCCCTGTGGACATTCCAAATAACATTGGAACTGAACACATTCTTACACAAAGCTGTTTTCCTGTATAAAATGGCAACAGCAATATAATAGAACCAAAGATTTCCCTTAAAGAACGAAGGTAATTTAGAACTTAAGCCCACATTTTAAAATCAATCTGTATGGAAGGTGATCATATATCTCAGTATATGCTTATTGCCCTGGTATAATTATTAGGGGTGCTTATTATTACTCTCAAAAGTGCCTGGGCTTGGACACTTAATGTAATGGTCACTGGAATAGCAAGGCATATGGGAATATGGAGCCTGAATACTGCCTGTGCAATCTTAATATCAAAATTAGCGTAGTGACAAGATGTCAGTTGGCAGCAAATATGACTTGCAGCATCATTGATGTTCTTAAAAGTTCTATGGTAATAAACGCTCTTTCATAGATATGTATTATCTTAATATTTAATTATGTCCCTTGTGCAAGGTTTGAAATAATCACAGACTGTTATGTCCATTCTTTATACACATTGTCCTTTTTAAACGGAGGAGAGATGTCTTACAAAAATAAGCCTAAAAGAAAAAAAGTAAGTGACAAAAATTGGTGAAAGGAAGAAATAAGGTTAGCAAAAGTAAAATGAAGCCTGGGACATAATTATTACTCCAAATGTATGCTTTAAAGTCTTGTAGTGAAGAATCAACCTTCTGTTTAGAGCTTCCTGGAAGCCAATGAAAAGAAAAAATGGTAAGTTACAAGATTTACATTATGCATAGAAAAGAAAAAAGAATGGTAGGGGTATGAGAGACATTCATGCTGCTCAATTCCACTACTGATTACCACAGAAACTTCAAGGTGCTTAGAAAACTCTATCCACAGTGCTCATCTCAAAGTCCTTCTTGTTCTTTTCTTTCCTTTGGCAACCCTATCATAGGAATTCCCCTCACTTGCTTCCCCTTAAAACTCAACTCGCAAATATTTCCTTAAACTTTTTCATCCACCTGGCCACCAACTGAGCCACAGGGCAATAGACAGTTTCCTTAGGTAAGCCTCAGCAGTCACTGAAATAACTTACCAACCACTCTTCCGTTTGCATCTAAATTAATCTTGGCCATTTCTGTTTTGCACCTGAAACCAATATGACACTGCCTTCTCATTATCTTCAACTTTCATGCTCTTCCTTCCATTTCTTTTGTCATTGTTTTAGTTTGGGCTTTTATCATTTCTTATCTGAATCCTTGCAGTAGATTCTTTTTTAAATCAAAAATTTAACTTTAATTTCCAGTATAGTTAACACACAGTGTTATATTAGTTTCAAGTGTACAATATAGTGATTTACTAATTCTATACATTGCTCCATGCTCATCACGGTAAGTGTACTCTTAATCCCCTTCAGCTACTTCACCCATCCTACCATCCACTTCTCTGGTAACCATAAATTTGTTCTCTATAGTTAAGAGCCCATTTCTTGGTCTCTCTCTCTCTTTCCTTTGGCTATTTGTTTTATTTCTTAAATTCCACCTATGAGTGAAATCCTACGGTATTTGTTTTTCTCTAACTGCCTTATTTCGCTTAGCATTATAATATTTTGCTCCATCCATGTCATTGCAAATGACAAGATTTCATTCCTTTTTTAATGAGTAATATTTCATTGTGTGTGTGTATGTGTGTATTTTTTATCTATTCATCTATAGATGGACTATTGGGCTACTTCCATAATTTAGCTATTGTAAATAATGCTGCGATAAATATAGGGGTACATACCTCCCTTTGAGTTAGCATTTCTGTATTTTTGGTGTGATATTCAGTGTGAGTTTTGGATTGTAGGGTAGTTCCTCCTCTTAACCTTTTTGAGGAACCTCCATAATCTCTTCCACAATGGCTGGATCAGTTTGTATTCCCACTAAGCACAAGGGTTCCTTTTACTCAACATCCTCACCAACACTTATTTCCTGTTTTTGATTTTAGCCATTCTGACAGGTTTGAGGTGATACTTCATTGTAGTTTTGATTTGCATGTCCCTGATGATTAGTGCTGTTGAGCATCTTTTCATGTGTCTTTTGGCCACCTGGATGTCTTCTTTGGAGAAATGTCTGTTCATGTCTTCTGCCCATTTTTTAATAGGATTATTTGTGGTTTTAGTGTTGAGTTGTATAAGTTCTTTATATATCTTGCAACAGATTCTTAACTGGTCTCATAGTAACTTAAATTCATCTGTCGTACAACTAGCAGTCTGATTTTTCTAAAAGGGAAATCTTAACACATTCCACTCATGCTTAAAATCCTTTCACATCTCCTCTCCTTTTTAGGATCAAGTCCAAAATCCCTATTAGGGTGCATGAAGTCCATGTTGATGTGATTACCACCTATTTTATAGCATCATCACTCAACCGTAGCAATATCATAAACATGCCATGCCTCTTAGTGTGCCTTTTGCTTTTTTTTTTAAGTTTATTTATTTATTTTGAGAGAGAGATGGCATGAGTGGGGAGAGGCAGAGAGAGAGGACAAGGGAGAGAATCCCAAGGCTGCACTGTTAGTGCAGAGCCTGATGTGGGGCTTTAACCCACAAACCCCAAGATCATGACCTGAGCTGAAGTCACAAGTTGGATGCTTAACCAGCTGAGCCACTCAGGTGCCCCTGCCTTATGGACTTTACCTTGCAACTTGGTGCAAGCTGTTCCTCTGTCCAGCTTACTTTGTTTCTATTTCTCCCCTTAGCTCATATTACTCTTTCTGGAAAGCCTTCTCTAAACTTGCAGAGCCTGCACCTTAAGCATGTATCTTAAGATTGTGCTCTTTTTCTGTGTACTACAAAACTGTGGGGACCTCAAATATGAATTATTTCTCTCTTATTTTGATTATTTATACCACCCCACCTCTTACCCTCACTTACTGAGTTTTCACAAATAGCATTTTCTACTCTAAGTAGATTCTAGAAACCAGTTTAAATTGTATCCAATTGAAGCACAATCTTAAGGCAATAGTTTGTCATTGCTACTATGCATAAATGTATACAGGAAAGCCCAGAGAGCCACACCTGTGTAGCTTTTGCACCAAAGCACTGTTAGAATATCTGCGTGATTTTGATGTATCTATTTGTAGCAGCAGCTAAGATAATTAAAGTTTGGGAATACTAGGAAAAGCGTGTAAATTCAATTTTTCAATGATGAATTATATATAGAATGATAAAATGTAATTTTATATAGAAAGATGTGTAGTGTCCTATTTACCCACAAGATTTTGGAAATTGTTCTCTATGGAAGGTTCAGCTTAACTTTCCACACTGCTGCTGTACAGCCTCTAGCAATATCACAATTTGCTGCATCATTAAATTCTGTTCAGTTTCTCACTTCCTAAATGTATTTGGCTTGTGTCAGATGATACCTCCTCTTCCCTAGCCCTTTAGTATTTGCAGGGCATACCTATCATGACAGGATGTGATCCAGGCAGATGGAAATCTTGTCTCTTATGTCTGCAGCAGGGCACCCCACCCTATTTAACTTTGGACTTATGAACTTCCCATCTGGGACTTCGAGGTACTTGATTTACATCAACTTATGTACAACCTTAAGCTCTTTGGCAGTCCAGAATCACATAATCTTGTGGGAAGGAAATTTAGCTTTATGCTAATTTTTCATTGTACATTGTACCTATAGTGCTTAGTTTGCTCCAGATTTCTCTTTCCTTCTCTTCTTGGAATTGTGTTTCCTGTTTATATGAACTGGGGTGATATGGAGGCCTCAACAGACAATAAATCCTGCAGGGCAGAGGCAGACTGAGATAGGAAAACATTCTTTCCCTCAGCACAATGGACAAGGCAGCTCTGGAGCCTGCAGTGTGGCTTTTATGTGCCCCACCCCCCCCAAATTCCCAGTGTGGGTTGTGCACAAGGAAAGACCAAAAGCAGCATACTATTTCTCTCTATTCCAGTTCTCACTCAGAAGAAGCTCTAAGAAACAGATTAGAGATGGTGGACAAGAGTAGAATCATATTTGATCTGATGACTACAGTTTAATTATGAATAGAATCAAGGATAAAATTATTTTTGAACTCTCTCCTTGCTTCCTTTATTTAAAGTCTCCAAGATAAAATATAAGACAATGTTTATGTTTGATCTAGAGAATGAGCTCCATTTGGAGAAGTGATTCTCTCCGCTTCTGGGTTGTTTGCTTAACTTATTAGAGTGGTTCAAAAAATAGATTCTTGTTGTATTGGGCTTTCCAGCCAAAACTCCCATTTTATAGTTGAAGAAACAGAAGGCAAGAAAGATGATAGATCTTGTTTTCGTCCTTTCCTTTCCTTTCCTTTCCTTTCCTTTCCTTTCCTTTCCTTTCCTTTCCTGTCTTCCTTCCTTCCTTCCTTCCTTCCTTCCTTCCTTCCTTCCTTCCTTCCTGAGAGAGCATAAGTAGGGAAGGTCAGAGAAAGAGAGAGAGGGAGACACAGAATCCAGAATAGTTTCCAAGCTCTGAACTGTTATCACAGAGCCTGACACTTGAACCCCACAAGCTGTGATACTATTATCTGAGGCGAAGTTGGACATCTAACTGACTGAGCCACCCAGGCGCCCTTAGATCTTCTTTTCTTAAGATACAGGGTTCCTTCTCTCCTTGCTCATCTCTATTCCTTTTCGGTACATATTCATCTCCTTTGCCTGTCCCCATTTCTACAACACGTTTGCATGTTACCAGTCGTGTCTTATTCAGGGTTCATTGGCAGTAGTAGGCTGAGTATAAAGCTGTGATTCCTGAAAGTGCCCTCAAATTGAAAATGGGAGATTACAACTCAGTCACTTCCTTGGTGCTCATTTCAGAAGAGAGTAAAGAGAGCAGGCATGTGTTTCTTAAGCTCTTTGGAGAAGGAGAAATTTACAAGAAATCACATCTCAAGTCCTTAAGACCATCTGTGATCCTCCGTGAAGGCTGTCCAATATCAAATTTCTGGACAAAAGCAAGGAACTTGTAAGAAGTTTGGATTGTTTTTAGCAAGTAAAGAGGTGAGAGGAGCTTTGAAGATGTAGAGGAGAACAAGCAAGTCTGTACAGAGAAGGGTTAAAAGACAGTCAACCCCCTCAAGTGACCAGTTGGTCCAGACCTGCACAATAAATCTCTGGACAGTTTTTCAAAGTCAGAAATCTATGTTTATAAGTCAGCTAAAACACCTGCTCACATTTCACTTTTTGGTTGCTTATGTTCTGCAGAATTTAGCTTTCGTTTTAAAAGGTGATGAGTGATTAGTGAAGCTGACCCTGAACCCTTTTGAATTTCTTGAATTAAATGAATTATATCTTGCAGAGATAATGTGTGGTGGGTAAAGCATCAGCCATCAGTGTATTCAAAGAGGGATAAACAAATGGCTGAACTCTCAACCATTCCATTAACTCTTTATTTTAAACCAATCATAGACTTTCAAGAAGTTTCAAAATATAATAGAGGTTCTACGTGCTCTTCACTCAGCTAACCCCCCTTCAAGTAACATCTTAACATAGCTAATTTATTATCAAAGCCAGGAAATTGATGCTGACATAAGACAATTACCTAGACTACAAATCTTGTTTATATTTCACCAGTTTCCAGAAGGACCCATTTTGTGCATGTGTAGTTCTAAGGAATTTTATCCTATGTCTAGACATGAACCCACCAACAAAACCAAGATACAGAACTGTCCCATCACTACAAAATAACCTCTTAATACTACTCTTCCGTAGTACCTCCCATTGTTTACAGGTATGAGCGACAGGTTTGTAGGGACTAAGAAGACACTGTGTTAAATACAATCAAAGCTACTCTGTTTGGTCCTACTGAATGAGGCTTTTGACAAACACATGTGAATTTTTTCTTGTTTATAGAGCTGAAATTGATATTCCAGCATTTCATCCCTCTTATTATACATCATGGATAGACTGAAGAGTGTTTTAAAGGTGGATAAAAAGAAGAGACATTTTTTGGAAATTTTTTTACCTTAAGTTAAAAAGCAGATGGTCTTTTAGAAACCTTTGTGTTGAGTTGGCATCAGAAATGCTTCTGTAAACTTTCATGAAGTAAAAGAATATGCCAATCTAATAATTAACTAAATTCTACTTGATGAGGTTTCAGTGCCTCTGAGACCACACATTCTCATATTTCTTGTAGTCGGCACCTGGGGAAAGCTGTTGCAGGTTATATAGGAAAATGCCCAGACCTTTCTTTCTTTAAGATCAAAGTTTGGTAGATGGGATGATACTTACCACTGTAGATGCCTCTTTACACTGTGCCACCCTGGACTGCAGAAAGAAGTTCTCCATGGCTCTTCTCAACATGTGCTGAGGGAAAGTATTAGGTAAGGCTGAGATGGCCCCCCTAAGGGTATCTTTCACAGAGCCATTAGTTAAGAAGAATGACAAAACTTGAATCTCTTCTTTGAAGCTGTGGAAACCAGGCCATCAGTTGCTGATCCTGTAGCACTGGCTCTCATACTTAAGCATGGACAGTCTCAAAGAAAATTTCAGTTTAGTGAGGTCTGGGATGGTACCTACTACATTTTCACTAAGTTCCCTCAGTAATTCTGATGCAATGTTCTTTCCCATAGACCGCATCTGGAGAAATGTGCCTAAAGACTGTGTGGTCTGCCATCTTCATTTTGATGGTAATGGAAACTGAACCCAGAGCAGTGATAAATGCCATCTAAAAAATCCCAGTGTCTGGAATTTATCTTCTGACTTCCAAATTAGCAGCTAGTATTGAAATGACAACCAAGAACCTTGGTTTTTTAAAGAAAAGGAAAAATGCATGATTATGGGCCTAGGAAAATTTTCTCTTAAACAAACAAACAAAAAAATTGGATGGAAATTGTGAAACCTTGGACTGGCATGTCCAAACACCAAACAGGAAAAGCTGCCCATGTGGAAAGAATGCACAGGCAACATGGCACTGGGAGCCACATGGTTCCAAGGACAAGGTCTCAGCGCAGAAATGATAAACTATGTTTACACAGTTTCCCAGGAGCTCAGAGCACTGGTAGACTATTTTTTTTCTTTATTGTGAATAATTCTAACACTGAACTCATTATTATTGATTCTCTCCTGCCGCCATGGAGACTAAAACACAAAGAGAAGTGGCCTGTTCATGGTAATGAGGATGACAGTGCATGCCGCTAAGTGGATGGGTAACTGTCCTAACCTCTCTTCAGATGGGTGCCAGCCCATAATTAGATGGATGCCAGCCCATAATTAGATGAGCCCAATGCTTCTTTATGGCTCCATTTGGCATCGAAGAATACCTTTTCAACATGATTTGAGAATATACCTTGCCAATATAGTCTTGAACCTATTTAGGCATAATACTTTAAGGCATTGCTTAAGGTACTGTTTTAAGGACAGCTGTGAAACTGAATACGTAAGCAGATTGGCTACGCCTTAGAAAAATAGTGCTCGAGGCTGGGGGGTCGTGAAAGTAGAATCAATAAGGAGAAGCCATTTCATATACTTACTAACTGCCCAGCACCGCCAGTGTTCCAAGTTCAGGATGGTGTTTAAAATAACTACCTGTAGGACCACAGAAAAATGATCTTGGGACTCTTGGTCTCAGTATACAAAATGTTTCCTTATTTTGTGGGTTGTTAGATTTAAATTGGGCCCCAGAGTATGAGCCTTACTTTCCTCTTGTTTTAGGTAGCTGGGAACAAAGAAAATTACTGTATAGGGCTGATGCAGTCAATATATTGGAGTACCTGAAAATAACTTTTTAAATAAGTTGCATGCTTTGCCAATATGAGATATAAATTTCTTGGATTTGCTTACTTTTCTATAATCTTATAAGACATTCCCATAACTATGCATTTATTTATTCAGCTATTCTTTATTGAGAACCTTTTATATGCCACCCAAACAATGGTGATATTACTCAAAGCGAATAACCTGTTTCCATTCATTAACACAAAGTATTATATCATGTTAATCTTTTCTATTTATATGCTAGTGATTATTGCTTTACCTTATAACTATTAAGGAAATAGTCTCATTGGAAGGAGTGGGTTAACCACTATGAAGAATTAAAGCCAAATAGTGATTGTTTGGTGCACTAAGAATGTGAACAGAATTTGTCAAAAATATTTTCTTGGTCTAAGTAATGGATCTTTTATATTTTATGATAAATATCTTTATTTAGCCAGGTGTTCTTATAGTCCTGATATTTACTATTGGACTCAATTATCTTACTAAGTGCATCTTCTCTGCATAATTTTATTGCTTTCACTTAGCCATTTTTATTTTGCTAAAGAAAAGAATTTAAGGGAGAATAATTGGGGACTCCTATTTATCTTAAAAATTGCAAAAATTAATGCCGTATTTCCTTCTGTTTTCAACTTTAAATTTTCATTGTAGTGTCCAAGGGGGAAATTTGTACAGCAGTAATTTCATATTATAAAAACTTTTTTTTAAATGTATGTAGGTTATTCGCTTTGTCAGAACAACTTCCTGTTCTTTCCTCATCCTACCAAGTTGTTTGGTAGTTTAGATAATAATTCAATTTGGAAATGGAGAAACTCAGGCTTAGAGAGGTATTAAATGGCATCCGCAAGCTAGTACATTCAATTTGCGACCCAGATGTGATCAGAATAGGTGGTGATTTTTCCACCAATGCACATAACCATCTGATATGTGAAATACAGGATATTCACAATGCCTAAATGTTCTCTTAATTATATACTAGTGCACAATCTTTGTAAGGTCTTTGCTAATCATACCGCATGGAGACACTACTTCCAGTAGATCATGATTATTTGTATGCATCTGTAATTAGTCATAAAATACTACTTGTTGTGATTACATCGGAAAGAATGGAGCATATTTTTTTTAGTGCTATCCCACATGTCTATTTGCAGATTTATTGCTTGGAACGTATTTATTTGGTCATCGCAACATCTGCTAAACCTGTTGACATCTTATTAAAATAGCGATCTAAGTTTAAAGTGAGATCATTGGATATCATGCTTGGGTTCATCAGGCATGTTTAATTTGGGTAAAGGTTATGTTTGAAACATGTAATACTCACTGCCTTTATAGGTTGGATTCTGCTCATTTCAATAACAGAGTTCTGATAATAGCTATAGAGTATTTGGTGAGGAATGCTACTTGACCTCTACTCCATATAGACAAATTAGTAATGATAATAATGANCTTTCCTTTCCTTTCCTTCCCTTCCCTTTCCTTTCCTTTCCTTTCCTTTCCTTTCCTTTCCTTTCCTTTCCTTTCCTGTCTTCCTTCCTTCCTTCCTTCCTTCCTTCCTTCCTTCCTTCCTTCCTTCCTTCCTTCCTTCCTTCCTTCCTGAGAGAGCATAAGTAGGGAAGGTCAGAGAAAGAGAGAGAGGGAGACACAGAATCCAGAATAGTTTCCAAGCTCTGAACTGTTATCACAGAGCCTGACACTTGAACCCCACAAGCTGTGATACTATTATCTGAGGCGAAGTTGGACATCTAACTGACTGAGCCACCCAGGCGCCCTTAGATCTTCTTTTCTTAAGATACAGGGTTCCTTCTCTCCTTGCTCATCTCTATTCCTTTTCGGTACATATTCATCTCCTTTGCCTGTCCCCATTTCTACAACGTTTGCATGTTACCAGTCGTGTCTTATTCAGGGTTCATTGGCAGTAGTAGGCTGAGTATAAAGCTGTGATTCCTGAAAGTGCCCTCAAATTGAAAATGGGAGATTACAACTCAGTGACTTCCTTGGTGCTCATTTCAGAAGAGAGTAAAGAGAGCAGGCATGTGTTTCTTAAGCTCTTTGGAGAAGGAGAAATTTACAAGAAATCACATCTCAAGTCCTTAAGACCATCTGTGATCCTCCGTGAAGGCTGTCCAATATCAAATTTCTGGACAAAAGCAAGGAACTTGTAAGAAGTTTGGATTGTTTTTAGCAAGTAAAGAGGTGAGAGGAGCTTTGAAGATGTAGAGGAGAACAAGCAAGTCTGTACAGAGAAGGGTTAAAAGACAGTCAACCCCCTCAAGTGACCAGTTGGTCCAGACCTGCACAATAAATCTCTGGACAGTTTTTCAAAGTCAGAAATCTATGTTTATAAGTCAGCTAAAACACCTGCTCACATTTCACTTTTTGGTTGCTTATGTTCTGCAGAATTTAGCTTTCGTTTTAAAAGGTGATGAGTGATTAGTGAAGCTGACCCTGAACCCTTTTGAATTTCTTGAATTAAATGAATTATATCTTGCAGAGATAATGTGTGGTGGGTAAAGCATCAGCCATCAGTGTATTCAAAGAGGGATAAACAAATGGCTGAACTCTCAACCATTCCATTAACTCTTTATTTTAAACCAATCATAGACTTTCAAGAAGTTTCAAAATATAATAGAGGTTCTACGTGCTCTTCACTCAGCTAACCCCCCTTCAAGTAACATCTTAACATAGCTAATTTATTATCAAAGCCAGGAAATTGATGCTGACATAAGACAATTACCTAGACTACAAATCTTGTTTATATTTCACCAGTTTCCAGAAGGACCCATTTTGTGCATGTGTAGTTCTAAGGAATTTTATCCTATGTCTAGACATGAACCCACCAACAAAACCAAGATACAGAACTGTCCCATCACTACAAAATAACCTCTTAATACTACTCTTCCGTAGTACCTCCCATTGTTTACAGGTATGAGCGACAGGTTTGTAGGGACTAAGAAGACACTGTGTTAAATACAATCAAAGCTACTCTGTTTGGTCCTACTGAATGAGGCTTTTGACAAACACATGTGAATTTTTTCTTGTTTATAGAGCTGAAATTGATATTCCAGCATTTCATCCCTCTTATTATACATCATGGATAGACTGAAGAGTGTTTTAAAGGTGGATAAAAAGAAGAGACATTTTTTGGAAATTTTTTTACCTTAAGTTAAAAAGCAGATGGTCTTTTAGAAACCTTTGTGTTGAGTTGGCATCAGAAATGCTTCTGTAAACTTTCATGAAGTAAAAGAATATGCCAATCTAATAATTAACTAAATTCTACTTGATGAGGTTTCAGTGCCTCTGAGACCACACATTCTCATATTTCTTGTAGTCGGCACCTGGGGAAAGCTGTTGCAGGTTATATAGGAAAATGCCCAGACCTTTCTTTCTTTAAGATCAAAGTTTGGTAGATGGGATGATACTTACCACTGTAGATGCCTCTTTACACTGTGCCACCCTGGACTGCAGAAAGAAGTTCTCCATGGCTCTTCTCAACATGTGCTGAGGGAAAGTATTAGGTAAGGCTGAGATGGCCCCCCTAAGGGTATCTTTCACAGAGCCATTAGTTAAGAAGAATGACAAAACTTGAATCTCTTCTTTGAAGCTGTGGAAACCAGGCCATCAGTTGCTGATCCTGTAGCACTGGCTCTCATACTTAAGCATGGACAGTCTCAAAGAAAATTTCAGTTTAGTGAGGTCTGGGATGGTACCTACTACATTTTCACTAAGTTCCCTCAGTAATTCTGATGCAATGTTCTTTCCCATAGACCGCATCTGGAGAAATGTGCCTAAAGACTGTGTGGTCTGCCATCTTCATTTTGATGGTAATGGAAACTGAACCCAGAGCAGTGATAAATGCCATCTAAAAAATCCCAGTGTCTGGAATTTATCTTCTGACTTCCAAATTAGCAGCTAGTATTGAAATGACAACCAAGAACCTTGGTTTTTTAAAGAAAAGGAAAAATGCATGATTATGGGCCTAGGAAAATTTTCTCTTAAACAAACAAACAAAAAAATTGGATGGAAATTGTGAAACCTTGGACTGGCATGTCCAAACACCAAACAGGAAAAGCTGCCCATGTGGAAAGAATGCACAGGCAACATGGCACTGGGAGCCACATGGTTCCAAGGACAAGGTCTCAGCGCAGAAATGATAAACTATGTTTACACAGTTTCCCAGGAGCTCAGAGCACTGGTAGACTATTTTTTTTCTTTATTGTGAATAATTCTAACACTGAACTCATTATTATTGATTCTCTCCTGCCGCCATGGAGACTAAAACACAAAGAGAAGTGGCCTGTTCATGGTAATGAGGATGACAGTGCATGCCGCTAAGTGGATGGGTAACTGCCCTAACCTCTCTTCAGATGGGTGCCAGCCCATAATTAGATGGATGCCAGCCCATAATTAGATGAGCCCAATGCTTCTTTATGGCTCCATTTGGCATCGAAGAATACCTTTTCAACATGATTTGAGAATATACCTTGCCAATATAGTCTTGAACCTATTTAGGCATAATACTTTAAGGCATTGCTTAAGGTACTGTTTTAAGGACAGCTGTGAAACTGAATACGTAAGCAGATTGGCTACGCCTTAGAAAAATAGTGCTCGAGGCTGGGGGTCGTGAAAGTAGAATCAATAAGGAGAAGCCATTTCATATACTTACTAACTGCCCAGCACCGCCAGTGTTCCAAGTTCAGGATGGTGTTTAAAATAACTACCTGTAGGACCACAGAAAAATGATCTTGGGACTCTTGGTCTCAGTATACAAAATGTTTCCTTATTTTGTGGGTTGTTAGATTTAAATTGGGCCCCAGAGTATGAGCCTTACTTTCCTCTTGTTTTAGGTAGCTGGGAACAAAGAAAATTACTGTATAGGGCTGATGCAGTCAATATATTGGAGTACCTGAAAATAACTTTTTAAATAAGTTGCATGCTTTGCCAATATGAGATATAAATTTCTTGGATTTGCTTACTTTTCTATAATCTTATAAGACATTCCCATAACTATGCATTTATTTATTCAGCTATTCTTTATTGAGAACCTTTTATATGCCACCCAAACAATGGTGATATTACTCAAAGCGAATAACCTGTTTCCATTCATTAACACAAAGTATTATATCATGTTAATCTTTTCTATTTATATGCTAGTGATTATTGCTTTACCTTATAACTATTAAGGAAATAGTCTCATTGGAAGGAGTGGGTTAACCACTATGAAGAATTAAAGCCAAATAGTGATTGTTTGGTGCACTAAGAATGTGAACAGAATTTGTCAAAAATATTTTCTTGGTCTAAGTAATGGATCTTTTATATTTTATGATAAATATCTTTATTTAGCCAGGTGTTCTTATAGTCCTGATATTTACTATTGGACTCAATTATCTTACTAAGTGCATCTTCTCTGCATAATTTTATTGCTTTCACTTAGCCATTTTTATTTTGCTAAAGAAAAGAATGTAAGGGAGAATAATTGAGGACTCCTATTTATCTTAAAAATTGCAAAAATTAATGCCGTATTTCCTTCTGTTTTCAACTTTAAATTTTCATTGTAGTGTCCAAGGGGGAAATTTGTACAGCAGTAATTTCATATTATAAAAACTTTTTTTTAAATGTATGTAGGTTATTCGCTTTGTCAGAACAACTTCCTGTTCTTTCCTCATCCTACCAAGTTGTTTGGTAGTTTAGATAATAATTCAATTTGGAAATGGAGAAACTCAGGCTTAGAGAGGTATTAAATGGCATCCGCAAGCTAGTACATTCAATTTGCGACCCAGATGTGATCAGAATAGGTGGTGATTTTTCCACCAATGCACATAACCATCTGATATGTGAAATACAGGATATTCACAATGCCTAAATGTTCTCTTAATTATATACTAGTGCACAATCTTTGTAAGGTCTTTGCTAATCATACCGCATGGAGACACTACTTCCAGTAGATCATGATTATTTGTATGCATCTGTAATTAGTCATAAAATACTACTTGTTGTGATTACATCGGAAAGAATGGAGCATATTTTTTTTAGTGCTATCCCACATGTCTATTTGCAGATTTATTGCTTGGAACGTATTTATTTGGTCATCGCAACATCTGCTAAACCTGTTGACATCTTATTAAAATAGCGATCTAAGTTTAAAGTGAGATCATTGGATATCATGCTTGGGTTCATCAGGCATGTTTAATTTGGGTAAAGGTTATGTTTGAAACATGTAATACTCACTGCCTTTATAGGTTGGATTCTGCTCATTTCAATAACAGAGTTCTGATAATAGCTATAGAGTATTTGGTGAGGAATGCTACTTGACCTCTACTCCATATAGACAAATTAGTAATGATAATAATGATATTAACTGTTTGCATTATTGACATCTCATAAAGCAGGTAGATATATAATGCAAATTAGAGAAGTGGCTACCAAGCATCCATAACTCCTCACCTTGAGCAGCTTTTACATTAGGTCTGGATACTTTTATCTTATTGGAGGCAGCTGGAAGGCTTGGAAGTTTCCTTCCTGTCTATACTTTTTCCAGCCTCTATCAGTCCTATCATTTTTTCAGTGTTCAGTTCAAGCCTCACCTCTAAATAAATGCCCCCCCCCTTTTTTTCCAGTCCATTTCTCTTTCTCATTCTGGTCTCCTAAAACATTTGTAGCCACTATCTCACTATTTTTATACTTGAGTGTATCCTACCTTATTATAAAATGTTTATAAAGTTATCATGCACATGGTTGGTTCCAGAGGATGTCATAGGCAAATGTACACCATCTATAAAAAGTCCTTTATTTGAAGGGATCATAGAGTTGCCAGCTCATGTGCACAGTCTCTGTTTTCTTGCACTCTCACACAAAGTGTTCCAATGTCTCTCTTCTCAGTGGCCCTTCCATTACATATCCACCCCATCTAGATGTGGTTACTAGAAGTAACCATTTAGAGTAATTGTGCTTCTGGGCATGGCAGAATAACTAGTAAAGGGCTTTTTCTTTTACTATACGTAGAAACCGGGATTAAAAAATACAAAGCAACTGGCTTCAGACATCAGACAACAGGCAGACAGGATTGTCTCTTCAGAGAAGAGAACCAAACAAGATGAAGTCTATAACTGACCCAGCTTTCTGTCTGTAGGTATTCAATGGGCCTACAGGCAATTCTTCCCAGAGACAGAAAACTCCAGTAGAGAATCCAGTGGTTTCACCCAGTTGAGGTGACAGAGATCAGAGTTCATGGAAATGGAGGCAGCTGGACTTGGTGGAGCAGAGTATCTGAACAGAGGAAACTTGTCAGAGAAAGGGCTCCAAAATCCTTCTTGGGGGGAGGGGCAGGTATGATAGGTAGAAAGGGTCTGTCTCTTGCGTTTTAAAGTGAAAACTAAACTGTGTATGTACTGGGTGAAATTTCAGGAGGACGGGGACGACCAAGGAGCTGGAAGCCAAGCAATTCTAAGAGGTCATGTTGGGCTAGGAGACATTCTGGTTTTAACCAGGCAGGCTGGACTCCATGGACATACATCATTCAGTGGAGACTCCTAAAATGTTAAACTTTATAAGAAGAGCCACATTAGATCTGCCCTAACAAAGCTTAGAAACAGACCTTTAAAAAATCAAGTTGATCCTTTTAACTGCCTAACAAATTGAAAGGCAACATTCTTTAAAGGTAAACAGCATAATTCAGATGCTCAGCAATATCGAATTCATAATGCAGCATCTAATGCAAAATTATTAGAGATTGGAAGGTGCACAAACATGTAACCAGGAAGTAAGAGAACATTCCGGCACAATAAATAGACCCATAAATGACAGAGATGATGGAATTAGCAGATGAAATCTGCTTTAAGAGATTCTTAAAGTCTCTTTTAAATATTTGTTACTTTAAAGTAAATATGATAAGGAGAAAAATGGAAAATACGTAAGAAAGAACTATGTGGAACTTCCAGAGCTGAAAAATTAGATACATGAATTGAAAAGTTCACAGGATAGGCTTACTATATCATACACTAAATGAAAAAGAAAAACTCCATGAAATTTAAGGAACAATAACAGATGCTATCCAGAATGAAACACTTGATCTAAAAATTAGATAACTGTATAGAATATAATATTAATAGAGTATAAATAACTCATAATGCAATAGTAAGTTAAGCAAATATATCAAAAATGGGCAAAAATTTGAAAATAAATTTTACAAAATAAGATCTACAAATGGCCAGTTCGAGATGAAAATATAGTGTTGTCAGTCATCCGAAAAATAAAATTCAAACCACTGCAAGATACTACTGTTTATCACCAAAGTGGCTAAAAACCAAACTGGCAGTACCAAGTGTGTCTGTCCCTCATTCATTGCCGCTGGGACTATACTGTAGAACCACCACTTTGGAAAAGAGTCTGGCAGTTTCTGAAAAGATTCAATCACCTCACAAGATGATTGAACTTTAAACCTTTGGAAAAAGCTGTTGGAACATTAAGAAGAGAATATTCGTCCAGCCTTTGCCACTGTGTGTCCCTCACCTTTTTGAATTCCTTTTCTTTCGTTTATTTTGCATGCTCTGTTGCAAAAGTCTGATAAAAGATAAACTGAAGCATATTAAAAATTTTAAGAGTTTATTTAAATAAATTTCTTCAAATTGAGTAGCGCCAAACTGAAAGTTGTTAGAAGCACCAAAGGCAGGAGCTGGGAGGGAGTTTCATTAGGGGAAGAGGCAGAAATGAGTAAGAACGCTGGTGACTGGCCATAACTTAAATCCTAAATGGCTGCCTGTGATTGGTTATCCTCAGGTTTTGAATTTGTCAACTTGAGGCATTACAGGCTTAGATTTTGTGTTGCTCCTCCTGTAGGCTGTATGGGCTTTAAAGTCATCTCAGTGTATTGGTGCCTTGTTTGATTTAACAAGCCCATCCACTTAAGTGTTTAAGCTGTTTGTTGAATTTGAGGGGTAGGCCAAGCTGGAATCTTCTCCAGCAGAATGCCGTGAAAGCTCACGTTCCTCCTTCTCATTGTATCATAGTTGTAATGTTTTTATTGATAACTCACTTTATGAAGTAGATTCAGCTTTTCTTTCAAGGATTATTCAGCCTTTATAAGAGGGGGGAAATCCTGTGAAAAGTGGCATTATAACAGAAGTACCAAGTGTTATGTCACAATTCGTGTGTATTTCTGACATAAATTTTGAAACTTGATCATGTTCAATGTGGGTTGTAATTCCCTACGTTTTAAATGAGAGGTCAGGGATAACATCCTTAATGTCTACTATATTAATGTAAGTACCCCTCCCCCACGTTAAGATCACAGATAGTGCTCCATAAACTTAGATGATTGCTTGATGAGTTTGTTAGTTTTAGGCTTGGCAGAACGCTGGAACAGAAAATCCACATAACTGACATTAAAAAGATATGGCCTTCCATTTCTTCTTTCTCCTATAAGCAGTAGGATGTCCAGGGCTGGCAAATCAGGGATCCAGGATCCTCATCTTTCTGTCACTCATTCACCTTCAGAATGGTCAAGAAGGACACCTAGAGTACTACTGTCCATCATGTTCATATTCTAGTCAGAAAGACAGTGGTATGTAGTGATGGAGAGTGCTGCACATGGAGAATCAGATCCCTTAAATAGCTTTCCCTGAAGTCCCACCCAATTAATCCAACTTAAATCCCAGGAGTCACTAGATATTACTAGTTGAAGAGAGAGTAGAAGATATACTTTTCGCTGGGCATCCGTGGCTCCCTGAAAGCAGTCAGATTTTGTAAGTAAGGTAGAAGGGGAAATGCAAATTGGGTGATTAAACAGCCATGATCCACTTCTTGGTGATCTCAGGCTTGTGAAGGTTGATATGGCTGTTTCCAATTAGGTGATTATGTTTTTCCTTTTTTTTTCTGGTCCATGTGAGGGAAACTGTCATTTCATCCATTAGGCACAGAAACCCCTTGAGCCTCTAAACTGGCTATATCAAAGAAAGGCCCTCTTCATGAAGGCTGCTGAACAAATGTTTCCTAAGAATTTCTCTTTTTTTTTCTTAAGTTTATTTATTTTTTGAGACAGAGAGCACACACAGGCAGGGAAGGGAAGGGAGAGGCAGAGAGAGAAGCCCAGGCAGGCTCCACACTGTCAGGGCAGAGCCTGATGCTGGGCTTGAACCTACAAACCATGAGATCATGACCTGAGATGAAACTAAGAGTTGGGCACTCAACCGACTGAGCCAGACAGGCACCCCAAGAATTTGTATTTTTATAAAGTTCTTACAAATTTGGTAATCCTCTGATCATTTTTTTGGTTGTATCAACTGATCCCCATTCCACCACAAAATATTCATAGCTGCCAGTGCTAGAGTTATTAAGAGTCCCTGTGTGTTTCTCTTCTTTAGTGTTGAGATCTTTTGGCACACAGCAGAAATAGCTTTCATGAGGTGCAAAGAAACATATGGATGGAAGCAAAGAAGATTCCGTAATAAAGAGATGGCATGTGGGATATTACAGATGAGCCAAAGGTACACTGATTATTAGGGTGCTTTGACTTACCTGACACAAGTGTCCGTGAGTCCCATGAGCCACACTGGGCCTCTTCCCAGAAGTCAGAACAGGCTCATTCTCCCACAAACAAAAATAGCCAAATGCTGTTTATTTTAATTTAGAACTCATTTCACTGGTTCCCACTGGCTAGAGATAATAATTAATATTAGCTGCCAAGGTCTCCGCAAAACTGAGGAAATTGAATTATTACTTTATTCATCTCTCAAATAAGATGATGGGATATTTTTCTAAATTCGTTTGATCTGCAGCAGGAGGAATGTTCCATGTGAAAGCACTGCTATTATCAACAATAAAGGAAAGGACAGTAAATGGCATCCAGACATCAGCTCTGTGGCAGGTGCTCTATGCTGGATGAAGTTTAAGTATGGTTTCTGCCCTGTGGTCCAGATCAATTTTGTAGTCATTATTCTGTTTCATTTAGTTTCAGGACTAAATGGCCAATTGTGTAGTTAGGTTCTTGCCAGTGCATTTGTCTATAGAAGCAGCATCCATTTTGTGATGAGTCATAAGTACAAAATTGAACAGGAAGAGGAAAAATAAATGAATCATAAAGCCTGTTAGAAGTCCTTGAAAAGCCAGCCCAAGTGCTAGTAAATGCTAAAGGGGAACATATTTACTGTAGTTGAGATAGCTTAAATGGATTAAATTGGTAGATAATTGGGCAAGGTATGTGGGAAAATTGAATGAGTGTAATGGGTAAATAGCACAGTACAAATGGACAAGTTTCTGATGTCTAAATTGGGTACAGCCAAGGCTAGTGCATACATCACCCAAGTGAAGAGGACATAGTTTGCTGGGCCAGAATGTTTCTGTGTGCCACACACATCTGATTTGAAGCATCTTTAACTTAGTGTTGGTTTCTGGAAGGAATGCTTTAGGCAGAGAAAAGGGGTACAGTGCAAGATAATGGGTTTGTGATGAGAGGGCCCAGAGACCATAGCTTCATCTTTTTATTCCAGAGGAAAGGTACTAAAGAAGGTGGTGTCTGTGTATGTACCCTTAGTGCTGTGGAATGCCACTTGTGATGGGCACCTTCACTGACAGAACTGGGTAGAATTCTTATACTGTGTTTGTTCATGGTAGTTTGATTTTGCATTCTTTCCTTCATTAATTCATTCAACAGTTATTTAAAAATTTTTCTACACACAAAATCCAGAAAAATAAATCATTTTTTAAAGGTCATAGTTACTGTATAAAGAATAAAACATTGAATTTGGGAAGATAAACTATAAAGAGCATTTGGTATGTAGACCCTTCAAAGAAATTGGGGTGATAAATAGTAGTTCGTTGGGAGTCTTAGGTATTTGAAGCTTTTTTCTAGGAGATTGCAAAATGTCCTTTGAGGAGTGAAACAAAGTATTCTTAAGAATTGCAACCTTCAACCTTCGTTTTTTGTGGTTCATAAATACCCATTACATTTATTTTCAATTGTGTGGCTGACCAAGAAATGACATCATTGCATATTCTTTATAATTTAGCATTAATGGACTTTTCTCATTTGCAAAAGTTTTTTTTTTTTTTTTTGGTATCCAGTGGTCCTGACTTGTAGTTGAGTGAATTTTCTGATTAATTGAGCATTTGATATATTGAATTTAATACAGTGCATTTAGCAGTAACACCATCCCAGAAATGATTTACTCTGATTTGAATCTGTAGATACCTCAGGAATTTCTAAACTGAAACACAAAACAAAAACCATTAGGATAAATCGAGAAATTATTGTGCAGGACCATATATATATGGAAGCTTTTGGAGGGAGAGTTGAGCCCATAGGAAGCCTAGGACTTAGCCATAGGCATTATTTTGATATAAATCTCTTATATGGGCTTATCACTTGTCTCTTTTCCATAGAAGTAGAATATATACAAAGGAACGGGATATAAGATATAAGAGGCAAAAATCAGGTGAAAGATAATGGTGATGTTGAGCTATTAGAAACATCTAGAAAAACTGAGCTGGGATTATGGGTACATAAGCTTTTATGAAGACTTGTGAGCAAGGGAACTTCCTGTTTCTTTCTTTTGTTTAATCATACTGCTTTACAACCATGGCAACCCTCTCCCTAGCTCTTGCCCTAAACAATATTACCATGGTCTGTAAAATAGCATCTTTTCTCTTCTTCTGGTCTTCATGATAATGGTGGTAGTAACAGTCCTCTCTTCTGTTTTCTCTGGAGTAGCCAATATGGCACTTGGGCCCAAGGATGGCCCAAGAAGAGACTGAAGCAATACCCACAAGGCAATGTTTTGCACAGCAGTTGCAGTTGTGGCAGCTGCCAACTGCAAAGGACATGGTGCTTGGAGAATTCACCCCCTCTGTGGGTTGGAGCTGTTGCCTCCATCTTTAATTGTAGATTTAAAACTCAGATTGTAAATAATAGCAGCACATTATAAATTTCAGGGATGGCTGAAACAGTTCTGAAATCGCAATGCCAAATGTAGAGGGGTTTTTTAAAATTTATTTATTTTGAGAGAGAGAGAGAGGAGAGAGAGAAGGAATCCGAAGCAGACTCTGACCTGTCAACATGGAGCTCATTTGAGGCTCGAACTCACAGACTGTGAGATCGGGACCTGAGCTGACATCAAGAGTCACAAGCTTAACTGATTGAACCACCAGGCACCCCCCAAATATAGAGTTTTATGTTTATTTTTAAGTTTATCCTACAGTAAAACTGACCTTTTTGGTATACCGTTGTGATTTTTAACACCCTTACAGATTTGCATAGTCACTACTGTAATGAACACACAGAACAGTTCCATCAACCCAACAAAAATGCCCCCAACACCATCTGTGTCTTATCACACCCTCCCCGGTGCCCCACCCAAGACTTGTGGCAACCACGAGCTTATTTGATTCATTTTATTATTATCCATTTTGTTGTAGGTATCAATAGTCCATTCCTTTTTCTTGTGAATAGTATTCCATTCTATAGATGTACCACATTTTATATCCATTCTCTTGTTGAAGGACAATTGAGTTTCCAGTTTTTGCTGACATATAAAACTACTGTGAACAATCATGCACCTGTTTTTAGGTAAACATAGTTTTCTTTTTCTTTTTTCTTTTAGGTAAATACCCAGGAGTAAGATTGCTATGTTATATGCTAAGTGTATGTTTCACTGCCGAACTCTTTTCCAGAGTGGGTATGCTGATGTGTATGAACAGCGTATGAGAGTTGCAGATGTCACGAGTCCTTACTAGCACTTGGTATTATCAGTATCTTTTGTTTTAATCATCCTAATAAATGTGTAGTGGTTTCTCATTGTGACTGTAGTTCCCATTTCCCTGTGGCCACTGGTGTTACTCCTCTTCCCATGTGCTTAACTGCCAGCTTCACATCTTCCTTGGACCTTGGCTCATTTTTAAATTGGGCTGTTTGTTTTCTTATTGTTGGACTTGGAAAATTATTTATATTCTGGATGCAAGTCGTTTGTTAGGTATGTGGTTTGTAAATATTGTATCCCAGTCTGCAGCTTGTCTCTTTATTTTCCTAACAGTGTCTTTGGCACCGCAATAGTTTTCAATTTTGATAAAGTCTTCTTTATCAATACCCATTTTTATGGGCTGGGCTTTTGGTGTCCCTTCTGAGAACTGTCTGTTTACAGGTCAAGACAATTTTTCCTGTTTTCTTCTAGAAGTGTCATAGTTTTTACATTTAAGTATAGGTGCAGTTTTAAGTTAACCCATGTATAAGGTATGAAGTTTAGCTCTCGATTCAGTTTTTTCTTATGGATAACCAGTTGTTCTCATACTTGTTGGAAAAAAAACCTCTTATTTATCCACTGAATTACTTTGCACTTTTGTCAAAATCAAATGGTCGTATTTGGCCAACACCATGTTTCCTTTATTATTATACCTTTCTAACAAGCCTTAATACTGGATAGTGGGATTCCTACAACTCTGTTCTTATTTTTCGGAATTGTTTTAGGTATTCTAGTTTTTTTGCCCTTTTATATAATTTCAGATTCAGCTTATCTATATCTGAGTTTTCATTGCCTGTATATGTAAATACAGTAGATTTTTGTCTTTACCTGATACCTTACAGCCTTACTAAACTTATTAGTGTACATCAGGAATTTTTAAAGGAATTTCATGATTTAGCAGAGAAAGATGTCCCCAGAAAAGAAACAAGAGAGGTATTTGTTCAGAGGAATTCAGGTTCTCAGTAGCAAAGTCTCACTGAGTTTTGTTAGAAACAAAAGGTTGGAAATCTCCAGAGGCACAGGATTGTCTAAGCAGTGAATGCCTCTTTTCCTATTTCCACGAATTTTCTCCATTTCTTTTCTGTTAACAGGCATTTAGTTATCTAAATGGTCATTTCTACAATCATACATTGGAATTATATAAAATTGTTTTTCCTTTTTCTTTTTACAAGAATATAGGCTTATATCGATTTAAGATTAGACTTGATCTTAGAGTAGATACACCATTCAGTTAACAAACAGTGTGGGTGAAGGAGAGTCCAAGTAGCCCCACCTCTACCCTCCAGATCTCCACAGCTTCTCTTCCCGGGTTTTAATTATATGTTAATGGTCCTATTCTCCCTTTTGTTTATAAGGGATTTACTTTAATAATATCGCACCTATTTTAGTATCTTATAGTACAGTATTTCGTTTGCATGAGAAAGGAGTTATAAAGAACCAAAAACATGATCTTGGAAGGGCAATAGATAATTAAGGCAGGCTGGGTCACTTAGGGGCACAGAGTGACTGATGCTCCTTGTATGTAGCAGGTGCAGATGTTTTTCATTTGGGAGACAGAAAGCTTTGCTAAAGATAGGGTGAATAGAGGCATCTGGATGCAGTGATATTTCAGAAAAGAGGCATTTACGTCTTTGAAAATTTTCCTGAAAAGAGGTACATATCAATCTCTCCCTTCCACACATTCA
Source organism: Crocuta crocuta (assembly GCF_008692635.1). Classification (NCBI taxonomy): domain Eukaryota; kingdom Metazoa; phylum Chordata; class Mammalia; order Carnivora; family Hyaenidae; genus Crocuta; species Crocuta crocuta. Next base: position 1,938,338 of record NW_027531897.1, on the reverse strand, counting down.
CACACTATTAAAATCTTGAGGCAATTGTATAAATGAAAGAAGTGCATTTCTGAGAGGTGTCATATTGTTAAGGACAGTTAAAAATCCAATCATCATGTAGCGTTCCTAAGCTAAGATGTTTCCTGTCCCTCTCCAGAAGGTTCACTAGTTAAATCACTTCTTTCAAAGATGTTTCCATAGAACATTGGGTAGGTCTTGTGCTGCAACAAGAACTATTGAGTTACTTTACTCTCAAGTAGTAGAAAACAAAAGCAATAAATGTTATCTGTAAGGGAGAAAGTAGATCCCTAGAAGGTGGTGAGAATTAAGTTAAAAATACTGACCAAGAGGTGTGCACGGGTGGCTCATTTGATTAAGTGTCTGGTTTTGGCTCAGGTCATGATCACACAGTTTGGGGGTTCAAGCGCCGCATTGGGCTCTGTGCTGACAGCTCAGAGCCTGGAGCCTGCTTCGGCTTCTGTGTCTTCCTCTCTCTCTGCCCCTCCCCCATTTGCTCTTTGTCTCTCTCTCTCTCTCAAAATAAATAAACATTAAAAAAATTTTTTTAAATACTAAGAATTGACATTGACATCATTGTACCTAAAAACTTAGGATTCAGGTAGATAGAAAGAAGATTTGGTAGGATTGAAGTTGATACATTTGAAATTCCCAGATACTGTTTGTATTTTATGGTGAGCTAAAATGAATCTCCATTCGTGGGATGTGCTGTCATGGAAATGAATGCTATATTTAAAGTATTTCATTTCATGTCCACTTTGTGTTTGTGTGTATGTATATATGTATGTTTGCATGATTTTTATTTTCAGTTAAAGCCTCAACAATTTGAAAAGTTAAATCCATGGCCTAGAAAGACCGTCACCATGTCATTAAATTTCTTGTCCCAACTCCTATTGGGTCAGGGCAATATTGCTCTTACACTGAAATAGCCTGTTTTCCTTTTTTCTCTCCCTCCCTCCTTCCCTTCCTTCTCTCTCTCTTTCTTTTCTTGACAGTCTCCAGTCAAATTCATTCCTGACTAACGTGTTCCGTTGTCTAAAGACCCAGTTAAAGAAGAAAAGATGCTCATTCTGCCTCAACATTAGCTTTATGAGGAGAATGTTATAGGTGTTTGTACCAGCATAACAGTCATTTACTTCTCAAGTGTCTATTGTGGCCTTTATTGGACTCTGTCAAGCACATTCAACATCAAGATACCGTAAGGTTTAGTAAAAGTTAAACTACACAGGTATTACTGAAAAAAAAGAAACCAAAACAAAACCCTACAGAACATTACCAGATATAATTAATGATTCATAGAAAATAAATATCTTGCAGTCAAGACGAAATTAGCATTTTAATCAAATTTTATAGAAACATTTGATTCTGGAAGCTATAGAATTTTAATTTTTTTCTGTTGGAATACAAAGGGTCCTGTCCTGGCTTTATATGAATGCATTTTTTCTCATCTAACAACATGTTTTGCATAGTCTGTGCTCTCTACAATTATTCCCTTGTCTTTGTGTGTCTTATTTGTGAGGGGATAGTTTCCATCACCATTATATGTTTACAATTAAAAAACCAAACCAGGCTCCAAACCCAACTTTACTCAATAATGATATCTTATTATTAAACAGCTTTAGTTCTTAATACGTGAAAATGTCCAATTTGATGGAACAAAATTGAATTGGCTCTCCTTCAAGTGTCAAGGGATCATTAAATAGTGAGACTTAAATATGATTACAAATCACTAACAATATCTTCATATTTATTGCCTTATTTTGCTAATTAGAGAATTTTAATATTGAGGACCAAAGTAGCTTATGGTTTAACTAAATATCATTCATTAATACAACAAATTTATTTAGCAGCAACTCTGTAATTGGGACTGGTATATGTCCTTCAATGATCAAGGCTAGAGTGTTATTTCTCTCTCCACAAGGCATATAGTCATGGACAAGTGATAGAATAAATAGCCAAATGAGTAATGTGTATATAAAAACACTAGTTCACAATTATGAACTTTTACTATGAACTGGGGTTCATGTGTTTCAAATCATTTAACATCATGAAGAGTTTACATGGTAGAGATTATTCGTGTTTGAATCTTTGTAGGTGAAAATTCTGAGGCTTAAGATGCGAAATAACTTGCCTGTGGTCATATAACTAGAAATGCAGAAATTCAGACCCGTGCCATCTGACTCCTATGTTCCTGATCTGACTCATTAAGTATAAACTTTTAACTTATAAACGTTTTTTAGTTTGTAAAAATATAACACAAAAAAATGGTTAATTGAACATGACAAAGTGGATGTAAATGTCTGATAGGACATCGGGCATTGTGTAGGAGGTCATATGTTGTCATTATTAGTCTCTTAGAATGTATGGATTCTTATAATATTTAATTGCTTACTTAAAGTCTACCTCATGACAGCCTTGTCCTTAGAAAGAAGATAGTACTTTCTTTCTCTGTAGTTTTGAGTGGACTGCTTACTGTCATTTTCTTCCCTTTGAATTTTGTCTTTAAAAAGGGAGTTATTTAGGAGTGCATTTTGGGTTTTCAAAGATATTTATAAATTATCTTTTAATTGTTATTTTTATCCAAATTACATTATCAATTAGAGTCTTTGTTATATAGATTATTTGACATTTGTTTTGTGGCCTAATATGGGATCCATTTTTATAAGGTTTCCATAAGAACTGGAAAAAAAAAAGAGTACTATGTTTACTGGCTGTATTGCACTACAAATACAATTTCTTATTTAAATTTGCATAGTTGGGGCTGTTTCTCAGTTTGATAGAGGACGTTAAAATATCCTACTCTGATGTTGTGGATTGGCTAATATCTCTTTCTTATTCTGTCAGTTTTTATTCCGTTTATGTCAAGATTCTAATTTTACTTGTAGCAAATAAGTTCATACTTGTTAGAATTTATTGATGGAATAAGTCATTTTTATTAGAAAGGATTCCTGCTTATCTCTATTAATAGTTTTCCATAAATACTACTTTATTTCCCATATTTTTCCAAAGCAGCTGTTTGCCCAATGCAACTTTGGTATACCTTTGCTTTCAGTATTTTTTTTTTATAAGCAGAATTTAGCTGCATTTTAATCTGCCTGTATCCTTGGAGGGTTATCTTTGTCTGATTTCTGTATTGTTGCTATGTGTTGGAAGCAGGAGGTTTACATCAGAGGTCTGACTTTCTGCCCATCTTGGCTAGAAATTCTCTGCTGGGCTTTGGATAGGAGTTGGAAATAAAGGTCAGAGAGCTGGTATTCTGTGTTACTGATCCCTGTGAATGTAACCCTATGATCTCGTGGTGTGATTGAACAGAAGATCACCCTTCCTCTTCATGGCACTGGGTTGTTAGATGACTCTTAGAGGTAGACCCAGGACTTTCCTCAAGATGCAGGGGGCTTGAATTTGTCAAATGTGGCTGACAGAATGTAGCTACTAAATTTTCTACTCTAATAAAGATGAGGGAAATCAGTGACCTAAAATGAAGAAACTACAAAAAGTATTTTTTTCCCCAAAAGTCAAGAACAATACCATCTGGAAGCAAACACAGAAATAGCTTACTTGAGCTAAGCAGAAGCACCAATGGAGAAAAAAATTGGCTACAACCAGGGTTAACTTACCTCAGAAGACAACTTGAGATCATTTTAGGTACCTGTGCCTTTAGTACTTAGGAAATATAAAAAGTAAATTGTTAGTGGTCTCTAAATGTTCTGCCTAATGGTTTGACATCTAGGGAATTTACCCTGACACCTGCTTGATGGAAGCTGTCTAACCCTAGTGATCACTTCTCTTCTACCTAGTTTGTAATGGTTATGCTTTTAATACTTAAGAAAATTTTCCTTCTAATTATACCCTCTGGCTTGAATGATGCCAGAGTTACAGAAGTAAATCAAGTCAGCATGATTACTGAATTCCAGCGCGTGCTTAACTGAAACTATCTTATGAACAACACAATGTTCTCTTCTGTCACATGTGCAACAGAGCATGTGAAATAGGGCAACAGTTAATGAGTTGAAAAGTTTATTTACTAAATATGAGTCTCATTTTAAATATGGAAACAGACCTAGGAAGGGTTTAGATTTTCAATATTTATATCTTGTGTACATACTTGTCTGGTAGTAATTCTGGGTCAAATTAGTAGATGCTTGGTAATATGGATGGTCTGTGTGTGCTGTTTTAAAGACCATTGTAGGAGCTCCTGGGTGAGTCAGTGGGTTAAGCATCTGACTCTTAGCTTTAGCTCAGGTCATGATCTCATGGGTCATGAGTTTGAGCCCCATGTTAGGCTCTGCACTGATAGTGTAGAGTCTGCTTGGGATTCTCTCTCTCTCTCTCTCAATCTCTCAAAATAAATAAACTTTTAAAAAGACCATTGTAAATGCCATTAAACAAAACAGCCAAAAAGAAAAGGCACATCTCTGTAATGATTGTCTAGACAATTCTCAGTTGTCTGATGTTAGTTTATCCTTCTCTTTTCCATCAAAATCTACAGAAGAAATATAAAAGTCTATCCACACCAATGTCTTCTTAGCTTTGTGATTTTGTACTTTATCTGTGAGGGAGGTCTTCTCACTTTACTTTGAATCAGTGAGTCTCAACATGGCTTAAATGGTCTTAAATGACAAATGGAGTAAAGAAAATGTAGTAAGTTTTTCTAATTTTCAATTATCTTCTTGTTTGTATGTTCGAGTTATATCCTTTTTTTAGTTTTAAAATACCATTTTGAAAAGTAATAAAATGGGGGATAGTAACTGAGAAATTTTAAATGTGCTTATTATTAGCAAAATAAATTGATAATTTGAGTAGCTCCCCTATTTTTTCAAATTTTACAGTATTGTGCAATTTAAAGCTCGGGGTTCTTTTAAAAAATAAGAAGATTAAGTGGTATTTTTAAAACTAGAAAGAATATTCCTGTAATTCATGTGGAATGGATGGAAATATATGATTTAAATAAAACATACCTGATTTGAAGACATGGAAAGTGTTTTTAGCCATTCCGTGATCTACCCACTAGTTGGGTTCCTGCCTAACAGTAAATGGGCCTGAGAGGCACTGAGGCCAAAGCAAGACCCCTGAGTCTTGAAAAAGCCTGTGCTTAGCATTTTCCAAGGCAGTAAAAATGGAAAAACTGTGAAATTTCTATGTCCTTGGGCACTTCTTGAACTTGTTTGGACCATGGGTGATCTCTCTGAAGTGATTTGGTTTGCTAGAGGGAGAGGAATATGAATGCAAAGTTGGAAGCACTTGTCCAAGTTGATGAACTCATTCTTTTCAGAGAAATCCAGAAGAGTCCTTAAGCCAGTATTTAGGAGCCATTCCCCCTCTCTTAACCCACACACTTAGCCTATATTTAGGAGCTATCTATACATACACATATACAGATCAGTTTTTTTTTTCTCAATAAATTTAACATGACTATAAATGAATGGGCACATGCTTAAACGTATTATGCAGACACATTCTCTTTCAACTTGAATTTCTCCCCATCAGTTGGGAAAATCGTCAACCCACAGGTATAAGAAGCTGCATCCCAGCTTCGGTGCTGATAGTGCTCTGGGTTGCCCTTTGCCTCACTCATCCTCACTAGGCTGGCTCCTTTATAGTGATGTCTCTTGTATCATGACGATTGGAGCTTTTCAAGCCACCGCTTTCCATTTTGGCTACTGTAGCTGTTGAATTCTATTTTTTATATCATTCCTCTTCCTCTTTGCATCTCATACATTTGTATGTTGGAAATTCAACAGGAAACATCTTGGGTAGTTTGAAAAAGACATGATAATCTTTTGTCAGATAGAATTTACATCAGTGATCAGTGCTGGGGTCACCTTCTTGTATTTTACAAACCAGTACACTTTCTTGAACTGTCCGAGGCATCTATTTCCCTAGGTCATGCTTTCTCTCTAGGTTTTTGGGTCCTGGGCTTTAAAGGTCTCAGATCTCTTCTAAGATATGATGTCCTCATTGGCTACATTCTTTTTAAGGGGATCTTCTTGACCAGTTTTATGATTTTTCCCCCTTTGTTGGAGCTGCATAGACAATATTGCATGTCACCCTCTAGATAGTTTTCTAGACTCTAATGTCTTTATAATCCCTCTGGGAACTGATATTTATTTGTCACTGAGTTTTGAGAAAGGAAGGACTATGGTAAAATGGTTCTGAAAAGACTGTCTTTAGGAGCAGCAGATTTCCCTAGCCCTGTGCTGTTCCTTCTTCAACAGCATCTTTCCTTCATCTCCACAGCTGCTGAGACAGAGCTATACCTTCTATTTTAATTCTGCTGCCCCAGGAAAAAAGCCTTTTTCTGTGCTTCCAGCTCTTTGCTATTGTCCTAAGACTGATAAGACAGGCAAAAGTGACATTTTAGGGGTAGAAGGGAGTCCTGAGACCCTGTAATGGTTATCCTACAGATGATAATAAAAATACTGGTTAAAACATTACCGATTGAAAACACTTTAGGGAATCATATACATAAATTTAAGAATCAGGCTCTATAACATTAGGATGACCTTAAAGTATGTTTACACACTAAACTGAGCCTGCAATGCTTTATTCTTTTAATATTTACAGAACACCTTTGCTAGATACTGTACTGACTTCTAGGGATCTAATGGTGAAATTGTTATGGTCTCTGCGCCCATTGCAGAATTTCCAAACTTTTGAGAAATAACCACTGTTTGAACCCAGGACCTGGATGTTGAAACACAGGCAGTTGATTCCTCATTAATAAGAGATATAAAGGTGGGTGCCTGGGTGGCTCAGCTGGTTGAGCATCTGACTCTTGATTTCAGCTCAGATCATGATCAGGTTCATGGGTTCAAGCCCCATATCAGGCTCTGCCCTGGCAGTGTGGAGCCTGCTTGGGATTCTCTGTCTTCCTTTCTCTCTCTCTCTGCCCCCGCTCAAAAATAAATAAACATTAAAAAAAAAAATAGAGAGACATAAAGGTGTCATTCAATATGATTTCATTTACTTTCTGCCTGCCCATTTAGTAGCTAGTTATTTTTGATAACTTTCACTGTTGTGCAGTTGGAAATTAATGAAGCCAAAGGAAATTCTTTAATTTTTGATTCTATCTTTTATCCTGAAGCTACCGAAACTTGAAATCCTTGAGCAAGTTTTCTTGCAGAGATCAATTGAAAAGAACTTCTATACTATAAACTTTCTTGCCCTCCTGTCCCCGGCCTGCTTGACACCCCGGCCAGGGCTGGCTGGTTGGTCTAGGAGGAACTATAGAGCCAGGAGAAAAAGCTTAGTATCCCAGGCACCCTCGTGTTAAGTCCGTGGGCCAGCCTGCCTCCCAGGGATTTGAACCCACTCAGCACAGGGGGCAGGGCCATGAGAACACAAGCAGGCCCTACCAGCCATAACAGGCTTCTTAGACACCTGAAAGCTTTTTACCCAGTTTACTTCATAAACTTCCATTTTGGTCACTCAGACAGATGTTCCAAATTTATGTCTTCATTTTGTGACAGGTAATGAGGAAGACACCAGTAACAATAAATGATCCTAAGAGCTACGGTCTTTTTGGCAAGTAAATGATAAGGCCTGTAGAACATCACTAACGCTCGAAGTCAGCTTTCTCAATTGAAAGTGTGCCTAAAATGACAAATGTGGTTGGTGATTGACATCAGTCTGCTTCATGGGAATGTTGTACCTTTCATTTAAGGGCCCTAGCATTGAGAAAAAGAGAGAAACTCCTTTATGAGTGCAAATGATGACATGGTTTTGTTTCACAAAGTATTGAGAGATGGTGTTAGGGATTATTATCGGATATCTTTGCATACACATGTGCAGGTACAAGTGTGCTCTGTATTTTTGTGAGCAAGTCAAAGACCTCTATCGTATAAACTTGGATATTAAGTACTTACAGGTTTGTGGAGACTGATGAAAATAAAAGTTATTCTAAAGTGAGAGACTTTCATAGTTGGTGATTTGGGACATCAGAGGTAAGAACTGACCTTCTGATCTGTTGAGCATTCCAGGTAAACAGGGAAATCAGGCTTTGCTTTTATCAATGTGATATACCCTTTATTTATGATCCTAGATCACTGCAGTGAGGATCCTATGACCTCCCATGTGTGCAGAATGTATACACCTCACAGGTTAAAACCAAGACCTTGGCTTTATTTTGAAAATAGCATGTATTAGTTTCCTTATTTTAATGCTTCATATTTTCCATTTTATCATAACCTGTTTGGGACTTTGTTTTTAGACCAAGACAAATTTATGAATGGTATGAAAGCTTCAGTTCTGAAGTCCTAATGATCAGAACCCATGTCCCTGATAGAAAACTCAAAAATATTTTGATTATGAAGATGACCTAATAGGCAATCGAGTAAGGTGTTTTAATGGAAGTGGCATAGTTTGGGCTCATTTGTTTGCAAGGTAACTGGCCTACATAGAAGGCAAAGTTCCTCAGTCAGCAGAAATTTGGGATAGACTTTCTTGCCACAACTTCCTGCATACTGAAATAAAGGAAGTATGAAGTCCTGAGCAAGCAAATTAATTTTACAAAGCACTTAGAAGCCAGATTTAAAGTGCCAGTGGAGATCATGGGAAATCTATGCTGAGTGCTTTCAGTGAGAATTCTACTTACTGCCCAGCTGTAACTGACAGATGTAGTGTTATAACTGGCAGGGAATCAGATTGTTAAGAGACAGCTAACAGAGTGTAACATGATGAATCCAGGGCAAACATGATTCACATGTCTTGATTCCAGATTGGGACTATCTGTTAGGATGAAAAGTACATTACCCAGATTCATTCTCTTAGAAATTGTTCCAGAGATTTCTCTGAAGACATCAGAAAACATCCTACAAACCCACAAGTTATTTTCTGAACACATTGCTTATGAATATAATGACCACATCAGTTATCATTCAAAATTCTGTTGGGGAAGAATGTGAAATCAGATGGAATGGTGACATTTTTCTGGGCACGGTGAGAAGTGTGGTCACTATATTTATGAAGAACTTGCCCAGTGGGCCAGGTGTCGGATGAGAAAGAGAGTGACTGATGGTTTCTCCACCTTCTCGCAGCACAAACAGAAAAACTTGCTTGTTGATAATGCTTCCATGATCGACCAGTAATGAGTTGCCATAGGTTAACCACTCTTGAAAGATAGAAATAACTAAACTTAGGTTTTCAGTTCATTTATTAATTTTGTAGCCTTTGTTAAGATTTTTTGAATCAACCTCACCCCTAAGAGTGTCTAGGACATTGTCTTCCAACCTACTTCTTGTAACATGCTGGAGTGTGATCAGTCATAGGGTGTGTCACAAATGATAGGTAAGGTGCCAACCTTATTTTTGTATAAATTTAGATGAAATCAGGGTTACCACAATAGTGATACCACTCTCACTTAACCTGTATTCTAAAATGCTTCCTGGAAGAAACCCCAAATGAATTAGATAGAGCTGGAGAACCGGCCTAGCTTATTTTATTTATTATTTTAAGTTTTTTATTTACTTCTGAGAGAGGGAGAGAGACAGCGTGAGCAGGGGAGGGTGAGAGAGAAAGGGAGGCACACAATCTGAAGCAGGCTCCAGGCTCTGAGCTAGCCATCAGCACAGAGCCCGATGTGGGGCTCCAACCCACGAACCGTGAGATCATGACCTGAGCCGAAGTCGGATGCTTAACCGACTGAACCACCAAGGTGCCCCAAGCCTATCTTATTTTAAACATCTGGCTCAGTTGAACAGTGTCTCTTATGCCAATGATTTTCTCACCTGTGTTTAACCAGAGGAAAAAGTTGAAAATCTGTGTTATCTATACTTAACTAGGTAAGAAACCAATCCAATCTGTAATGGCTTAATCCAAAAACAGCATTTACTTTGGTCTTACATCTGCAGCTTGGGCAGGACTCAGTGGGGATAGCTTTCTTTTGCCCCACGCAGAATCAGCTGAGTCAGCTCTGAGACTAGATGGCATGGGTCTGATTTCTGCACTTCTAGTTATATGACAATGGGCAAGTTATTTCGCATCTTAAATCTCAGATATTTCACCTACAAAGATTCAAACATGAATAATCTCTACCATGTAAACTCTTCATAATGTTAAATGGCTTGAAAGACATGAACTGCAGTTCATGGTAATAGTTCAACAACTGTGAATATGGCAGAAGTCTTGCCAGCTTTAATTAACTTCACAGGCTGGGCTGCAAAAGGTAGTAGGGTTTTCCACCTGGCTGTCTCTCGCGGTGCTTGTCCAGGCCATTTAAAGAAGTCATGGATAAATGTAATTGAAGTTAAATCTTCAGTCATCATTGAGGATCAGACTTGTTAGGTCTATGAGTAAATGAGTCTCCACTCACCCCAGCATTCTTATTATATTAGTGTTGGTGAATGCCAAGGTTTCAGAGCTTTGGTGTTAGGGTGAGTCCAACTTAATGAATGTACATAGGGACATTATGTGACAGTGCCTAATGGAAGATAGACACGGCCAAGTTCCTTTTAATAGGATTCTGCTCTCTTCACCATGTTCCACGTTAAATAGGAACCCACTGACACATGGTTTTGCTTCTGAAATGTCACTATGTTGTTTATTTGTCCTAAGAATTCTGATAAATGTCAAAATTTTCACCTTTCAGAGATAATAAATGATAAACAGTGCTTTAAAATTTACACACATTCATCATGCAAGAAAATTTTTCCTTTAGATGTGAACCATGCTGTCATTCTGTTCTTTGAGATGTGCATCAAAGACCATCTAGCATCTAGTGCACAACTACTCAAACTTTATATGCATTAGAATCACCTAGATGGCTTATTAAATAACTGATTGCTGTGCCTGAGTCCCAGAATCTGGGATTCAGTAGTAGAGTAGAGCCTATGAATTTGCATTTCTAACAGTGCCTCTGCTCCAGGGAGCGCACTTTGCAAACTAGTGATCTAGAGAAACAAGATAAAGGCCTATTGTGTGTGTAGAGCTTTTTCTAACAGCCACTCTCTGGAATAAGCTCTACATGTAAAACAGCTCTCAAGTCACCACCTGACAAAATAATTTTCATTCATCCAGAGGTTAGATAAGCCATTTCTCTTTGCCACATTTCATCACACATTGGGGTAAAGTTAAGAGGGAAAACAAATTGGTTCTTTCAGTTTGAATGTCATCGAGTTCTAAATGGCTTCTAAAATTGAAGATGTGTCATGAGAAAGTTATTGCCGGCATTTCTCACAGATGCACGACTGGAGAATTTAGTTAGTTTTGCCGATTTGCTTTTAAAAGAGCCAGAAGTCTGCCTCAAAAATTTCCATCACAAAAGATGCAGAAGACCCTTGGGACTGTTCCTGTGAGGGGCGCCTGGGTGGCACAGTCGGTTAAGTGTCAGACTTCGGCTCAGGTCATGATCTCAGACTTCGGCCCACAGTCAGTGGGTTTGAGCCCCGCGTCGGGCTCTGTGCTGTCAGCTCAGAGCCTGGAGCCTGCTTCAGATTTTTTGTCTCCCTCTCTCTCTGCCCCTCCCCTGCTCACTCTCTGTCTCTGTCTCTCAAAATAAAAAAAATAAAGACTTAAAAAAAAGTTAAAAAAAAAATAAAAGATTGTCCCTGTGGGATCAAAGACTGAACTAGTTCTGGGCCAGATGCTGTGGATATCTGAGTCTCAAGTGGCAGCGTCCTCAAGGCAAGAATGATTGGGTTTCTCTTCTAAACTTCTGAGAGAGGAACATCTGCAATCCTGAAGACTTTTTTTTTTTAGTCTTCTAAATATTTTCAATGAGCTGGACCTCGTCACATTATTCAAAGAGATAGCCTAGCCTAGTGGTGCTCTAGGCCGGCCCTGGAATCATTGAATCATTATTACAATAGTTACTGTGAAAATTTCCTGCTAACTCCTTTTGTCTCTGTATGTGCTCATTTAAATATGTTTATAATTTTCAAAAATATAAATTGAGGGCCGTATAAAGGAATTTTAAAGAAATCAAATGGTTTCAAAAAATTAAAACATGTAAATAGGAAAAAAGAAAGAAAATCTTAACTTACATATACCCCTCCCAGGTATTATCTTTATTTACATTTCAGTTTGATCTTTTTAGATATTTTCATATGTATATAAATGCATTTTTCTGAAAGTAGAATTTTCGGCATATGTTGCTTTGCTTCCTTTTTCACTTGTAAGATGATTATTGATGATTGATGTAAATATTGATGTATTTATATTTTTCTTCGATACACTCCCATAAAAAGGATTCACGTATTAAAATGAGTAGATCTCTTTCCTTTTTCTTTTTTTTAAATGTTTATTTATTTTTGAGAGAGACATACAAACAGACAGAGCCCAAGCAGGGTAGGGACAGAGAGAGAGGGAGGCACAGAATCCGAGGCAGGCTCCAGGCTCCTGGCTGTCAGCACAGAGCTCAACGCCAGGCTTGAACTCACAAACTGTGAGATCATGACCTGAGCTGAAGTCAGACACTTAACGCACTGAGGCACCCAGGCACCCCTGGAGTTTAGTTTCTTTAACTCGTTTTGTTCTCATGGTTCTTTAGTGTGTTTAACACTAAAGTCACTGACTTCTACGTCCTATCAGTGAGAGGAGATCTCTTTTAAAGAAATTAAAAGTAACCAGACAAGCATGAAGGAACTTACGAAGGAATATATAAAGAATTGTCAAAAAATAGAAGAAACCAAGCAGCTCAGTTTAAAAAAAATAAGCAAAAGATATTTACAGAAACTTTACCAAAGAAGATAGAGAGATGGCAAATAAATACAAGAAAAGATGTTCACTATCATTTGTCATTAGGAAAATGCAAGTTAAGACCATAGTGAGATACCTATTGGATGTATACCATTCTAAGAAATGACTAAAATTAAAAAGTCTGATTATAGCAAATGTTGACAAGGAATAGGAAGAGCTGGGATTCTCATATATTCCTAGTGAGAATGTAAAATGCTATAGCCAGTTATAATCACAGTTTGACAGTTTCTTAAAAAGTTAAAATATACACCTACCATATGGTTGGTACATGTGATCCATCCATTTCACAGCTAGATATTTACCCAAGAGAAGAGAACACATATGTCCATGCAAAGACTTGTACACAAGTGTTCATACCAGCTTTATTTGTAATAGCTTCAAAAGTGGAAACAATCACATGTTCAGCAACAGGTGAATGGGTAAATAAATGTAGGATATCTAAACCCTGGAAAGCTATCCAGCAATAAGACAAAGGAACTATCGATCATGTAACAACATGGATGAGCCTCAAAATAATAATGTGGAGTAAAAGAATCCAGACAAAGAAAGACTATACACTGTATGTTCCATCATAGATAAAATTGTAGAAAACAAACTATCTTTAGTGACAAGAAAGCAAATCAGTTGTTTGATCAGAACGTGAGAAGCAAGGAGGAGTAGCGGGGATTGATTATAAAAGAGCACAGCAACGCTTTGGGGCATGTGTATATTTATTGTCTTGACTGATATATACTAAGGTATGTGATAATGTCAAAACTTACCACGTTGTGCATTTTAAGTGTTTCCAGTGTATTGTGCATCAATTATACCTTCAGGAAGCTGCAAAACTTTTTTCAAAACAGGAAACTTGGGCATATTTTTGCCCCCAGTTTGGGGATACGAGTCCATACTACAGGCCTGACTCTTGCTATTTCAAAAGTATAACAGCTAGGAAATGGCATTCTAAGTATATAAGGATGAAATAATTTTATGTCAGCATATAATACAGCATCAGTGGAGAAAAGAGAATGGAATTCAGGTGGCAGAACTGACTTTTGTCAAAGGACCATAGTAGCTCTTATGTTTCGGGATCCTTGGAGAAGTAAGATTTCATTCCCACCCCTACCCTCACCCGCCTGTATTTGACAACCTAGCAGCCAAGGTTTATTTAGACTGTGATTTCCCTACTCTCGTATCCAATTTCCCCACCTAGGCAGCAGGACGTAATAACTGAAGTTTGGACAAAAACTGAGAAAGACAGCTTTGGGCATATCCCCCAAGCCTTGGTTCACATTTACTTGTTACCTGTCATGTCTATTTGCTATATTTTATATCCCTATAATGTATATGTGACAGAAACACACAAAAGACTAGTTCCTGCCTTTCTAGTTAGCACAGGGATAGATATATAAGTAATCTTAATTGAGATGAGCTTCCAGAGATCTTGTGCACAATCGTGTTAGAGACAGAGGGGAGGAGAGGCTTTTGTACCCTGTAAACTGTCCCAGGTTAGCGCATTTGTGGGCAGATTTAAATGAGGGTACGAAATCTGTACTTTATTTCTTAGACGTTCCATTTCCAATTGACTCTGTCTCCCCTCTGATTTTCTTGAGAAATTTCCTTTAGTAAATATGAAACTTACTTAAATAGAAATGGTTAAAGTGAGATTTTACTTTCAAGTTTAGTAGAAAGATTCTGGCAGATCAGCAAAGCCTCCAGTTTAGAAGGTATATGTCATGGTAGCTGTTTATCCATTCAGCCACTCAGTTAACAAATATTTTCTATACTTGTATTAAATAACATTTTTATATGGCTAATCTTTTATGGATGGATTTTTAAGTTGTTTCCAATTTTTAATTATTACAAACAAATTGCAAAAGACATGTACATGTGTCTGTGCTTATATAATCTTTGCTTGTCTCGGCAATGTTTTCCATTAAACATATTCCTAAAAGTGGAATTGCTGGATCAGTGGTATAAATATTTTAAATTTGTGCAGATATTGCCAAGTTTATTTTCTGCATTGAGAGGACTTAGCTGTGGATTTTATCTTTGACCTTGGCAAGAGTATTTTCGCGGAAACATAGTCTGAAGTCAGATTATAGGAACACAGGGAAGGGAAGAGAAGGACATAGCCAGGGCAAACAACTTTCAGAAGTTTGATGATGACACCAAGTATAAGGGCCAGTCCCCCCTCCCAACTGAAGACAACTTAGAGGGGCATTCTCAGCATCTGAATTCCCATAGTGATCATCTGAGGCCTCTATTGTGATATTGTGACTGAATTATAGCTCAGTTTCTCCTTCTACATAATCGATATCCCTTCATTCTCCCAAAGGTGTTGATCTGGGGAGATAAAGTTACTGCAAACTATTCTCTACCTCAGTCTTCTTCTCAGGCTTCATACACACATCTGTCAATCTTAGTATTCTACTAAATTACATCTTTGAAAAATAAAGTATAAATCAATCCTTTTTTTAGACAATAAAAAACCAACAGGAATCTTTGCAATAGACCTACCCTACAAGAACTGAAAAAGAATTTCTTCAAACGAAAGGAAATGATCACATATGGAAGCACAGATTTTCAGGGAGAAAGGAAGAGTACTAGAAAGGATATTCATGTGGGTGAACATAAAAGTAAGTAAAAAAAAAAAAAAAGACAAAAAAGTAGCAGTTCACCATGAGGTTTATAACATATGTAAAAGTAACATGACAACAATGACAAAACTCAGAGTGAGTGGTAAAAATAACATTTGTAATATAAACTATTCAAGGTAAACTAAAATTGTGCATACATCCATTAACCTCCAATCTAATCAGTAAAAATAGTACAAAAAGATATAGCTAAAAATCCAAAGAAATAGAATGAATAACAAAAAATATTTTCTTGACGAGAAGTAAGGAAGAGAAGAACAAAAGATCAACGAATAATACATCATGCATGACATTTGAGGGAACCCCTGACTTCTCTTTCTTTACAAAAGTGGGTTTCCTCATTGGGCTTCAGCAAGGGGAAGGAAAAACAGAAGTTCAAAAAGGGGAAAAGAGCAAAAGGAAAGATGGGAGAGAGACCTAGAAAATAGAGAGAGGGGAAACATGAAGATAAGGAAGAAAGAGAGAGAGGGAAGATCTGGAAATCTAGAGGGTAAAATAGTGGAGGGAGGAGAAGGGAAGGAATAAGGAGGTAGGACAAATCAGATGGAAAAAATTGCTGCCATAAATTTTGCGAGTAATTTGTCCTTGGGCCCCAGATTTCTGACAAACACAGCTCCCAATTCTCGACAGTCCTTTCTGGTATGAACTACTCTCTAAACTGTTCCTTTTTTCTGTATATTTTTAAATGCCCAATTTTTTTTTTAACTATCAGGAAAGGGGCCTCTGCTGGGTTAGTAAATAGAGCAAAAATACTTGCATTGTACAAGTGCCACTAATTATTTCAATTACCTGCATTCTTCTTAGCCACTCCTTGGGAATGCTAAGTACTCCATTCCAGACCTCATAGCCAACACTCTGTCCTCTGTGGGAGTGATTTAATAGGTGACTTCTCCGCTAGAGGGATTTTGAAACACATTTTATGAGAAGGTTTTATATTTGAAAGGCCTATGGAACCATGAACACTGGCAGCACAAAGCTGCAAAAATACGTGGCAAGATTTGGAAGCAGCTCTTTCAAAGACAGTGGGGGTCTCAGTGGGGCCATAGGGGAGCTTTTTTTTCTTTGTAAATAATTTACATTTATATGGAAGGAGAGAAGTTGTTTTGTTTCAAATTGTTATTCTTAGTTTGACCTCAAAACAGAGAAACACTTTGTAGGATTTCAAAACTCTCCTTACAGTGGAATTATCTGCATGAATTTTGCCTATAGGACAGTCAGCACTCATGGACTCCAAAGGAATCTGCATTGTCTGACAATGACTGAACCAAGCTGCAGCTTATTGTTGCTTCCCCACAAATATGTAAATATCACCCAAAGGTATTGGAGTCAGGAATAGCAAATACATGGTGCCCATCCCTGTATTTCCCCTGGCATGCACAGCCAGCCTTGCTAACTAAGCATGGCACTTTTTTCTCTGGTTTCTTCAAATTCTTCGCTGTATACCATCTGGGCTACACCATCAATCATATAGAGTTGGTGTGTGAGTTCTTAGCTTGTGTGGGTGTGTGTATGCACGCATGCCATAGTTTTCTTTAGCCATATGGAATGCCTGTGGATTCTTCATTATAACAAAACTAATAATGTATTTCATTTGCCAGAGAAAAATTACATGCATTAAGTAAAATACATAGGAATATTGTGACATGCAATTAGCAAAATATTTTTTATTGAAAATACAGTGATAATGCTTGTTAATAAGTGCTTGTTAATAAGCACACTAAAGACACTATGTATCAGTGGGTTTTTATAAAATTACCTGATTGAAACACATTGATGAGAATAAATAATTCATCTGCATTATGTCTGTTTCGAACATGTAAACATTTCTGTAATTTGTACTGTTGACAGAGTCATAGATAGCACTACTAGTAATTTGTACTGTTGACACTACTAATTTTTCCCTTATCCAAATGAACCCTAAGTTAAGCATCCTAGGAGTGAGGGGTCATGAAATTTGGAACCTCCTGATTTTTAGCAAAAGCAATTTATAGACCAGATACAATGAAAGAGAATTAAGTGATTGTTTTCTTTATGGCATAAGAATTTCACATAATAAGAAATAGATAAAAACTCTGAAGCTCAATATTGAAGGTTAGTAAAAACTGTTAATAAAATTAGCATTCATAATGTATTTTATTAATTTTTTTTATTTATGAGAGAGAGGGAGCACGTGCACAAGCTAGAGAGGGACAGAGGGAGAGAGAATCTCAAGCAGGCTCCATGCCCAGCACAAGCCTTTTAGCAGGATTCTTGCACGAAGAGTTGTGACACCGGGGCTTTTATTCCCAGGAAGCAACTTTATTTGAGCCGGCACAGTTCATTTGAGTATGTACTGGAAGAACTGAGCCCTGAATGCCGCGTAGTGTAGTTGTTATACATTTTCAATTTCTTTGTCTCCCATATATGGTAACACACAAGTATGCAGCCTGATTAAGTGGTCTCCTGTTACAGGTTGTGAAGGATGTTGTCACCTAGGCTCATGGCCAGGTTGCCTTGAGGGTTTTTCCCCTATTTCTTGGGGAGGGAACACTACCAGAGCCTGATGCCTCCGGGCTAGATCCCAGGACCCTGGGATCATGACCTGAGCTGAAATCAAGAGTCAGATGTGCAACCAAGCTACCCAGGTGTCCCTGTTCATAATATATTCTAGACCTCCTTTGCCTTTTATTATTCTTTATCTTGTTTCTTGAAACAGGGCAGATCTTTCCCTTCTAAAGTTGTGGTCTTTTTTGTTCTTTAAAAATGTCTTTTTAACTTTTTTTTTTTTTTTGAGAGAGAGTGTGAATGGGGGAGGGACAGAGAGAGACAGGGACACACAATCGGAAACAGGCTCTGTGCTGTCAGAGGAATTGACCCCACAAACCATGAGTTCATGGCCTCAGCTGAAGTCTGACATTCAACTGACTAAGGCACTCATGGCGCCGCCAAAGCTGTGGTCTAAATACCAGCCAAAATCTCGGTATGGAACATACTTTGCGATTTGTGGATATCCGGAATGTGGCAATAAAAATGACATATATCCTAGTAAATGTTGACTATGTATTTGTATATTTTAAAAAAATCTTTCCCTTCCTGGTCCTGGAAGATGGCTTCTGTATTTGGATTTTGGTCTGGACTAACAGGGAGTTGGATGTAACAAGCCCTGGAATGTGAGATCCTCTCTGCTGAGCCTAAACAGTCAAGTCTCAGGAAGATGGATCTGTGGCCCTTGGGTTTATATCCGGTTTTGGCCATTTTAAGAAAAATCAAGGGATTGGAAGCCTCAGACGAAAATGCAGGGCTCAGGTCAGACCAGTTGAGGCATCATACTCCCTTTCCTTCTCTACTAAATTGTTCCTAAGGAAGCACCTTCTTGTCGTGAAATTGGCCCTCTCCGTCCATCATTCAGATGTGAAAATTAACAAACAGGAAAGGAGGGAGCTGTGAGGTTCGTTGAGAACATCTGGCTATTAAGAAAGTTGTGCCAAGTATGGTAGTAGCCCTTTAAGGAGAAAAAAAAAAGAAAAGAAAAGAAAAACTTTCAGAGGAAAGAAATGCAGAAGAGGACATAGTAATGTAACCAAACAAGTATTGTCAAGTTTTAAAAAGTACAATTTAGAAAATGAATAGTTAGAAACACAGTGAGGGCAAGTTCATCAGGAAAATGCTGTCATGTTTGAAACAGTAGCCACCATAGCAGGCAGGGGCCTATCATTACTGGTCTAGCGGGGCTCACTTTCTTGCCTCTACTAATTTTCTTAAAAGTCACTCGTTTTCCACTTTTGTTCGTCTTTCCCTTTTGAAACTGAAAAGAGTAAATGGAACATGGGTGGATGAAATTAATTTGCTTTATCTGGGAGAAAGGTTATTAGGCAGTATATACTTCTAGCCATAATAAATAGCATATGTGATATGGGGAATTTTATCTGATTGCTGGTATAATTCATAATCTTCCGAGAGGAAGCTGGCTCTCGAAATGCAAAATATGTATTTTTAATAAGCCATTTGGGAAATTCTGCTGGAAGGTATTTGTTAAGCTGACTGATGTGACACTTACACAGTTGATTCATACACAGGGTGGCCTGGCCAAGTAAACCGCATTTTACCAGCCCACGGAAGTCATCACAATCCCAGCGCGCTTTTCCAGCCCACTTAATCCCGGAAGAGGGATTAGGCTAGAGGACCCCCTCAGCCCCCCAGATCGCAGGCTCACCACAGGCACATGGGATTCTGGAAGCAGCGTGGCATGATTACCCGCAAGACTGCACCAGCCCACTTGACGGTTCTTTCTGGTCAGTGACCCCAGAAAGGCAGGAAGACCCAGGGCCGTCACTAGAATGTGGGTTTTCCCACACAGCACAGTCTCTCGCTACCTGCTGTCCAGACCGTCCGTTCTTGCTCAGGTGGGTGCCCAGACATTAGGTATTCCTACGCTCCCCGCCAGTTTCCCGGGGGGATTTCTACTCACCTGTCTCCGTTTCTATTCAGAAGCTGAAAGTTTCTCTGTGATAGAAAAACAAACAAAAACAAACAAACAAACAACAACAACAACAAAACAGAAACAGCTTTTACCAGTTCAGGCTCATCCTTTGCTCTAGGGATGCCCACCGCGTAGACCTGGGAAACCCACCCCACAAGCTGTTTCCAAATAGTATCGTTTTTGTCCCACTAACGGAGGTTGCGTGCCTGCTCTGAGTTACTCACATCTGGGGCAGCTACGTGGGCCGCGAACAGCGTAACCTCGGTTTAGAATTCGGCGTTGGGATCTGCAGCTCCTGCGTGTGAATTTTGAGCGGAGGGGACATGCCCAGCATGTGTGTACAGGGTCTTTCGTGAGTCATCTTTTTCTCTTGTCCCGCTTGGACCTTGTCTTGAGAAGCATCACTGAGACCTTTGGTTGGTGGGTCCTGTTGCCTTCACTGGAAGCACGCGATGTGTTTAAGGATCACATATCCAAGCAACAGGGCTCTCCCCGCCGAGGCCATCGAACCTCTTACATTTCTATAACTCTCCCAGGGAAAAACAAGCCCTTCCGCAGGGCCTGTGTCCTTAGAGCAGGGAGCTTCCCTGCCCTGTGGGCTCGGCCGAGACCAGGGAGGGAATGAACAGAATCCGGGTGACATGGTTACCGGCCTTGGCGGAGGCCTCGGGGTAATGTGATGAACCCAGGCCGCCAGCCCCGGGGAGGAAGCCACTGCGAACCTTACTCAGGAATCACCTTCTGGCTTTTCTATGCACCCCCCCCTTCCCCATCCCCAAAACAATTTTGTTTAAAACGCTCTCTGCTCAGTCATAAATTATCCTTTACTTAAGGGGTTTGGCTCCTGTGTGAGTTACTGCGGTTTGAAAAGAAAAAGAATCGGAACATGTTGGTTTCGCCAAGATCCAACCCCTAACCGAGGAGAAGTGGAAACAGGCTAAGAAAGGAGAAGTGAAAGGGCAGGGAGAGGAGTTATACGCGCAAGCCGTTTTTAGCTGGAGGCTCCTAACTTGCTGCTAGTAGACGTTTCTCACAAGTGTCTTTTTCCATATCTGCATTTCTCTGGGGAGGGGGCTGAGAAGAATGTGCCCGTCAGCAGTAGTTAGCATTGTATTTTTCACATTTTCAGAGGAGTTGGAGGGATTTTCCGGAGTCCTGGATCCGCAGGGAGCAGAGCCTTGCAGGCAGACGCCTCCCAGGCCCGCAGGGATCGTGTCCTGTCCGCTGGCGGCAGCGGAGAAAGTGAAGGCACCAACAGTGTGCCACACGAGAGCTTTTCCCTTGCACCACCGCCTGGTCTCGCAGAGGAAATGAGCTACTTTTACATGTGAGCTAGGAGCGTTTCTGTGTGCCGTCCGCTGGCTGTTTAGAGGGGAAACTGAAATTAGCCACACGGCCTGATGCAGTGGAATGTTTTACTTTGATCCCAGTTGTTTCATCCTTCATTTCAGGAGAATAAGTCTCTTTAGGGAAAAAAAAAAATGTTTATTGTTTGAGAGAAAGAGCATGAGCGGCAGAGGGTCAGGGAGAGAGGGAGACACAGAACCTGAAGCCGGCTCCAGACTGAGCTGTCAGCACAGAGCCCGACAGGGGCTCGAACTCACAAACGGTGAGATCATGGCCTGAACCAAAGTCTAAGGCCCAACCAACTGAGCCACCCAGGTGCCCCAGAATAAGTCTCTTTTAAGTAAAAATGCTCTGTCTTTAAAAAGCCTTCACCCCCCACCCTCCTTTCAGTGGCCTCTGGTTGTGCCCCCATGGGAAGGAATTGGTCCCATGGTGTCTGGCTTGCTGTGGTGTGTACGGGCTGCTAGCTGCTCTCTCCTAGGCACTGCCCCTTGACCCCCTGGGTGGTGGTGTTTGTACTGGCTCCATATCTGTAGCCAGCAAGTTTGTGGCTTCTTTTGGCTTAGAATGTCCCCACAGGGCCGCAGCCGCCTCCTTGTGGATTCGGCCTCCTGGTAGCATTCAACCAGCGCAGAGCATCGCCCTCCTGCGTCAGCCTTCCCCGTCTTTTCAGGGTTGTCTGCCCCTGCTCTGTGAAGTGCTGGGCCCACTCCCTCGCACCTTAGCCTCTGGGCCACCTCGGGGGTGATATCCGACTGAGAACAACGCTCAAGTCTTCTTCACTGCCTGCGACGCCCTGTCTTGTTGGGGTCCCGCCCAGGTGGGCGTCTGGCAATCCGAGAGGCAGCACCTTGACTTCTAGGGTCCTTCTCAGGTCCCCCACCTTTGGGACAAAAGCCCAGGGAGGGACGGTCAGGAAACACATGTCCGCTGGATGCTCCTTCCCACCTTGGTTTCTCTTGATTTTCCTCAGGAAAGAGATGAAGTGATGGGATGTTCCTTCCTCTCCTTCTTCTTTTGTACTCGAGGTGAGCCTTCAACAAGAGTCCTTGGGGTATCATCTCCATAATGCCATGGAAGTCAATTAGCTGGGCCTTCCAGGATTGCTTGTTACGTGCGGAAGAGTGCACAGAGGAATTTAGCAAAGCTACTCTTTCCACAAAGCCTAAAATCTCCCTAAGAAGTGAAATCCCAGCCCTTGACCTCCACGGTAAGAAAGTGCCACAGGGCACATATTAAAAGAGAAAGTAAAAATCATCAGTTTAATACTTGCTGAGGTATTTTCAATATTTAAACCTCAAGTGGTCAGGACTGCCACGCGGCACATCTCCTGCAGGGTGAGATCCGTGTTCCCTGGAACAGAGCCGTGTGTCGCTGTCCTCTGTTCTACCCTTTCAGTGTGTATGTCCATCTGTGGTGGAGCTGGGAGTGACAGAAGAGAATGCCAAGAGGTAGAAAATCTTTCTAGAGTGAGTTGTCAATCGTATTTTTAGCCATGGTTCTGTAATAATGTGTCCTCTGGTAATGAGATAATAATCAGGAAATAATGTCTCTGAGATTAAATGAGTATTAAATGATAATACTCATTTATGTTAATAAACACCACGGAACGCTAGGGGGAATATATTTTGACTCTACTGTTCTTTGACTCTCTTCACAAAGAATGCTTCTCCTTGACACCAGAACCACGGATGTTTAGTGTTTAATCTTTCACCTATGCCTGTGCTTCCAGAAGCTCCTGAGGTTTCCGTGTTTCTGTCCTCAGCTTGGATAGACAGTCTGTGCTCTAGGCTTCCCTTGGTCATTTTCTAAGACAGTTTAACATGAATATAAAAATAAATGACATGGTGAATTGTACCCGATGAGACAGTGGATTATGTCAGTCAGAGGTGTTATGTTTAAAAATTAAAAAAAAAAAAACCTATCATGCACAATATTATTTTTTCTCATTAAAAATGAAAAGGTCATATCACATAAGCCTCTCTGAATCTTGATTTCCTCACTGAACCACACAGCAGAGAGACACCTTTAAAATAGCGTATCTCTAATGTATTTCTTTAATCGCTGTCAAATACATTCTATGAATGTAGTGATACTTTCAAGAATTCCTCTTTTGATAACCATTCCCTTTTTTTCTGTTTTTTCTCACTGGCATAATCCTTCATTTAAACACTTTGTAAATATAGCCTTTTCTATCTTAGTGCCATTATTTCTATAGAATATATTCATAGCAGTGGGATTGTGTGGATTACAGCACATGTATTTTTAAATTAATGAATATTGCAGATTGCTTTACCCCCAAAAATAACTAACTAAATAAAAATCGAACAATTCACATTTCTAAAAGCAATATAGTAGAATTTATTCCTGGATCCCTGCCAAAAATAAGCATTCCAACTCTTTACTTTTGACAGTCTGATGGCTACAAATTATCTCACTGTTGCCTTAACAGAGTTGAATGCTTTTTGGTATTCTGCTTTCAGAAGGCTCTTTATATATATCTTACCCCAACATCTGTTGGTTTGTTTGCTTTTGTTGTTCTTGTTGTTAATTTATACAACCTGTTTGTGTAATAAAAATATTAGTCATTTACCTTTTGGGCTTGTTGTAAATATGTTTTTGCCAATGTGGTCCCTTTTTCAAACACAATTGTTATTTTGACTATTTAGATACATCCATACTTTCTTAGTGTGTCTGGGTTCCCAGAATTGGTAGAACAGTCTCTCCTGCCTCTAGGATTGTACATGAAGCATTTTGAAAGGCTTTTATTGTTTAAATTTTTATACATAAGTCTTTAATCCATCTGGAATTTATTTTTACAGTCGGTGTGAATTAAGGGACCAACTTAATTTTTTTTTACAGATGGATAACCAGTTGTTCAAGCTCCATTCATGAAATAAATGACCTCTTCCCACTGAATGAAATAACACCTTTGTCCTATATTAAGCTCCCGTTTCTATTAGGTTTTATTTCTCTTCACCCCTTTTGAAAAAAATTGTTTATTTCTTTATTTTGAGAGAGAGAGAGAGAGAGTGAGTACGAGTGGGGTAGGGGGAGAGGGAAGGGAGAGAGAGACAGAAAGAGAGAGAGAGAATCCCAACCGGGCTCCACACTCAGCGTGGAGCCCAGTGCAGGACTCAGTCTCACAACCCTAGGATCATGACCTGAGCTGAAGCCAAGTTGGATGCTCAGCTGACTGAGCCGCCCCTCTTCACTGTCTTTTATTCCACTAACTTACTTGTCTGTTCTTGTGCCACAGTTATTTCTGAGAAGGCAAGTTCTCCCTTCAGTAGTCTCAATGACCAAGGAGGAATGTAGGGAAGAACATCCACCAGATTGCTTAATTAGTTCTCGAGAGGTGAGATGAAGGGGTAATAGAAAGTTTGTAGAGGGTAAAGAGACCAAGGGCATAGAGAAGGTAAAGGGGGAAAAAAAGGCTACAAAATAAAAGCTGTCCATGAAAGAATAGTATGTTAGATAAAATCCCACCCACCTCTTTTTCTTCCTCCCACTCCATAGAGATGTGAATATTAGTAGTAAGATACATTACCACCATCACGGTCATGTCCAAATGAGCATCAGTGTGTTACTGCCAACTGCTATGCTTGGTAAGGCCTGTGAGAAAGTGCCTGAGATCTCTTGCCTAGGATGAGCTTTGAAGTGAATTTGAACTGTGAATTCAAAGATGAACTGAAAGGAGAATCTTTTTACAAAATAATCAACCATACCAAATTAGTAACAGCAGACCTGGACATGGCTTTGGAAGGTTGAATATGATGATGGATCCAGCTCATTACTGCACATTTGTGTCACACTCTTTAAATAGCTAAGTGCACAAAGAAAAAATTGTTTCAGTTTGAAAAAGCTTGAATTTTTCCCTTGAGTGAATGGATTCTTTCTGCCTCAGGAGTTTTTATTTACACCAGCTCTCCCAAGGGTCTCTCCATCTGCTCATTCTTTCTCCTGGCCTCAGTTAGTGTTCTATGTGAAGAGTACATATTTACATAATTGGCTATTCCTTATTGGAAAGGATGGATTTTAACCCATCTTGGGAAGTAGATAGTAAAAACCCACGGTGTAGATTTTTGGAAGCCTCATTGTTTCTTTTTTTTTCACATTTTTTTTTTTTTTAATTTCAGGTGCTTCTTCAGTCTGTATGATATTTTCCCCTTATTTAGTTAATTCTGATTATCTTCTTTACGAAACTGTTCTAGACAGACCCTTCATGTTCTTGTCAATGAGAATGTATTATTAGAGTCCTTCATTTAATGTATAGATTTTCTGTTAAAGGAATGGGGTGGGAAAAGTCAACAAAGTCATTTTAATAAAGCAATTAGCAGTCTTTTCATTTGTGTACCTTAATTGAGGATCTGGGGAGTTATTTGTAGAATTGAGAGGGCATAGACAAATCCAAATGCCACTTTCTCTTCTTCCTTCTGTTTTATATTATCTATCAGTATAGGGTGATTCTATTTCTCCTACTTGGGTGATTTATGTATAATTTCCCTTGAACAAAAGTAGATATTACAGATTAAATTTCTTTATAACGATCTTTTTTGAATGCTTAAATTAGAATCATCAAAAAGATTTGTATGAACTAGAGCTCTCGATTGTTAATAGGAGAAAATAAGTGAAGAATGGTACATGGCATGATGCTTTCAAATTAAATACATTTTGTTTTGAAGAAAAACTGCCATTGCCTCTGCAGCTACATCAAAAGATACATTTCAAGCCCCCTTGTCCAGCTCTTCTGTGGAATTTTCAGACAAAGACCTCTTCATTGGCTGTCAGTGAGTAACACCTCATCCTTTTCCATCCAGATGATGTGGGAGAAGTAAGAGAAGCATAAACTGCACAACGTAACATCGTTGGAAATTGTCTTATGGACACAGGCTTTGATTCCACATCTGTAGACCTGATAGTAAGAGAGAAGATTCCCCTCCCTTCCTCTCACACCATTTTTCTAAAGCTGGTCTCAATTCAAGATAAAAAGAAAGTTCTAAAATTTAAGATTATTTTAATATCAAAGGGAGACCATGAAAACCGCATTTTCATCAAAATCGCAGGCTCATGTTTTCTTTTTAAATTAAGCTTTAAAAAGCCAACTCCCAGATTTTAGCATAGCAGCTCAGCAAGGGTAGGGCCAATGTTTAGTTAGCCAGGGGTATTAATAATGAAGTGTGAATCTGACCTTGTTAATATTTTAGTACAGAAAGAATATTACTGTAAACTAAAAGAAGACAATGTTTCTAAAAATCTTAAAAATAAAAGATCAAAATTAAAAGCACCCTTTTGAATTTAGTTCAAAAATTTCTGAAATGAGTAAGACATAGTGAGAAAAGAGACTGCATAGTAGGAACTATTTTTGAAATTAGTATCCAATATTTTTTCTCCAACTATTTCCCATTTTCTCTCCTTTCTTTCCAATTGCTAGTTGGCCAAGGCTCATTGTTTTCTAAACAGTTTTTAGACTGAAAATGCCAAAGGCCCAAGATTTAAGGTAAACAGGTGGCATGGATTTGAAGAGAGTGGAGCTTTCTTTGGAAAACAGAAAAGATTTCCTTGGGCTAAGGAAGAGAGAGGCTCTGTATCCTGAAAGATGGGCCCTGGATCCTTCTTCCTGGATAGATCCATGAAGGTAATCAAACACCAGATGGACTGGGAAACACTGGAGAAGAGTTTTAAATCCATTATGGTGACATTCCAGTAGGATTCTAAACGGCTACCTCTGCACAGAAGCACCAGAATGGTCCCCATCTCTTACAGTACAGATTCTTTGGAAGTAGTGGAGAAGACCCAGTCTTAAAAAAGCCAAACAGATGGAAAAGAGGGTGGTCTAAAGTGCCTCAAGGATCAAAGTGAGTGTCCAAGAAGATAATAGATTCATGCATATCTGTGTGGACATCAGGCTTCAAGAATCAGAAGAATGTTGCATAGTCTACTACACTGTCTTACTTGGTCAACCCCTGAGAACTTAGATTCAGTGCAGAAAATGAAAGGGAGAGAAGGCCCAGCTTACTGATGGAAATTACCTTCTGTTATCTGACATGGCAGTTCAGAATGGAAGTTCAGGTAGTTTATAGACAGTGAAGTGATAACATCTCACTAAAGAGTGGGTTGGGATTCAAAGTGGAATGGCAAGTATTAAAAAGAAACCTAGGGATTTCTCCATGTTCTACTGTGAGATTGTCTACAGCTGGAAGTCTGTCTTCAGTGAGGTGTCAACCTTTTTTCTTTTTCACTTTCTTTGGCTCTCTTGTGCATTTAAAAGTGTGTTCTGTTTTATTGCTCAGAATAAAGTAATATTTTAATATGTATCTTTGCTATGATATGATCTATTTAATACTTTAAAATGTTTGCTTTAGTTTAGTTGTCCTACTTTAAATTTCTTTGTAGCCTTTATTAATTAAATTTTTTTTTTTAATTTCTTTATTTTTAGGGAGAGAGAGTGGGAGAGAGAGCGAGCTCAAG
The DNA here is from genome assembly GCF_008692635.1 of Crocuta crocuta. Classification (NCBI taxonomy): domain Eukaryota; kingdom Metazoa; phylum Chordata; class Mammalia; order Carnivora; family Hyaenidae; genus Crocuta; species Crocuta crocuta. Next base: position 1,910,735 of record NW_027531897.1, on the reverse strand, counting down.
CAGGGGAAGGGCAGGGAGAGAGAGGGAGAGAGAGAAAATCCCAAGCAGGCTCCCACACTGTCAGCACACAGCCCTATGCAGGGCTCAAACTCATACCATGAAATCACGAACTGAGCCGAAATCAAGAGCTGAACTCTTAATGGAGTGAGCCACCCAGGTTCCCCTCTTTGTATCCTTCAGTGTTTCTCATTACCTGAAGCCTGTCTTGTCAATAACATTTTTCTTTTTTCTTTTGTGTTCTTTTAGATTTCTTTTCACTTTACCTGGTGTTATTAATTTCAGTAATAGCTCCTTTCTGGTTTTGTGTTTTGAATATATTGCTAGTTTTATCCTTTATCTTAAATTTTCTTTTGCTACCTTATATTATTTCTCTTCCCCAAATATTTTATCTTGCTTATGTGTCTGCTTTTTCTTGGTTTTAAGATTAATCCTCTTACTCTTGTACCTTTCCTATATTCTGTTGCTTTATTTTCACTTCCTTTATCCTGAGGGAAATGTGACTTATTTTCTAAATCGCAAAGAAGAAGCAGGTTTCAAAGCATGGTAGCAGTGGAGTGGACCCACGCAATGAAGAGAAGACTAGAAGGGTAAAGTTGAGTGGAGGGTGATATCATCTGGCCAACAACAGACTTGCTAATATTGATATGACATTTTGTCAAGTTAAAATTATTGGAGCCTTGGCTTGTCATTTAGGATTTTTAAAGTACCAGTTGTCTGTCCATGAACTGGGGAAACCCCTTTTTGAAGAAAATCTTGGACCTGTTCATGGGTTGACCTTTGACTCACTTCACTTCTACAGCACGGAACACTATATGCTTGTTGGACTTTCCAGTTTGAAGAAAAGAGTAGCAGTGCTAGGCTGAGAATGAAAATATACATCTTTCTTACAGCTTCTTTCAAGGGAAGTTTGAAAAGTCAGGCCAAAATTCAAAATATGCACAGAACAATTCCACAACAAAGAATGAAGAATACACTCTATGGAAATATTCAAAAAGTACCCAAGGATGCTGGTAAAATATTGTAAGTCATAGATACAGTTTGAAGACAATGTAAATGCTCACTTAGTAGGTTGTTTTGTTTTTTTAAAGTATATACTACATGTATGTTAAGAAAATCAAAAATTGGTCCTCTGGGTCTAGCATTGTTAAAGATCGAATTCCTAAGGGCCCCTGCTCTTGTGAATAGAAAATGTTCAGGATAAAGTATATATTTTAAAATGATTTCAAAATATATTCAGGAAAAGTATGTAGGACCCAAAAATACATTTTTAAAACGCCGGAAAGGTTAGGTATATGAGATAGCAGGTGGCCTTGGGAGGATTCCAGTCCAAGATCTAGGACCAAATAGTTGAGAAGTACAATTTAAAAACACTTAGAAACTGTAATGTTACTCTTGAAACCTTTATCTAAAGAAGTCACATTACAAATTAGTTTTTTTTTTAAGAGAAAAAATGTAATGCATATTTAATAATACTTTCTAGGGAAAAATGAGTATAAAAGGTCACAATTACAAGTGTTGGTTAGCATTATATATAAGCCTTTTAAATATCACTTGAAAATATTAGATAAGGGTTTTAGGAAAATTATGGAAGGGGTATAATTTTTTAATCTTTTTGAATCTCTCTATAAATGCAGACAAACAATTAGGCTCTAACTTTAGAAAAAAATGGGGGGCACTATTTACAATAGAACTAGCAGACCAGATACTCCTAACACCACATTTCAGAGGATGTAAAGACAAACCATGAAATTGTTTAATCTGGGGGTTGGCAAATAATAAGAAGAAAAAAACAAGGAGTATTTGAAAATGATCAGCAGGTACTTACTGGAAAATACTAGAGGCCAATTTGAAAACAGCAGCTAAAACTGGGAAAAGGTTTTATATACCAACTTGAGGATGAGTGCAAGGAATATGGTAAGGTCTGAGAGTCCAGAGCAACACTATCAAGTCTTAAAACAAAACACAAACCTCTGAGAAACTGACAGAAATGTAAAGTAAATTAGGCAGAATCGTGTCAGTAGGAGCAGATATAAATTTATATAAGACTGGAGGAGGGGCACAGAGCCAAGAGATTGTCAAAAAGAGACTATAGCTTTTAACATTTCATTAGAACTGTATTACAAGTAGAGTTCTAGCTAAGTGATACTAGAAAAGCTATTATAACCCACCCATTCTTCCTGAAAGTTAAGGAAAACGAAATTGGATTCCATGTCGAGTAATTATGAGAAAGCAAGAATAAGAAGCGTAATAATGTTCCTACAGAAAGTAGAAGCCATGAAGACATGTCCATAAAACAAAAAGTATAACCTGATAACCTAACGCTTCAAAATGAGCTTAAAATTAAAAGTTACAGGTGATATGAAAAAAATAGCATAAATGAGACTAAAACAAGAATAAATATAAAGAAGAAAATTATTTCAGGGGTGCCTGGGTGGCTCAGTCAGTTAAGCGTCCTACTCTTGGTTTCAGCTAAAGTCATGATCTCATGGTGCATGAGTTCAACCTCTGCATCAGGCTCTGTGCTGGCAGTGTGGAGTCTTTTTGGGATTCTCTCTCTCTTTCTCTCTCTCTCTTTGCCCTTCTCTCTCTCTCTCTCTCTCTCTCTCTCTCTCAAAATAAATAAATAAATTTTAAAAAATTTGGGGTGCCTGATTGGCTCAGTCGGTTGAGCGCCTGACTTCGGCTCAGGTCGTGATCTCACGATTGGTGGGTTCGAGCCCCACGTCGGACTCTGTGCTGACAGCTCAGAGCCTGGAGCCTGCTTCCGATTCTGTGTGCCCCTCTCTCTCTGCCACTCCCCTGCTCATGACCTGTCTCTCTCTGTCTCTCAAAAATAAATAAATGTTTAAAAAAAACTAAAAATTTAAAATTTAAAGAAGAAAATTGTTTGATAAATAAAGTCTAGAATAAACATGAAAATAAATGAATAGTGTCAATAATACCTGAAAGTAAATAGTAAGCGAGAAGAAAACAAAGTGCAGGACAAGAAAATAATTCAAGAAAGAGTGCAAGATGAAGATAGGTAAAGAAGGTCCAATATGCATACAATTAGGGGTCCTTGAATAAGAAACCTGAAAGAGTAGAAAATAACAAATACTAAAAACTTTAACTCACTAAAGTGTTTTTGAAATTAAAAAACCCAGAACTATACACTGAAACAACTCACTATTTATCTATTGTAATTTGGCCTAGAATTGTTACTTAAACTGCCAAATCATATTATAGTAAAATTATACTTAAAGACGTAAAATTGAGTCCTAAGAAAAAAGGCCAACATATTTATCAAGAAAAGAACATTTGAGGTCATCAGACTTCTTGATAGTAATGCTTTATGCTAAAAGATAATAGTCTTTACTCAATGAAAGAAAATGTGATCCAATCACTTTATAACAGCTAAACTGACTTCCTGATAGAACAGTTGCATACAAACAGTTAAGAACATGACGTAATTCAGGCAAATGTTTTTCTGAGAAATTTACTAGAAATTGAGCTTCGGGCAACAATAGGGAATGAAAAAAATGACATTGCTGCTAATGAGTAGTAAACATATATTTACATATAAAACTAAAACCAAATGGTAGTTTTATAAGAAAACATGGTGCTTAATAGCTACACACTAAAAAAAAAATGACATATTATAACTATCAAAATATTCCGGAAGAATAAGCAAAGTTTGAAAAGTTTAGAAACTGATTACTTAATAGTTAATATTGGGAGTACACTAATATTGTTTCAACCTAGATGTTCAAGGAGATGCAGGGAAAATAAAAAAATATTATTATCTTGTAATACTGTTTTATTTTCAAATAGAAAATAACCAAAAGAAGGGAGGGTGGTAAATGTTTTATGTAATACTATGGCAGTATCATAAAGTAGTATGGCAGAGTTGAAGCCAAAATATGGATCATATCAAAATATAAAAGGGATTAATTGACCTATGAAACATTTTTCTGGTTGGTGAACAAAACAACAAAGCCTAGAGGCAGTAACCTCTTTGACATGGGTTGTAGCAACTTCTAAAATATTTATTTTAATGTTTTATTTATTTCTGAGAGAGAGAGAGAGACAGTGAGCAGGGGAGGGTCAGAGAGAGAGGGAGACACAGAATCTGAAACAGGCTCCAGGCTCTGAGCTGGCTGTCAGCACAGAGTCTGATGCAGGGCTTGAACCCAAGAACCATGAGATCATGACCTGAGCTGAACTTGGACACTCAACCAACTGAGCCACCCAGGCACCCCTGGGTTATAGCAACTTCTTTCTAGATATGTCTCCTGAGGGAAGGGAAAGAAACGCAAAATAAACAAGTGGGACCTCATTAAGGGAAAAAGCTTCTGCATAATGAAGGAAGAAATCAACAAAACTAAAAGGCAACCTTTGGAATGAGTGACGATATTTGGAAATGACATATCTGATAAAGGGTTGGTATCCAAAATATGTAAAGAACTTATAAAACTCAGCACTCCAAAAACAAATAATCCAGTTAAAAAATGGGCAGAAGATAACAGACATTTTTCCCAAGAAGGCACAGAGATGGCTAACAGACACATGAAAAGCTGCTCAACATCACTTATCATCAGGAAAATACAAATAAAACTGCAATGAGTGTCACCTCATGCCTAGCAGAATGGCTAAAATTAATAATATGAGAAACAACAGGTGTTGACCAAGATGTAGAGAAAGGGGAACCCACTGTTGGTGGGAATGCAAACTGGTGCAGCCACTCTGGAGAACATCTGGAGGTTCATCAATAATAATAGAATTACCCTACTATCCAGGAGTTGAACTACTAGGTATTTACCCAAAGGGTACAAATGTACTGATATGAAGGGATATATGCACCCCAGTGTTTACAGCAGTGCTATAAATAATAGGCAAATTATGAAAAGAGCCCAAATGTTCAATGGCTGATGAATGGATAAAGGTGTGACATATATATCATATAGATAATGATATATAATGGATATATGAATATTACTCAGCTATCAAAAAGAATGAAATCTTGCCGTTTGCAGCGATGTGGGTGGAGCTAGAGCAGATTATGCTCAGTGAAATAATTCAGCAGAGAAAGACAAATACCATATGATTTCACTCATATGTGGAATTTAAGAAACAAAACAGATTAACATGGGGGTGATAAAAAGAGAGGCAAACCAGAAAATAGATTTTTAACTATAGAGAACAAACAGGGTTGCTGGAGGGGAGGTACATGTAGGAATGGGTCAAATGAGCAGTGGGTGTAAAGGAGGGCACTTGTGATGAGCCCTGGGTGTTGTATGTAAGTAAAGAATCACTAGATTTGGCACCTGAAACTAATACTGCATTTTCTTATTAAGTAACTAGAATTTAAATAAAAACTTGAAAAAACTTGTTGTATAATGACCATAGAAAAACAAACATAACAAACATGAGAATAATAAGACATAAATGCACTTCATAAAACTTAAGGCTAAAATTCACAATGAAAATTAAAAAATTCCTATATTTGCACAATCACAGAAGCATCTTTTATACTCTAAGAGATCGAATGGGAAATAGACAAAAGGTTAATAATATCAGAAAATCTTAATGATGTTTAAAATCCAAAACAGATGAATTAGGCTAAAAAATAATGATATAGAACAAAGCCAGCAAGCACTTTCTTTAAGGGGACAAATAGTAAGTATTTTGGAATTTGTGGACCATACTGTCCCTGTTACAAGGACTCAACTCTGATGTAGTACAAAACCAGCCACTGACTATACATAAATGAATAAGTGTAGCTATTTTCCAATAAAACTTTATCCACACAAACAGGTTGGACCAGCCTTTAGTTTGCTAATTATCAATATTATTAAGGGTTCCTATATGAGGTACCTCATTATACACACACACACACACATTTGCATACATATGTTTCTGTGTTATTAAATAGATTAGATATAGCTACCTAGTAAAATATATACATAACAAATATATATATAGAGAGAGAGGGGGGAGAGAGAGAGAGAGAGAGAGAGGTGTATGAGGAACAGTTCAAAAATTGACCCTAATGTAGGTGATAGAAAAATCCATTAATTCCAAGTATGAGATATGGGACGGGAGCATTTTCTTTCTATAATACAATTAAAGTAAAATTAAACTAAAGTTAATTACAAAAAAAAAAACCCACAAAACATTCTCACACTTGGAAATGGATGCCATTAAATCCTATATCCATAAGACTAAAAAATGGGAAATAGAGAATTTAAAAATCAAATTTAAAAAGTTAAAAATTAAAATGCAAATAAACCAAAATAATCAAAAGAAATCAACAGTATAAGCTAACATGTGAGCAAAGAAAAATACTATAAAACCAAAAGCTGTGTCTTAAAAAAAAATGATGTCAGTAGCTAACCTGATCAAGAAAAAAAGAGTCTAAAAGATAAATCAGCCTGAGAAGAGAAAATTTTTAAGTATTTTAAGAGACTACACAACTTCCTGCAGAAATACTTTGAAAGCCTAAACTAAGGGGATAAATTTTTAGAGTAAATGAAAATGACCAAAGTTGACTCCAGGAGAGTCTACACAGACATATTAAACAGACAAAGTACCTGAGTCCACCCCTACAGAAGACATCATCTGCCAATGGTTTCATGCGAGAATTCAACTAAGACTTTTATGATAACGTGGCTATTATGCTCCTTCATTATTTGGGAGAGTTCGTTCTCTAACAAGAAAGAGAACATTCAAGTTAATTTTTTTGAAGTAGGTATCATATTTCAAAAATGAATACAAGATTGTACCAGAAAAGAAACAACAGACTAATCTTATAAATATTGACACAGAGGTCTCAAGTAAATTTATATTAGTGTATTAATACTTGTCGTTTTTTTTTTTTTTTTTTACCAGATCCTTTTCATTATGTCGCCTTAGTTGAATCCACATGGCTTCTTGCTTGAATTACTGCAGTAACCTCCTGTCTGATCTTGCCGACTCCTGCCTGTTTCTTCTTACCAAGGGCTTTTCAGATTCCATCGGTACATTAAAAAAGAAATATGAACAATTACGGTTATGCAAAGATGGTTTAAAATTAGAAAAAACACTAAAACCTATCATACTAATGGAAGTGCATTGCAAAATCATATGACTATTTCCACAGATGCAGAAAATGCCTAAGGAAAAATCTGACTATTTATGTTAAAACCCTCAATAAAATGGAATTGGTGAAGACTTCCTAATACAAATAAAATAGATCTATAACATAATGCCATCTTACAACCCAGGAATTCCACTTTAAAGGAGCATAGATCTGATATTATGTCTACAATAGTATTGTTTAGAGTAGCAAAAAGCTGGCAGTAATCTAAGTAGTCATTAGGTACTGAAATATCTTCATTCATCACACTTTTGTATGGTATTTCGTATGAATTAACTAGCACTAGAAAGATTGCCTGTGTACTAATCTAATCTGTGCCTCTGACTTTGACAGAGCTACCCAGTTTCCCTAGGCTTTTGGTGTTGCTATCTCTAAAATGGAGACAACAGTATCTACCCTGGGTGTGTCAATCAGAATCAGAGTTAATATATGTGTAAAGCTCTTTGCACAGTGTGAAACATGGCAGACACTCAGATGATGATTATCTCAGAAGTACACCAATGCTGCCCAGTTTGCTTAACTAGGTTATAGCAAGAGAAACAGATAGAGCTTTATGAATAAGGCAGAAGTTACCAAATCCTTTCATTGTGTTGCCTTAGTTAAGTCCACGTCTCTTATTGCTCGAATTACTACAGTAACCTCCCATTTGATCTTCCTGACTCTGGTTTATTTCTTCTTAGCAAGAAGCTTTCAAACTTTGGGTCACATCCCATCAGAGGGTTGTGAAATCTATTTGGTAGGCCAAGGCCAAAATTTTAAACAATGAAACAATAGAAAATATCACTGTATCACATGCTGTACAATTCTGTTTTGTGAAGTTATTCTTTAGTTCTGTTTATGTGTTTCAAGTGTACTAGGTTGTTATGGAAGAGCATTTACCATGAGTGACAGAGTTTGATAAATCTCTGCATCTGATCCATTCTATACAAGTCTGCCAGAGTGATCTAGTGAGATGCAGAACTGGTTATGTCACTTTTTTATTTACTCATAAATGACTGTCAGTAGCTATTATGAAAATGTTTAAGTGGCGCCTGGGTGGCTCAGTTAGTTAAATCTCTACTCTTGATTTCGGTTCAGGTCCTGATCTCATGGTTCATGGGTTCGAGCTGTATGTGAGCTCCATGTTGACAGTGGAGCCTGTCTGGAGTTTCCTCTCTCTGCCTCTCTGTCTGCTCCTCTCCCACTCACAGTAAATGAAGGAATGAATCGTTGAATGAATGAAAATGCTTAAGTTCCTTACATGCAAGACCCTTCAAGATCTTAAACCTATTTTCCAAGCCCTGTCTCCTCTCCATGGTCTCTAGATTACTTCATTCAGCACTATAGTGATCTATTTGTAGCTCACTAGTCAAATTATACTGCTGGTGTTCATGACTTTGCACAAACAATCCCTCCCCCTGGTTACCCCTTTCCTCCTTGAGTGACTATTGTTTCCTGTTCATGCTTTAAAATTAAACTTATGGCCCTTCTTTCTGGAAGCTTTTCCTGATTCTCTATCTCTTCTGGGATCCACAAGCACCTTATCATTAACTTTATAATGATACTTGTTACAAATTATGAAAATTTTAATTTCTTAGTTAAAGAAATTAGTGTCTTAGCCACTAGAATGTGAGTTTCCTGAAAGCAGGGACTGTGTTTTATTTACCTAAGAATCTTCAGCTAACAGCAAACTGGTGTCTTCCAGGTCCTCAGTATGTTTTGATTGACCGATTGATTCTGCCTACCTGGGTGGCAAATGAGAGATCCCGGTATATGATTTAAAGACCAGAAAGACATTTGTTTTATTTTTTAAGTTTAAAATGAGACCTGTAATTGATATCTAGTATACTATTTTTTATTGTAAGGCGAAGAGAAAAGAAAGAGGACTGTTATGAATCATTGATAGAAAAGCAGATATAAACATGGTTACTCTTTGAGATATTATAGTCTTTTGTCTATTAATTTTAACTAGAGTAGTATAGTTATGAAACCAGGGCTCTAGTGCCTTTGATATATATGTGTGTGTGTTTTTTTTACATATGTATATTAAAGATTGTTCCCTAATGTCTGAAAGCAGCGAGTTAAACAAAGTTTATTTGCAGAACGGCTTTTGTGGCAGCTGTCCCAGTAAACACATCCCTTCCTTTATAGGGTGATAAGTCTTTTGAGCCAAAAGAGATGTCACAGCATTAATTATCAGAGATGATGTGACATGTGGGTAGTGAAAATTTCTCTAAGTGGATTGCGTGTGGGTCTGATATTAATAAAATACATTGTTACTCTTCAAAGATGGGCTTTCTGGGTTTTAGGCCATTTTTATTTTACATTTTCCCTCTCATTTCCTATCTTTTGATCAGTTCTTTATGGATAACAGCTTTGTTAGAGCAGAGATATGGGGAGAATAGGGGAAAATCAAAATGTGATGGTAAATTCCTGATATTTATAAAAATGACAGTTAAGTACTATTTACGACTCACTATCTGTCAGGTGATATAGTAGGGGCTGTTACATGTGTTGTGCATAACCCCAGTAAGTCCTCACAGCAAGCCTACAAGCCTTAGTTGAGGAAATTAAGTTTGGCAAGGTCAAGTAAGCTTATCACAGTTACATAATCAGAGTTGGTTTCTTACTCTTTGTATTTTAAAGTGGTAAAAATATCAGAGAGAAGACAGAAATGAGAATTTGAGTTTATTTTTATATTTGATTTCTTCAGAAAAATCCTTCCTGTCCATGGATTATACAGAGTATTCTGGACAACAGATGGCATAGGGTACTTCAGAGTTTTTGCTTATTTGGTACATTTTACTGTAGCATTAAGAAATTAATACAAATCAAACTATGAATTTCAGTCATTCAAATTTTAGACATTAGAGACATAAGCAAAGGTAGGAAACATTAGAATCAGTGAATTAAAGATCTCGACATGGAAATAAAAGTATTATAACTAGAGATATTATTGATATATACATGCAACAATAAGAGAAAAAATAGAGTGGCTATTTTAATTCTTAACTCATACTGGAGAAATTAGGGAACTTTCTGAAGAGGTGACACTTGAACTGAGTGTTGAAGGATGAATGGGGGTTGCCAGTTGATTCTTTGCGAACTGATTCACTAGAAGCATGTTAACAAATATGGAGCCAGTGGCAGCAGTGGCCTGAAAAATTGCTGCAAAGAACAAATATCTAGAAAGCTGATAAAAGCAGTAACCAAGTGATCAGAGAACACTGCAACTTCCTGGACATTTCCTATCCTCCAGGCTTTAAAGTCTGCTGAGATGACATATGACAAATAAACCTGCTTGATGAATATTTGATGGGAGTCTGATGGGGGGAATGAAGGAAATAATGGGAATAAAGATGTTGACAACTGTTCTAAAACACTAGGTGCCTCCTCGTTTTTATTTCTTCAGATTCTGTTTCTTTCTATGTTGAATGAGGCACAGTCATAGCAACACAGTTTCCCTGAACATTTGCAGTTCGTTACCAGGTAGTGGGACAAAGATTGTCCTCCTTCTGTCCTTCACCATCCCCCAGTTGCTTCTCTACTCTTGACAATAGCATTATTTAGAAAGACCAAAGAAATATAATTAATTAACATTGAACTTATTGGAAGTGCCAGTTTTAGGGAAAGCCCCAAAGGGATCCGTCAGCTGTTTCTTTCTTTCTTCCTTTATTCCATTTTTTTTTTTGCACATGCGAAATAACGGAAAAGCATAGAATCAAGTAAAGAACATGTTTTGCTTTTCCAGATCTGCATGGTGCAAGTACAAAAGAGACCACAGATGGAAGCTCACAGATGGAAGCCCGCTGATCATACAGCTGTGTCTTGGTTGGTACGAAAAACCCATTGTGGGTGGGAGCAATGGAAGGAGAGACAATATTAGAATGCAATGGCATTTTAATTATACCTACCATAATTCTAATGTTCTGTTCTGTGGTGAATTGTTTGGGGAGTTGTCTTGAAATTAGAATCCCGTCCTGCAAACTTGAATCAATTAAAGCAGTACTGTTTGGAAATATACAGAGAAGTGAGTTTGCAAAAGATTTTCCAGTAATCTTGCTTTGTAATGTTTAGACTTCCTCTGATGACTTTTGGGTTGAGAGGAGAGGGTAGGGAGCAGGCCAAGATTTAAAGTGCCCTCTTTCTGTTCCCTAGGGACATCCATCAGCGAACATCCCTAGCTCCTTGAACTATTTAAGCTGCTCCTGAATGCTCTTACTAGAAGCTGCCTTGCTGACAGTGAATCCAACTTGCCTAAAAGAGGTAATGTGATTCTCAGCTTGTGCCGCCATCCCAATTTTCCAGGAATGGAGACTTGAAAGTGAATGAAGTAGGCTATTCATTAAGGGTCATACCAGATTTCATTTCATAAGTTGCAATGAGCCTTCTATGTTCCAGACACAGGGATGAGTGTGAGAGACACTGTTCTTGCCCTCCTGGAGCTTATCATCTGGTAGGGAAAACATATATAAATAGTAGATTAACTATTTAGTGATGAAAGCAAGTAAAAAGTGGCTATGAAAATACAGAAGAGTAGAACCAGAACTAGATCAGGAAGGCAGCAGATGTTCACCTGGGCAACTTGAGGCTTGTATACTGAACAGAGTACTGTGGGTTAAAAAAGAGGGAGAAAATAACTCCAAATAGAGGGAAGAGCATGTGTAAAGATTCTGTGGCTAAAAGGAGGATGACTTGTTTGAGGAACTAAGAGATCAGTGTGACTGGGGTGTAGACACCTAGGACAGGAGGCAGGGTTGGACTGAAGAGAGCCTTGGAAGCCATACTAATGATATTTCCCTTGATTCTAAGAGTGATGGGAAAACCAAAGACTTTAAAGACAGAGGGGGCATGCTCCAATGTGAGTATTCTTGGAAGGTCCATTTGGTGATTGTGTGCAGGTTGATTTGAAAGATGGCAAGTCTGGAAATGGACTTAGTCAAGAGGTGGTGATAGAATCTCACAGATCTGAGAGAGATTTAGGAACCACATCAGCAAAGTTTGGTGACCAATTAGGTGTGGATTAGGAAGGAGGAAGTGGTATTAAGGACCCAGCATTAAGAACCAAGAGAAGGGCTAGGCTTGGTGAGTCGGTACAAGGCAGGAAAACTGTGAGTTCAAGTTTGGACAGTTGAATTTGGGATGCCTTCTGAGAGATGCTCAGGTCAAGTAACAGGATTAAAATTGAGGCACCTACGTGGCTCAGTAGGTTGAGCATCCGACTTCATCTCCGGTCATGATCTTGAGGTATGTGAATTCAATCCCCTTGTTGGGTTCTGTGCTGGCAGCTTGGAGCCTGGGGCCTGCTTCTGATTCTGTGCCTGCCTGCCTCTCTCTCTCTCTCTCTCTCTCTCTCTCTCTCTCTCTCTCTCCCTCTCCCTCTCCCTCTTTCCCTCCCTCCCACCCTCCCCCACTCATGCTCTGTTTCACTCTGTCCCTCAACAACAAAGACAAAACGTTAAACAAATTTTTAAAAATGAAACAGTGGAGGTGGTGGAGTAAGATGAATCTGATTTGTAATCCGTCTTCTGCCAGTTACTATCCAGGAGACCTTGGGCAAGTTTTTAAATCTTCGTATGAATCACTTTCTTTGTCTGTAAAATGAAGATAACAGTCACACTACCTCCACTGAGTTGTTGTGAAGTTTGAGAGTTGATACTTGGTGGTGTGGGTGTGAGATGAGATGGTGTAGGAAGCAGAATTGTAAGTGGGCTGAGACATCTTGTCATCTTTTTTTTTTAATCCCTTTAAGTTTTATAGGAATATGTATGTTACACATATACTTAGAAACAAAGCAAATAGTAAAATATGAAAATGTATAAAAGACTAAATTAAAAATATGCATTTACAGCACTTGGCATAACATTTGGAGACCAATCCACGAATGTTAGCTGTCTGTAGACATAGGGACCTAGAGATCAGAGAGAGGTCTGATCTAGAGGTATGTCTTTAGTATTCCTTGCTGTTCTGACAGTAATCAAAGTAATGAGTTGAGGAAATCATCTGGAGAGAGAATGTTGAGTAAAAGAGGGCAAATGTTTGAACTTTGAGCAGTCCTAACTGCTAAAGATCAAATAGAGGAGAGTGAGTCAGCAAAGGAACCTTAAATGGGGCAGCCAGCATAGGAGGAGGAAATTTGCCCACGTGGGCAAAGTGAGCTTGCATTTGGAAGAAGACTCAAGTGATATGGCATGTTGTTGCAAGTTACAGTGAGTGGAAAACTACAAAGTGTGCTTTGGATTAACGAAATGGGAGACTTGAGCAGGCTTTTTGGATTATCAGGCAGCAACCTTTGTTGAGAAACTATCTGGTTCTTTATATTAAAGCAAATTTTGGTTTCTATCTTGGAAATGGAGATAGTCAGTTGGTCACTTGGAGGTTGAATCCATTATGTCTTATGAGATTCTCCATCTTCAGGGAGGTGCTGCTTAAAACTTAGTCAATATCTATAAAATAAAATAATATCACTGATGTCAGAGAGGAAAGAAAGAAGTACAAAGAAAAGACTTCTTTCATTCATTCCATTCACTTATGGTTCTGGTCAACATATAACCTTTAATTTTTTTCAAGAAAAATTTTTTATTTTATTGAATTATAATCCTGTAGGCACCCTTCCCTCTTCCCAATTTTCTTTTTTACAAAAACTGATGCTTTTATTTTAGATTTGGAAAATATGAGAATTGTCTGACTGCTTCATTTCAGATAAGTGGAAAATTTCCAAAGAGAGAGATGTGTTTAATTCTATACCCTGGTTTTTTACTTGCATAGCATTTTACTTTAAGGCTCTGAAACACACTAGACTTATTGAGAGGTAAAGTAATTAGCCCTAGTCACACCATGCAGAGAGTAGGAAATGAAAGAAGTAAATAGGTCGTGATGAATTTGTAGTTTCAGTTGGCATTCTGAAGGGCTAGGGTCCTAGCTATTGATTGAGCTTGGATTCTGAGCCAAGGCAGGTGAGGAAGGCAGAGGAGGGTACTTTAAATCACCCTTCCTATTTTAGATCCATTCTCTATATTCAGGGTGCAGCAGAGCACCAAGGTCGATGCACTGTGTTTGGCATTCTTAACTTCCTACTAGCCTAGTTCTGAATCCTAGGCATGTCACTTACTTCTATAAACATTGCTTTTCTAATCTGTGAATTAGAGATAGTAGTCCTGTGATCCTCATAGGGTTTTAAGAGGAGTGGATCAGTTAAGGTAGACAAAATTCTTGGCATAGAGGAAACTGTCATGTATAGCATGGCCAGTACTCCAAATCATGAGAATTCCCTCAGGAGAATTGTTCATTTGTTCATCTTGATTTGTCCCAAGTTCATTTAGGAAATGTCTTTCTGTTTTCCCTACTCGTCTTCTCCCAAACTTCACGATTGTCTTTATAAAAGTTATAGGCAGGGGCGCCTGGGTGGCTTAGTCTGTTAAGCGTCCGACTTTCACTTAGGTCATGAGCTCGTGGTTCGTGGGTTCGAGCCCCGCGTCGGGCTCTCTGGTGACTGCCAGCTCAGAGCCTGGAGCCTGTTTCAGAGTCTGTGACTCCCTCTCTCTCTGACCCTCCCCTGTTCATGCTGTCTCTCTCTCTCTCCTAGAAATGAATAAAATATTAAAAAAAAAAAAAGTTATAGGCATGACCCTCAATCAGCAAACTCATTTACACAAAATGAAGTTTTTATTTTCTTCGAGCTCAGTCTGGTTTTTATTTTGGACCTTATTCTGCCGGTAGGGTAGAAGTAACCTCCATCAATTTGAAGATCTCTCTCCTGCCCCTACCTGCTTCTTTCCCCAGGGTCTTATGTAAATGTCAGAATCATAAATGGTGCCAAAGCCTATTCTGGAGGGGAATTTGTCCTTCATTGTGCAGAAAGTGGCTGTATTGTCCATGCTCTGGCCTGGCCCTGAGTCATCCATCATCATTAGTCCCGCTGGCAGGTCATGGTTCTAACGTACATGGTGCCATCTTGTCTCATGTCTCCCTAGTTGCATGTGTGCCAGGATGTGGGACTCCTTCCCTAGGTGGAGAACTTCTGCTTTCTTCCCAGCTTCTACCAGCTATTTAGCCTATACCCTGAGCCAGTAAGTTTTCTTGCAGATAATTTCTGCTCTCCCACCTGTCACGTCTGTCATTTGTAGCACCAAATGCATAGCTGGTTACTTACTTGGTGAGAGAAAAGGAAGGGAACCACAAGAGAGGGAAGGACTAAAGTCTAGTATCTCAAACATACTACTCTACCCCTTAATTTACAGACGTGTTATGGGAGTTAGTACTTCTAACCATGGAGCACACTGAGGTGAAATGTAGTATTTAAAATGTCATGCAGAATTCATTATGTATACCCAAGTCAGCAGAAAGACATTTTAAATGTGTAAGTTTTATTTTCCTTAGAATGGACCATGACTGTATATATTGACCTAATTAATTGAAAAATCTCTTGTACATAATAGAAGAAGGCTCATTACACAGCCTAGTGAGGGGAATCTCGATGTCACAATCTTTACACCTGTATCAATAAGATAGACAAGGTCTGAAACACTGTGCATACTTTCATAAAACAAGCTTCTTTTCTCTACTGTTTGTGCTTTGACTGAAGGCCTGATTCTGTGCTTTGGGGGCATTTTTGTCGCCTACTTCTGGACCCAACAATTAGCAAAAGGGAAAAAAGCTGGTGTTCACCCCTATGGTCCACTCGTCAATGGGGCCTTCTGTTGCCCTTGGTTACTTCCTACATTAGCAGTAATGGAAGGAAAATAATTCAAAATTTGGTTCTCAGAGGGACAAAGGGATTGCGAAGCATTATTTACCTCCTAGACTGAAGCAGACCTTGATGGCCATCTGGTGCGCCATGTTTTTGGGTAATTAACATGCATCCACACTTGTATTGCATTTCTTTTCTGAAGTAAATCTGAAAATGTGTGCTAACAGACTGTCTGTAACACAAAGGAGCCAATGTTAAAAAATGATTATACTCCTCTCCTTTCAAAAAAACAATGAAGAAAAAAAAAGCCCCAACTTTGTTTTGCCACCAAAGGCAGCAACTGCCCCGAGAGCTGCCAAAGACTCTGGGTCCCAGACGGAATTGCTTGTTCTCTTTAGTCAGCACATTTGGTGAGCAGTATTGTAGGCCCAGTGTTCCCCCTTCCTTCCCATCAGGCTTGTCATCCAGAGCTTCAGGGGGAACATGTACATGATCAAATGTTCACGGCCACGGTGGTACAGCCCCATTCATGAACTGGGTTTTGAATTTGGGATTAGTTCTCACTGGTTAACAGCTTGAGTTTGTTTTTCCAAATGACTTTATGATAACTATAAATTCAAGTGAGTCAACCCACTGGATGGTGGCTCAGTGTGTCTATGTGTTGGCAACATATATTTGATTTAATCTGTAGGGAGAAGAAAAAATTATTCTTCCTGGCATAAAGCCTCCCAGGAGAATTCAACAAATAGGTCACATACACAAGTCTAAACAATCTTTTTCTGGAAGATTTTACTTTATAATGTCAGTGCAATTACTTCACCCACAAAATATCTAGATGCATTTGAAGTCAACCTGAACGAGTAGTTGAGAAAACTCAGGCTGTCATGGTGAACATAAATGCAAACATTTATTATATAAATAAAAATCTACAGCTGAAAAGCGTGCTTGAGGGGTAAGGGTGAGAATGAAATGGAATTTCATTGGGGAACATGGATCCCACAGCATGAGCCTTTAAAGCACAATGGATTGCTTTTGACACAAACTGATTTTTAATACTTACTTTTAAAAAACTGTAGGAAGGTTAGCTCTTTGTGGCTGAAAACAAATTGTTTTCTGATTTAAGAAGAATTCTCATTTCAGATTTTATACAGAGTTTTATACACTAGAAAATAAGTATTCTAAAGGCATTATTATAGTCCACATTTAAAGATGAGAAAACTGAGATTTAGAAACATTAAATTACTTATGCGCATTTAATTTTATAGTTAGATCTCAAACCCTAGATTCATTTAGTTCCTCCCTCCCTTCCTTCCTCTTAGAATATTTTATGCCTACCATGATTCTGCTGTTAAGAGAGGTACCTAGGGTACAAAAATGCATAAGGCCAAAGACCACAATAATCACCCTAAAAGTGGTTAGGGTTCTCCTAGGTAGAATCAAGACAATATAAGAGTCACACAGGTGTGGGTATGGGGAACTTTTAGAAGAGAGAAGGGGGTCGAAACTATGTGTGTGTGCATGTATGTGTGTGCATATGTGTGCACGTGTATGTGTGTTGGGGGAAGGGATCTAGGAAGTTCCAAAATCCAGAGAATTAGAATCCTTTAAGTGTTTTTTCCAGGTAAAAGGAGATGTAACTTTCGAATTGTTTTGCCCAATGGGCTCCCTTTTATCAATTTGAATGGCACCAGGGGACAAGCCACAACTGAGGCCAATTCTGACTTCAAGATGTCTGCAAGTAGATCTGAGACTAGCCATGGGTGAGTAGGCCATCAGAGTCCAAAATTACAGCTCCTGGGGTGATGAACCTTCTCTCTCAAGATTTCATTTTGTTTTTAATGCATAGAAGTGAAAACTAAAACCAGAGAGTAGAGAGAGGCAAATGAGTAGGGCAGGAAATAAACCATCCACATTTCAGTGTTCCATGGAGCCGGAGTGGGAAGAGGTGGAGTTTGAACTGGACCTTGTCAATTGAGATGATTTGTCATTGCTTATCCAGACTTGATGACTGTCTAGGTAAGCACACTGTCATTTATCAAATTCTAAAATTAGAAGCTGTCTGTCAACACCATCCCAGGCCATGGTGTGTGACACATACTAAAGCTACCAAGACAGTGGACCAGAGGGGCCAGTACAGTTCCAGGGATAGCAGACAGGCAAAGAAAATGCAAAAACAAACAAACAAACAAACAAACATACTGAATGACCTGGAGCCAGAAACTTGCTTATTCAGGGGAAGACCTGCCCAAGGTGATTTCGACTCATACGTGATTGCTATCTATGACACTATTTAAGATGAGAAAGAATATGGTCCCATTTCTCAGAAGAGTAAACATCAATGAATCTTGATTACCCCAGCAGTGGGAGTTTTCTGATACTTCTCTAGAAAAAGGATATCTCAGGAAGATAAAATGAGCTGGTGGAATTAGACAGGTAGTGACTGGATTCTGCAGAACTGCTAGAGTCAGAAGGTCAGCAGGAGCAAGTGTTGACGAGATCTTCTTCAAAAGCCTTCCACTCTGATAAAGAGTGAGAGAGGGGCGTCGGGATGGCTCAGGCAGTTTAGTGTCTGACTTTGGCTCGGGTCATGATCTCACGGTTCATGAGTTCGAGCCCTGTGTGGGGCTCTGTGCTGACAGCTCAGAGCCTGGAGCCTGCTTCAGAGTCTGTGTCTTCCTCTTTCTCTGCCCCGCCCCCAATTCTGTGCCCTTGCGTGCGCTCTCTCTCTCTCTCTCTCTCTCAAAAATAAATAAACATTTAAAAAAAATTTAAAAAGTGAGAGAGACTTTTTCAGTCGCCAGCACTTCTTATTCTCCCTTTTTTCTAAATCTTATAAAAAAGAAGTTATAAATGGGGTGGAGTGAACACAACCCATTCCAGATTATTACTGGGCAAGAACCTTTTTGTGGGACTGCTAAGTTTTCCTAGACTGGTACTTTTAGAAATACTGTCTGTTCTTTCCTTTCAGTCTAAATTGCATATACTCTGATGAGGTACACTAACTTTCTTCTTTTCTGTAACTGCGTGATATGCAGTTTCCTTTTCCTTAGGTCTTTTGGGATGCTACGTGGAATTCACAGTGACAGAGATTGGGGATAATGCTAATGAAAGATGAAAGAAAGAAGAGGGGCACCTGGGTGGCTCAGTCGGTTAAGCGTCCGACTTCGGCTCAGGTCATGATCTCACGGTTCGTGGGTTCGAGCCCGCGTCGGGCTCTGTGCTGACTGCCAGCTCAGAGCCTGGAGCCTGTCTTCAGATTCTGTGTCTCCCTCTCTCTCTGACCCTTCCCTGCTCATGCTGTCTCTATCTCTCTCTCAAAAATAAATAAAACATTTAAAAAAAATAAGAAAGAAAGAAAGAAGAAACAAGAATAAGCAGTGAAAACATTCAGGTCATGATATAGGTCTGCTCCCTATAAAAGGAGACAGGGAGGGAAGGAAGTTTAGGGAGGAAGGGTTTCAGACTTCACCATGCGTGGCTCTGGAGAGTCTCAGCCAGGGCCACAGGTGCTATGGCACAAAAATTCCCCACAGGGGCATCCCACATTGTCAGAGATGGTGCCCTTGGCTCTCTGTGGTGCTGAGATTTGGCTAGATACTGCCAAGGAAGAACATAACCTTGGGTCAAATGCTCCTGTTCCCAGCTAACTGGCAAGTTCTTACTTGAAGGCCCGTGTGGATGGTGTACCTCCTTGGCTGCCACATCGGACTGTAAGTAGGTGAGGCCGTCCCTGTGGCCACACCCCTGTGGCAACCCGAACCTTACAGTTCTGCATAAAATGCCAGTGTTAAAAGTGTTCAGTGTTTCCAGTTACTATGAAAGTCCCAAAGAAATCTATCCTAATTTAGAAACCATCAGAGAAAAGAATTTTGGAATCTTTTCCTTAAAAGAGGTGGTAGATTTTACTTCTGCATTTGACACTCATAATATGAGGAGATTCTTCTGATACATAGTATTGTAAATCTTTCATCTTGCTCTGTTCAACTTATTTCATCTTGGTTTGACTTGGTAGAGAAGAAACATATCTCCTTTTCACCCACCCTATAAATGCTTCCCTTTGCTTTTCTCATTAAGGTTGAAGTGGCCAACTGATTTTACTTTTTTACAGTGGCCTTATTTTTTTATACACATATACATAAATATACATTATAATATTTATTTTATATATGTGATATATATTATGTATGCATATTTACTGATACACACCCATATATATATATATATAGTAAGATTGGTTTATTGCTGAAGCATTGCTAATAAAACTAGCTGCTCTAAGAGCATTTCTGGAAGAGCCACCTGGGTCAGGTAAGCATCTGACTCAGTCCTTTAAGCATCTCACTTGATTTCGGCTCAGGCCATGATACCAGAGTCATGCAACTGAGCCCTCTCTTGGGCTCTAAGCTGAATGTGGAGCCTGCTTAAGATTCTCTCTCTCTCTCTCTCTCCCTCTCTCTCCCCCCCCTCTCTCTCTCTCTCTGTTTCTCTCTGCCCCTCTCCCCCATCATGTGCATTCTCTCTCCCTCTCAGAAAAAAAAGAAAAGAAAAAAATTCTGGAAGACACTAAAAACACCACATGAGTGATTCTCAGTGCTACTTCACTGACACACTAAGCTTTGGGAATAAATTCACCACTAAATACCAAATGTTGCTTTTAACCCAGCTCTGCCATAAACTGGATGGATGACCCTGGGTATGTCATAAAACCCTCTGTAAACTGAAGAGCTGAAGTTAGGTGAAATCCAGGGTTTTTTCCTGCACCAGCAGTCTTTAATAGTGCTTAACAAATTCTTCATGCCCTGGAGTTGTAAGGTTTCATGAAGGTGTGAGTGGTTTGGGTAAAGAGATGTGCAAGGGAGATACTTGAGTGAGCTGTGACCCCTGCCTCTCATCCTTCATTTCAACCAGAACAGCTAGGTTTGACCTGTTTTCCATGCGAAATTTCAGTGTCAAATTCCCATCTGACAGCTTCAAATTTTGCAAACATCTATCTCTGATAGAAGCAAGATTTAGGTAAGTTAAAGGTAGGTGTAAGGCAATCAGGGGAAAGCAGTGTGTTTGTCTTTTGACTTAAACCTGTTATACAGTGTGATATGCAGAAAATTGTGTAAGGTGGTAGGTGCATTGAAATATTTGTCTATGAAGCAAACACCCATATAACTCTGTCAGTTCATGAGCTAGATCGTTACTGGCAACCGCAGAATTTCACTTATATCCTTCAACTCTCTCTCTTCACTATGTCCTCATACAACAACTTTGGCATCTTAAGGTAACTATGANTTTCTGTGTGATGTATGGGCGCGAGTGCAAGTACGGAGCTCCTTACTTCTCCGCCATCTTGCCCTCTTCCCCCTTCTCTATGCATTCTTAAAAATTACAGAAGTACTGCCCCCTCTTGAATTATGTGTAAAATAGAAAAATGTAATTACCATTTATGACTTGCCTTTTCTTGCACACACGTTTGTAAGTTTATCTACATATCTGTTATACATTCAGATCTGTTTCAATATAGTGTCCCTTTGTAAGAACATAAAGCATTTTATATGTGCATTCTACTAAGGGTAAATATGTGGCTCTTTCAAAAATTTAGTAATTATGAGGAATGTTGACATAAGCATTTTTAAACGTGAATCTTTGTATATATAAGTAACCATATCTTTAAGGTATATATGTATAAAAGTGGAATTTACTGGATCAGTCTTTGCACGCGTCAGTTTACCAGGAAGTGATCAACATTTTTCTAAAGTTGCCATAACAATGTACACTCCTGTCAGTAAAATAGCTCCTGATAGATCTGTCTTTGCCTCTGTGAAGTATTGTCAGACTTACATTCTTTTACAACTTGAACAGGTGAGGGTATCTTCTCATGACTCTAATTTTTATTTTTCTAACATTTGGCATCTTTTCATTGGGTTACTAGTTATTTGGGTTTCTTCTTTTGAAAAGTGCCTGGTCAAGCCATTTGTTCATTTTTCTATTGAATTATCTGCCCTTGCATAATTGAATTATGTAAAATCCTTATATATTACGGAAAGTAGCTATGTTTTGGTTAATATATTTTAAACTCCATGTTCCTTATTTTTGTTCTTTCTATCTGATGTCTCTGAATGAGCAGAAGTTTTAATTTTAGTGTGGTCACATTAATGAATCTCCTACTCCACTAAAATTTGTGTCTACTTCACAAATCCTGCAGATCTTTCACAAAGTAGGAACGTAGTGCATCTTTAAAAACCCATAGCTAGCCTCATCTTTAATGGTGAGAGACTGAATGCTTTCTTCCTAAGGCCAAGAACAAAATAAGGATGTCTTTTTTTTTCCCATCACTTCTGTTCAACATTTTATTGGAGATTCTAGACAAGGAAATTAAGCAAGAAAAAGAAGTGAAACACTTTTTCTGTAACACTACCAAAGAAGATGAAATTAGGAAAACAATTCCACCCACAACAGCACCAAAATAAATAAATACATAAACTTCTTAATAGGTTTAACAAAAGAAAAACAAGCTGTATCATTTCAAACCTTATTAGAAGAAATTAAGACATAAATAAATGAAAGATATTCTACGTGCATGGATTAAAGACTTAATTTTGTTAAGATGGCAAGATTTTGTAAAATGATCTACCTATTTAGTGTAATCCCCATCAAAATCCAAACTGCGTCTTTAGTTCCATAATTGACAAGCCTGTCTTAAAATGGGTATGGAATTGCAAGCAACTCAGAAGAGCCAAACAATCTTGAAACAGAAGAACATAGTTGAAGGCCTCATACTTCCTATTTTTAAAACTTATTAAAAAGTTGTAGTAATCAAGACAGTACGGCACTGCCTTAAGGATACACATATGATCACCAGAACAGAATCAAGAGTGCAGAAACAAATCCTAACATGGATGGTCAGTTGGTTTTTAACAAGGATGCCAAGACCAATTAATGGGAAAAGAACAGTTTTTTCAACAAGTGGTGCTGGAAAACCGGATATTCAATTCGAAAGAATGAATTTGAATTCTGACTTCATACTATACATAAAAATGAGCTCAAAATAGAGCACAGTTGCAAATGTAGTGCTAAAACTATATAGCTCTCAGAAGAAAGCAAGAGAGTCAATCTTTTTGACGTTTGGTTAGACAATGGTTTCTTAGATATAAGTGACAAAAGAAAAAAAGTATTGTATTACATCACAATTTTTTAAAAACCTGTGCTTCAAAGGACACCATCATGAAAATGGAAAGACAACCCACTGAATGGGAGAAAACATTTGCAGATTTTATATTTGATAAGAAGCTTATATCCAGAATACATAAGGGACTTTTATAAGTCACCAATAAAAAATAATTAAAAATATGACCAAAGGATTTGATGAAAACATTTATTCAAAGAAGATATGTAAGTGGCCACTAAGAACATGAAAATCCTCAACATTATGAGTTATTAGAAAAATGCAAATCAAAACCACAATTAGATACCACTTCACAATCACTCAGATGGCTAAAATTTTTAAGAAGACAGACAATAACAAATGTTGACAGGCTTATGGAAAACGTGAAAGGCTCATTGCTAGTGGGAATTTAAAATGGTGTAGCCACAATGGAAAACAAGTTGGTGGTTCTTCCCAGTGTTAAACATAGTGATACCAAGTGACGTATCGATTCCACTTATAAGTAATGAAGACACAGGAGAAAAAGAAAACATGAACATACAAAAAGTTATACATGAATTTTCCTAAGCCAAAAGTGGAAACAACCCAAATATCCATCAACTAAGGAGTGAATAAACATAATGTGGTATATCCTTACAATGAAATGGTATTCACTCATAACAAAGAATGAATTACTGATACATGCTTGTTACAATGTGGATGAATCTTGAAAACCTTATGTTTTGTTAAAGAAGGCAGTCCAAAGACCAAATCTTGTATGATTCCTTTTATTTTTTAAGTTTTTTTTTTTATTTTTAAAAAGTGTTTATTTTGAGAGAGAGTGAGACCAACCAACCACAAACATGGGAGGGGCAGAGAGAGAGGAAGGGAGGGAGAGAAAGAGAGAGAGAGGGAAGGGGAGAGAGAGAGGAAGGGAGAGGGAGAGGGAGAATTCCATGCAGGTTCTGCGCTATCAGCACAGAGCCCTATCTGGGGCTTGACCTGAACCAAAATCAAGAGTCATTTCCTTAACTGACTAAGCCATGAGGTCCCCCCTGTATAATTCCTTTTAAATGAGATGTCCAGAGAACTCAAATCACAAAGACCTAAAGTAAATTAGTGGTTGTCAGGAGCTGGAAGGAAGAGAGAATGAGGTGATGGCTAATGGGTAAAGGGGATTTGGGTCACCTGGGTGGCTCTGTCAGTTGAGTGTCTAACTTCAGACCAGGTCATGATCTTGTGGTTTACGAGTTCAACCCCCATCTCAGGCTCACTGCTGTCAGTGCAGAGCCTGCTTTGTGTCCTCTGTTCCCCTCTCTTTCTGCCCCTCCCCAGCTTCATGCACACACACTCTCTCTCAAAAATAAATCAACATTTAAAAGTTTTATGGATTTGCTCTTCATATTTAGCTCTTTTATCCAGCTGAAATTGACCTTTGTCTATGGTATGAAGTAGGTGGTCAATTTAAATAATTTTTCATACTGATAGTTGTTCTAGAACCATTTATTATGAAGTTCATCTTTTCTCACTGATCTTTGGTGCCAACTGTCTCATAAACCAAACATATGTATTTCATGAGTCTTTTCCTGGGCTTTCTACTTTGTTTTATTATCTATCTGCCATTTTCTCTGCTGAATACACAATGTCCTTATTACTATAGCACTAAAATATTTTTCAGTATTCAGTAAAATAGGTTCTCCTATATTCTTTTTGTATCGAGGAGTATCACTTTTATTCTTGGTATTTCTGTATTGTATGCATTTCTGAATAAGTTTTAAAAGTAACTGATCAAATTAAGAAAGGAAATACACACTTTTTTTTTAATCATAAAAACTGTGTTCGTTCTAAAAAAAAAAAAAAGTGTTTGTTGGGCGGAGGGGGGGAACCGCAGCACAGGCCTCTGAACAGCGGGCCGACGAGGTTCTAAAGGGTTCAAAGGGTTAGCAGCCTGGGGTGGGGTGTGGAAGGTTCTGGGTGAAAAAGGAGACTGTAGGTGTTCCTGGGAGGTCCATGTCCACGAGGGTTAGAGGTGGGTCAGGGGCATAGGGGTCCCGGACAGGGGAGGGTTGTACATAGTGGGTGAGCCTGGGGGTAGGTAGGGGCTGTAGTGGGGGAGCAGCTCGCCCTGGAGCCGCAGGTTACTCTGAGGAAGGGAGCACAGCGACGAGGCCTCTGGTTTACAGTGGGAAGAGCCG
The DNA here is from genome assembly GCF_008692635.1 of Crocuta crocuta. Lineage (NCBI taxonomy): Eukaryota > Metazoa > Chordata > Mammalia > Carnivora > Hyaenidae > Crocuta > Crocuta crocuta. The sequence continues at coordinate 1,885,629 of NW_027531897.1, read as the reverse complement.
TACCCAGCCAGCAGGTAGGCTGTCGAGTAGTTGGGGGGGTGGTACCCCAAGCCTCTGCTCCCCGGGGCGGTGGCGTACCGCTCATTAGGACTTTGACTGGGATTGCACTGCACTTTTAAATCAGTTTGAGGAGAATTGACATTTTTCAAAATCTTCCAAGTTATGAATGTGGTAAGTCTCTTGTTAATTTATGTCTTAGTATTTCCCAGTAAAGTTCCATGGTTTATCTATAGATGTCTTATAGACCTTGAATAAGATTTATTTCTTGATTCTTGACATTTTTTATATTATGATAAACGAATTCTTTTTTAAAGTTTTGTTTATTCATACAGAAAAAATTANAGAGAGAGGGAGACACAGAATCTGAAACAGGCTCCAGGCTCTGAGCTAGCTGTCAGCACAGAGCCAGACGCAGGGGTTGAACTCACGAACTGTGAGATCATGACCTGAGTTGATGTCCGATGCTTAACTAACTGAGCCACCCAGGTGCCTCAGTCTCTTACTAATTTTAAGGTTGACATACACATTGTTTTGGATTTTCTATATGCTTAATCCTATTATCTGCCAGTAGTGACAGTTTTTCTTCAAATTCTTTTATCCTTTTAAAATTTTTTAATTCATTGGACAGGCTCAAAGTTTCATAGAAGTGAAGATGGCAGGAAACCTTGTCATATTCCTAATAGCAAAAGGAAAATTTCCAGGTTTCACCATTATATTTGACATTGGCTTTTTCCCCTGTAGCATATTGAATCATTGTTTCTAATCCTTTACTCCCTCTGTATGTTAGAATCACACAGTTACATATACTGCCATGTGCAGGCTCATTGTTTCCCAGTGTTGATAAAGTCTATTTCCCTATCCCTTAATGTTGGACTTAGCCATGTGACTGTTCTTTGGCCAATGGGTCAGTGAATGTGATATCAACAAATACATTANATGTTATGTGGAAACTAATTTGAAAATAAACTATTTGTAAAAAAAAAAAAAAAAAAAGCTGTATAGCTTCAGGTAGAATGAGAAATATACACAGAATGCTCCTAAACAAAACATTCAGCCTTGGTTAAGTCCACCCAGCATTGCTGAGCCCATCAGAGCCATAATGTACTCACTGACTAGTCACCATTGTTGTAAACCACCAGGCTTTGCAATTGTTTATTATACAGCATTACAGTAGGGAAAACCTCCTGGTGTTTCTTCTGTTCCTAGTTTACTGGAATAATTCCTAGTTAATTATAAATTGACTTTGAACTTTATCAGATACTTTACCTGCATTTATTGAGATGATAATATAATTTCCCTCTTGTTCTATTTATGTGGTAATTTATGTTAGAATTTTTGAACCTTAGACAGATTTTGCATTCCTGGATTTAAGAAAGAGCCAGCTTAGTACTGGGGTATTATTCGTTTTAGATTTTTCTAGATTTTGCTTGTTTTATCTATCTATCTATCTGTCTGTGTATCTATTTAATTTGTGCATTTATGTTTATGAAAAAGTTGGTTTGCCACCTTTCTGTATCATATTGTGCTTATCTGGTTTTGTTCTTAATATAATGTCACTCTTTGGAAGAGTTTGGGTAAAATTAGAATTCTTTATCCCTTGAATAACATTGATAGGATTCTTTAATGAAAACATGTACGCCTAGGATTTTCTTTGAAGAAATATTTATGAGTAGTTATTCATTTTTTAAGTTATTATTATGGATTAAGCAAAACTTCCTTTTTTTTTTAGTGAATTTAGTTAGGATTCACCTTTGCATTTGTGAGACACCTGAGGTTCTATTATTTGGGTGGCCTCAAAAGAAGTTCAGGGTTTCTGAATAGCTTCGTTGGCATAACCTAGGTTCAGAGTCATGCTATGGTTGTTCTGAAGAAATAGCCATTCAGAAACAGCTTCCTTTCCTTTTCCTCTTCAATTTCACACGACACGAAGAGAGCCCTCTCCACAGTCCACCATGATTGAAAAGAGGTGGGTCAAGTCTAGGTCTTTACTCTAAACCTGAGGCAGTAGGTGCTGGGGGCTCCATATCAGGGGAGAGAACTTCTCTTAAAAAGTCTGGCCACTCTGGACAGAGCCTGGACCTCTGAATTCTATCTCTGTGGAGAGCCAGAAAGCAGGGTTAAAGGCTTGATTTTCAGACAAAAGCAGCTGTGAAACTTCAACATTCTTATCTTTCTGACTACAGACTTTCAACCAAAAATTGACTAAGAACTTCCTCTATGTCCTTTAAGATTTGTATTGAGAAAGAGTCAGAATAAAGTCAAAATAACACATAGGGAAGATTATAAAACCTATGAATATTTTAATAAGGATAAGAACCTTTTTATTCTCTGGTAATCATAAACGGAAGACACTTTGGGTTTCTACTTTGTTTTTATTCCTTTAAATGATATATGTCCATATTCTGTTTTCTGACCCACCATCAGCAAAAACACTTGGAATCCTTCCTTTCTAGGACAGACTTTCCTTCCAAGCTGTGGATATAATACATGCATCCCTCCAGCTACAATTCCCTGTGAGATCCATTAGAATTTTTTAGAATAACTCTTCACATGTTATAAAGGAATAGGGAGATCTAGCTATGCACTTAGCTTTTCTTTCTTCCTTTCCTTCTTTTCTTTTCCTTTTCCTTTGTTCATTTCTGTCTGTCTGTCTGTCTCTCTCTCTCTCTCTCTCTCTCTCCCCCCCCCCTCTTTTTGGAAATGACAGAAGTCAAATCATTCCAGAAGAAAAATTGCTAAGGGCCACTGTGTAAGACAAAATAATAAGCTGGATAAATCTTTGGGCTATCTGAGTGGTATTTCTCATTAAAAACTAGCCAGGTAATCACCTCCAAGGCTGTCATATTTTTCTTCAAATTATTACATCTATTTCCGTGCACTTCTTGTCCTCCTGGCTGCATCTTTCGGCTTCCTAATCTTGGCTGTCTATTCATATTTTGCCTTTTCACAAAGGGCTCCTATATGCTTATTCTCTCTACTTGAGAGAGTCTTTTCTCACGTCTCGACAGAAGCAGCTGTGATATTTGGGACACATGGTTTGACATTACGGATGAAAAAAGTAAACCAGTTTAATAAACAGAGTTAGTAATAGTTTTCCAGTAACTGGGGAATTTCTTCTTCCATCTAACCTCCATAGTCATGCCAGGAGCCACCTCTCAATAACAATGATAATGACTGATCTCAGAGTGCTTTAGGGGCCCCATCCGTCACATGTGAAGTCAGTTAAGTGCTGCTTCACTTGTGCTAGATGTGGCCTCTGAGATTGGAGTTTGGCTGTGCTCCAGGGCCTCTTTCTGGCTTCTGTCCTGGTGTTTTTATATATGATATGCAGGTGTTACTGATATTATTTGTCCAGGAGTGGCATATGATGTCATGCATACTAACCTAGGTTTTCCTGCGGCCACTATAGCACAAGAGAACCCCTCAAAATGGAATCACCAATAATTACATAATAAAATAACATTCTAGAAATAGCTTTATGTGCCTGTTACTGAGATGAGAGCATATGGTTATCTCTGATTCACATTTGCTTATGAAAGTTAATTTAATTTGGAATGAGAGATCAAGGCCAATATTTAGAATCAAACATATGATTATAATTTTAGAATTATGAAGAGAGATGATATGATCTGTTTTATGGATTTTAGAGGCAAGGTATTGGAAAGGACCTAGAGGAGTGGCTTGACTTGAGATGGTCTGATAGGAGCAGATGCTCTGGACTGAAATTAAAGGTGAGTTTTAAGCACACTAAATGCAAGTGCATTTTCCATGGCTGTTGTAATGACTTGTGCCATTCATTCCAAGTACATTGAACATCTACTCTTTATACTGTTCTGAGACGAATTTAGATAGGTGGAATACACCAAATGACCTATCAGTAAAGAAGAGTGATTTCTGGGAATATGACTATAAAATAGCTTTACTTGGGGATTTTATTGTATCTAGGTTTATAATAAGAAAAATGCCAAAGCAAAATAACAACTGATGTAAATATAAATTTTAAGTCCACATCTTCCGTGATTTGCATATAACCAAAGCAAAAACGAGAGGAGAAAAGATCTTTTGGGATCCTTGGAATTAATAAGATTTGTGTCAGTTCCTGGTTATATAATAACCTTGCTCCTTCCAAAGAGCTATGAGGAGTCTGGTGAAAAATTCAGGAGGCTGAATTAAATGAAATGTTCTAGAAAACGAGCCAGAACATTAGACTGGATGTGGATGCTTTCTGTCCCTAAAATATCTCATCGTTGTTTTTATTCCTCTCATTTTTCATCTAGCTTGTAGACAAAAATATTTCTTTATACAAATGGTTTTCTCACTGGAAAATTTTTGGCTATTCTCAATTGTAGCATTAATGATGAAGTAAATAATATATATAATATTTATTGAGAATCTTCTATATACTAGATATTACATGTTCTACATATATGATTATGAAACCTCCTAACAAATTTTAGGTTAGCTAGTATTTTTTTCTGTTTTACACATTTGAGAGAACTGAGGTTCAGAGACATTAACAGTCTCTCTCAAGCTCTCATAGCTCATCAGTGGTAAGGTGGGGATTTGAATACACATCTGATTAGTTCTAATTCTATAGTGCTGCACTCCCTTTCCTTATAATATATAATATTGCATTGTGTATTTACAGTGAACAGGTATGTCACCCTCTCCCAGTTGCCTGAATAATAATCCTGTAGATGCTATTCGTATTCTATAGTTAAGAAACCAAAGTTTAGAGAATAGAGTCTACTCAGCTAGATAGAGGCACCATTCTTTATTTATTTATTTATTTTGTTTGTTTTATCATTATGGGTCTTCTTCCCTCACTTTATTTTTTTTTATTTTTATTTTTATTTTTTTTAAAAATAGTTTCTTGTCAAGTTGGTTTCCATATAACACCCAGTGCTCATCTCCACAAGTGCCCTCCTCCATGCCCATCTCTCCCCTCCCCCCCCACACCCATGAGTCCACAGTTTGTTCTCAGCATTCAAGAGTCTCTCATGGTTTGCCTCTCTCCCTTTCCCCCACGATTTCCCCCCTTCTTCTCCCTCACGGTCCTCTGTTAAGTTCCTACCAATCCTCCTGTATGTGCAAACATGATATTTGTCCTTTTCTGCCTGACTTATTTCGCTCAGCATAACACCCTCAAGGGGCTAGGGGCACCATTCTGACTGAACCTAAATCAAGTGGATTTTCATCCATGTTGCTTCTACTGTGCAAACTGAGCTTGGCCACAGGACTGCAGATTGGCAGGCACCATGAGATATTAATGCCATTTCCAGGTGGTAAAAGTTGCTATTCTTTCAGAAATACTCAAAACAATTAAAAAGGAGGAACCGCTTAGAAAATAAGTACTACTGACTACTGATTCACTTTGTAGTCAGTGGAATTTAGTTTTTGACTCTGGTCAATGAATCACATCAAATGTCTAAGAAAAGTCTTCCCTAAGAGGCTATATTCTCATAGAAATGGATTAGCAATAAAGCAAACAAGGCCAAAGAGGAGTTCATGGCTCTGAAAAAATTAAGAAGTCCTGGGATGCAATATATAATAAACTTGGCTTTAACACATCTGAATTTGGAAAATCACCTCCTTAGAGCAGGCGACATAACTACACAGGTGTGCAACTGCAGAAATTGGTAATTTCTGGTTGAATGACAGTGGTGTGGCAGTGAATTCTGTTCTAGAGGATTAGTTCAGATGATCATTATAGCCATAGACATTTAGTGATAATCACTGTCTTTTGTAAGCCCACGTTTCTCTTAACATGTCTGTTGGTAATTGTGCACGTGTATGGGGGGGAAGGGTGTCTGGAGGGAAGAAGGGAGGAAATGAATAGAGTGGCACTATTAAGTGAAAGAGAAGAGAGCAAGATCTCTTAAAGAAGATAATATGCATTATTTGAAGGTGATTTTACCTCCCATTTTTTCCTCAGCTTGCTGAAAATGTTAGGGTTATTATTGACTTAAGAACTGTCAAAGACAATCGTCACTTTATTTAAATTCTCTGTAACTTTTTGAGTTTGTTGATTAGCTTTCATCTTTTGACCAAATGTTTTTCCCTTGGTTCCCTTATATCCTATTTCTCCAGCCCACTTTATTGTTTTTTTAAATAGTTTATTGTCAAGTTGGTTTCCATATAACACCCAGTGCTCATCCTGACAAGTGTCCTCCTCCATGCCATCACCCCCCTTCTCTTCTCCTCCACCCCCATCAGCCCTCAGTTTGTTCTCAGCATCCAAGAGTCTCTCATGGTTTGCCTTCCTCCCTCTCCCCAACTATTTTCCCCTTTCTTCTCCCCCATGGTCCTCTGTTAAGTTCTTTGTAATCCTCATATACGTGCAAACATATGGTATCTGTCCTTCTCTGTCTCCAGACCACTTTAGTTTGTGTGTTTCTTAAATGTTCTTGTTTTCCCCAAATTTAATCAGCAACATAAAAAAAACTCTGTAAAACTATGACTTAAATAATTCCAAATATCATTTTTAATAACATCTGTTAATGGAATTAACTCTGCTGTTAAGTGACACAGGATCTCATAACATAGTGCAACAAAAATGTTTTTTAAAAAGAAAGGAAGGAGCATCTGGGTGGCTCACTTTGTTGATTTAGGCTTAGGTCATGATCCCAGGGTTGTAAGATTGAGCCCCATGTCAGGCTCCACACTGAGCGTAGAGCCTGCTTAAGATTCTCTCTCTCTCTCTCTCTCTCTCTCTCTCTGTTGGTCTCTTCCTCTGCCCCTACCCTGCTCTCCCTCTCTCTCTTAAAAAAAGCACTGTAAAAATAAATAAAGGACAGAGTTATATTAGGCACATGCTAATGATTAGAATCAGAACTGACATGCTAGCACAAACACAGATTTAAATACTAAAACTTAAAACTAAAAACTTAAATTCAAAACACTAAGAAAGGTATATTTTTGTATTGATTGAGGACAAAACATAGGTTGAAATATAGCACTTAGCACTAACAAATATATCTTTGTGTATTTACTTGCTCGTTGTATTTGCAGACCTGCCTGATTAGAATGAAAGCTTCACAGGGGCAGACACTGGGAGCGACTCGTGAGAAGTGACCAAGCCCAAGCCCAATAGAACTTAACTCGGTCTTTGATTATAGAGCCTAAACAACAAAAACAAAAACAAAAACAAAAAAACAAAAAACAAAAAAACAAACTAAAGGGATAGAATAATAAAAATAAGTTGGTTTACCAGATGTTTCTTGAAGCATGTCTCTTGCAGCAGGGAATTAGCTATCTTGTTGAACTTATTAAGTACCTACTAGTACACATGGTTCTTAATATCACAATTTGTGGTTTGTCTACTATAATCCTATAGAAGCATTTCCCTTTCTCATAACTACCTCCTACTGCACAGGCTTTTGAAGAAGAGATTGAACATCTGAGAGAAAAGTGTCCCCTGCATCCAGTCATAATCAGTCACTGCCAGAAGTGAGTTCTGACAATATTATTAACTGATTATTTGCTTCATATGCAAAAACTGATAAAATGGATAAGCTTTAAAGTTTAGGGTCTGCATGCAGAAAACATGTGAAACACACTGGTCTCAGAGTCTACAAAAACTTAAAAATGAGGGAAAGAAAAGGGACATTTTAAAATCAAACATTTAAAGGTTGGAGAAAAACTAGAAACCAGAATAAAAATGATAAAATATTCAAGAGGGGATGGTGTCAGTAATCACCTCAGCACTTGGCTGATTTTGTGAACAACTAACTTTTTTATAGAAATTTTAAGATTTGACATAATTTATACTTATATATTTAAAACTGTGCCCAGGAGGAAATATTTGGCATGCTTTCCTTGCATGTTCTTTTTAAATGGGTGTAAGGTGATTAAAAATTAATTTAATTGCATAGAGTTTTGTTGTATAACTGGAAAAAAATGAATTTCATCTCAGGTTGGGGATCAGGATATCAAAGCATACAATTATGAGCTCACTTTCCATTTGATGAGAAACCACCTGGACCCTGGCCCTGTTCTAAACAGTTCCTGGATGCATAAGAGGAAATGTGCATCTAAACCACAATCACCAATAAAAACCCAGGCCCTCAGCAAAGACAAGATGGGTGCTCTTTTCCTTCCCAAATCTTCCAGATGCTCTGTCTGTATCCCTCTCCAGATATAGATACAGATATGGATATGGATATGGATGTGGATATAGATATGGATGTGGATATAGATATGGATATAGATATTGCATCAATAAACTGCCTACACTTAAAAAATTAAATTGATTAATTTGCTTCAGTTTCATAAGAAAATATGTAGAAAAGAGATAAGGCTGATATAAAGGTAGCAGTAGACATTTGGTGTAGATCCTGTGATTCAAGATAAACAGTATTATGATAATAACCAAAGATCTTTGAACCACAGATTATCATATCCATTGGCAATATTAACCACCAACACATTTGTTGGATGATAAATACAATAAATATTGTTCACAAAAGGAGTTCTGCAATTATGCAGAGAAAAGGTTTGTGACCCAAAGAAATAACTATGCAGAAGGAAAGAGAGTTTTGCAGCGACTTTTTTTTAAATTATCAAAAAAATCAAGTTAGAAATGATTTCTCATATCATAGAAAGTGAGTTCATAATTTTATGATTTGATACTTTGATCCCCAATCTGAGATGAAATTTGTTTTCTTTTCTTTTTTTTTTTTTTTCCAACTCTGCAACAAAGCTCTATGTATAACAGTGCTTGGGCTAAGTTTCAATACTCTATGGAATATTGTTGACTGCTTTCCTGCATCTAAGGGTCTTTAAAAATCTGCCCTGCCAGGGCGCCTGGGCTGTTCATTCGGTTAAGTGTCCAACTTTGGCTCAGGTCATGATCTCACGGCTCATCGATTCGAGCCCCATATCAGGCTCTGTACTGACAGCTGCGAGCCTGGAGCCTGCTTCAGATTCTGTGTCTCACTCTCTGTCCCTCCCCTGCTCATGCTCTGTCTCTCTCTGTCTCAAAAATAAATAAAATATCTAAAAAATTATAGAAAAATAAAAAATAAAAATCTGCCTTGCCTTTGGTCAAAATTATTAAAGGAAGTTATTAAATTATTGGTGGGACACAAAAGTAAAACATTACTATAAAATATATCAAATACCAGGAAAAGCGACCTACTCTGGAAAAGTTCAACATTTTTTTCTGAGGAAATGACTTTTTAATATGGGGTCTGAAGGATGAGTTCAAGTGAATAGTGAGAGAAAATTCTTTCAGAAATAGGGGAACAATGTGTACAAATGACCCAGTACAGAAAGCATTCAGGTGTATTTCCATAAATTCAGGGAAGTATCAAGAACGGTTTTTACCAAAGTTTCAATACTAATTACTTTGGGAAAAGGGTTCTTTCATTTACTATCCTATATAATTAAGTGGTAGGATTGTGAAGAATTCAAGGATTATTCAAAGGAAAGCAATTTAGTGTCCACTCAACACAGACACCAATTTAGGGGTGAAGACAGGTGGATGGTACCTGAACATCATTTAATGAGAGATAACAGTTTTAAAAGGCTTGATCAAAAGTGCCTCTCAAAGGTGCCTCTGTATATTTAACAGGGGTGCAAATTATCATCAAATCTTATTAAAATGCACATTCACATATAATATGAAGGCTTTGGCTTGAAGATCTGCATTTTGAGCAAACTCTCAACTTATGGCAGTGCTTGGCATCCTTGAGAAACAAAGTCCCAGGTAATTATATAGACTGTAAGAATTAAGAAATGTTGAAATACAGTGGTTGACTGTTAGGGTGTTCCTGCTTATCTTTTCTTGTCTGTCTTTTCCACCAGACAAATCACTTTTTCTCCAAGTCTCAGCTTAGGGAAGCCATATGCATTGGTCAGCTGTAGAGGTTTCTCCAGTGGGTCTCAAGAGCAGAGTTTCTCAAACAGGGGTGTAAAAGAATCCCCTGAGGGAATTGCCAGATGTGCACATCCCCACTCCAGGGGATAAGAATCAGCTTGGTCTACGTTGGTAGAAATTTATGATTTCCACATACAATCTTTCCCGAAGACTCTGATGTAGGTGGTTCTGAAATTTAACTGAGAAACACTGTATGTTTATTGTCAAGCATGCTGCTCCCCAAATATTTGGTATATCAATGAATGAATTAGTATAGGTTCCCTTCCTCTTTTTCCTTTCTGATTATAAATGTTAAAAATGCTCAATCTAGAAAATCAAGAGATATTAAAAATATAGAAATGTAGAAAAGTTTCACTGGTCATCCTACCACTGGAAAACAATTTTTTTTTNTCTTCTCTGCTTGGAAAACAATTTTTTTTTTTTTTTTTTTTTTTTTACTTTTTACATACTGTTTCTGGTGCTCTTTTCCATTTTGTTTCATTTGACTCCAAACATATTGTATATATCCCACCCTAAATACTTTGGGAAGAAGAAAATATCAGTGTTTTCCATGACATTGTTCAAATGAATGCCTTGTTTCAAAGGTTGAATGAGACAGCGCTTCAGACATTTACATTTCGATTACTGTCTCATTCTCTGATAGCAGACTAATATACCAGGGAAAAATCATTACCTGAATCTTGGAATTCTACATTCTATGTTCTCAGTTCATGTTTCATCTCTTAAAAGATGATTCCAAATAAAGGAAGTTCTCATTTCCCAGATATTTGCAACTGAAGTACTTCTACAAGTTGCCACATTTCGTTCCTATAATTAAATTGCAAGGATTTTTATGTGTTAGATATGTTTCACCTTTTTGATTTCTAGCCAGAAAACTGGGACTTAATTATTAGCTTTTTAGTGACCTGTCATTTATTTGAGGATGTTGACATTTGCACAGCAGTATTGTGCAAGCAAGGTGCTTGCATATTTAACAACTGAGCATTGCCTTTCTTGTCCTTGAAAAACCAGCCAAAGGCATCATCTTACTCTTCAAATCATGTGATCTTCTGTCACATAGCACAGTGAGAAGACAGGTTACATTATATTCTTCGTATCAACAGTGTTCTGCTTTAGTCCTGATTTTTTTCTCAGTAGTATATTGGACAATGCATCTTTTTATTCCTCTGGGTTTTTGTTTGTTTGTTTCCTAAAAGAGACTTAAAATTGGACAATAATCTAGCCCTCAGTAGCCCAGAAGTTTTAAATCTGTTTATTCATCAATCTGAATTACCTTCCAAGAAGTAAATTAGCTGTCAGGAGAAAAATGACTCAATGAAATAGGAATATAACGAATATGAAATGTCTCTCCATTCTCAGGGAAATTTCTTGAAACTTGTGATCAGAGGTATTTATTGTTTTTAAATTTTGATAGTAGTGATGATGCTTTTTTTGTATTCCATAAAGAAATTGTGGAAGAAATAGAAGAGTAAATTGTAACATATATTCAGGTTGGTTGCACTCAGAAATCTGAGTGTTCTGGAATACTGTAATCAGAATCTGTACAGTCACAATAGCATGGAATAACCATTAAGTAAAAACAGGACCTGGTGGGTGTCATTCTGGATGATTCGTTCAGGCCTAGGGTGACAGGGAATGAACATAATCAGTGTTTCCTGAGCTTTCTTCATCTTCAGGTGTCGCTGTGCCAGATTAACTGAAATGACTTTCAACACTACCCTGAACTCATGTTTCTACATAACTCATGCATATTCAAAACTTCAGTTTTCTTGGGGCACCTGGGAACCTCTGTCCATTATGCATATGATTCTGGATTTTGGTTCAGGTCATGATCTCACAGTTCATGGGATCGAGTGTTATGTTGGGCTTTGTGCTGAGAATGCAGAGCCTGCTTAGGATTCTCCCTCTCTCCCTCTCTGCCCCTCCCCAGTTCACTCTCTCTATCTCAAAATAAATAAACTGAAAAAACCCACAAAACAAACAAAAAACTTCCATTTCTTTAATGTCCAGAGAGGGATAATACGTAATGATTTGAATCAATTGAGCTAAGCAACATAAGTTGCTTGCTATTGATCTTTTCATGTACATGATTATATTTGGGATCATCATTTTATAATCTATTGGCCAGATGGACCATAATCGGAAAAAAAAAAATGCAGAGAGAGGTGTATATACTTAAATACTTCTAGTAACTCTCAAGACAAAAAAGATCAGAAAATTAGTCTTTGACAGTAAAACTTTACATATTGAAAAACTGCATGTCATAGACTTAGGACTGACATATTCTGTAAGAGTTCAAGGCTCATAAACATATTCAACTCCATAGCAGGAATGATGTATTTCTCTAGGTTATACATTGCATAGGAAAAGTTTTTCAAAGCCTAAATGCACTCACCAGCTTTATGTTTGTAAAATACTGGTAAAAGAAATGTGTTTTTAATTTTTTTTGGATGTTCCCAAGAGGCAAAGACCCTTCAACTTCTCGTTTCAAATTCATTGGAAAGAGAAATTGAAGTCAATCATTTCCAGGAACTAGAGATCTCTATTTTTAGCCTCTGCTGATTAAGACCATGTTATCTAATAGGAATAATGTGAACTGAATGTACCTTTTTACTCCCGAGCAATCCTTATGGAGTTTTCATGATACTGACGGGGTATGTTCTTGAATAGATACATGGATAGTAAATCGCTCTTATTTGAGTTCACTGAGGAGCATTGTAGGGTCAAGTTGGGTCAACTCTGGTACTTCTGTTTTGTGCTTTTCAAGGAAAATTCAGTTGAAATACAGTCTTGTGTCTTTGTTTTGCTAACATAGATCTTTGAGATTTATTCAAGTAGTAAGATGGGAATAGAGTAGAAAATTAGTTAAGACTAAAAAGAGAAAACCAGGAAATCATGACCTACCACTGTAATGAAGGAATCAGCATCATGACCAAAGCAGATGAGGAGCAGAGAGTGAGAAATAATAAATGTGGTAGGTGGGTGCTGAAGGATGTGACAGAAGGAAAATAATGGTGAAATTGCAGTCAGGAGCTTTGTAGAAATGGAAAGTAGAGGGTACAGAAGCAGAGAGAGATCTTCTTTTAGGGAAGGGATCAAAAGTCTAAACGTATCAGAAATGAGAAGCAGAGAAGTTACCATTAGTAAAATATTGATGTATTTGAATTTGGTAACAGAGACTTTGAAGAATAAAAAATACCAGATTGCAAATTCCAAACTGCATTTGGCAATGGATACCCATGACAGTAGGAGAAAACCTAAAGGAGAAACAGCTGTTGTGTTGATTTAAATGACAACATAGACTTATGGGGAATGAGAAGTCCCCAGGTCTTTCAAAGAAAAAGCAAAGCAAACTGCCACTTCTCTCTACATCAAGGCAGGTGGTATTCATGGAGGAAGAACCACCTGAGAAAGGGTAGCTGAGTCAGTAGGCAAGAGGCAGGTAGTGGCCAAAGCACTTGGAGGAGACAGTACCTGGATTTTCCACATCTCTTGGCTACCTTAAATCTTATTTCTTCCTTTTCTCCTGAGATCCACATTGCTCTCTCCCTTCTCTGCAGGTTCTTTAAACAATGACAATTTTAAAAGACTCCAGATGGTTTTGAAAATAGTTGAAAGTCATCCAAGGTGCACTGTAGGCCTTTGTAGACACTCCATGTGGAGCTAGTCTGAAAACCCTATAGTTTTTCTGTTTGGATTATGTTTTGGGGCTGAGCTGAAGTTGCCAGAATGCACAAAAAAAGTTAAAAATGAAAAATAAGCCAGCCCCAGCCCCTGTGCACTCAGCAACAAAAAGACAACGTGAGTTCTTATAATCCCATTGGCTTTGTGTATACTGCAGTCCCATTGGCTTTGTGTATTGCTCTGTCCCCTACCTGGTCTTGTTATGAGCAAAAGGCAGAGGACACAGAGATCAGTGGAATAACTCATTCCCTGGTTCTCAGATCTCTGTGTATCATCCACCCCTTCAGTGGATTCACTGTGCTTGCATGAGAAATTTAACCCACAATGGCTTCACTGGGAATATATTAAATTCTTATAGTCAGCCAGTTTTGCTAGTTTTTTTCCAGGACTATTATATAGAAAGCCAATCTCAAGAATGAGCTGTGTTGAAATGACTTTAATAGCAACAAACAAGTGTACGCAGGTATGTTTAGAGGATGGGAAGAGTGCAGAAAGCTGAATTTTAAGTTCTGGTTTTCAAGGAATTAAGTGATTAAGCTTTGAAAAACAGTGTAAGGATTGTTTATATGTACTGGTTTCTTCGGAAGAATTAATCTAAAGTTTTAAGGTAATGTCAAAACATGAGAACTCTGAAGGATAAAATTCACATGTGGATTCACATTCTGGATAAGGTGTGTGTGTGTGTGTGTGTGTGTGTGTGTGTGTGTGTGTGTGTGTGTGTGTTTAAAAGAGAAGGGGTTGTGGGTAGAGAGGGAAAAGAGAAGAGTAAAATGTTTGTTCTCTTGATGTGTTGACTGATTTATAACAAGATGATTTGTGCTAAAAATATGTTTTCTAGGCTGTCCAGCCCCTCTATCTGCAGACAGCTCGGAAAGAAGAACATGGAGGGTGGCTGTGGAAGGAGAAGGGGTGGTTAGAAAGGTCTAGGTGTTACATGAGTGTTATTTTGACTGTGCCTAAACTTATGGGGAGGTATTTTATTTTTAACACCATTGCAACATCAGTACATCTTGTAGCCCATGTGCCAATGGGAGATGCGAGGGATGGATGGATACTTAAACTAGTTCCACTGGCAAGGTTGACCCAGTTGAAATCTACTTGGTTTGGGGTGGATTTTCAACTCCTTCCAGAGTACTAATGACAAATACCAAGATTTGTAAAAAAAAAAAAATAATTCTCTTCATTTAGTTAAACAAAAAATTTCACTTACATCCTCAGGTCACCAAGGAGGCTTTTTGCACTGCAATAATAGATGTCCTAAGAACTCCTTGGAAGAGTTGTCCATGCATCATGGAGAGAAGGGTATTCATGATTGCTGACTGTTTTTCTCCAAATCCACATCAAGAACATTTTCAAGGGATTAAGGGCAGTTTGCAGGTTCAGAGACAACTGAAATCACATACTGGTTATTGACAGGTGATACGGTTATTCATCAAGAAAGTATTTGGACTCAGCGAGTTCCATATATTACACAGTGGTAAAAATCACCAGTGACTTTCTCTTTCTGAGCAATGCACTGTCTAATGGTATGTGACTCTAAGTGTAAGAGGGGATTCCACAAATTTGCTTTCAGCTTTGGTGAGGCTGGGACAGTGTTTTCCTCACGTCAGTCACTTGTGCTCCAACTTCACAGTTCTTGCAACCTCTAAAATCATTTGTAGTGGTATCTACCAAATATTTGCTTCAAATGCACTCAGTTGTGCTTAAATAAATTTATTTTAAGCAAGATTAAATACAAGGAAGATAAATCAGTGTTGTTAAATTCAGGCTAGGTACTGCTCTTGTCTAAGGCTCTCACCTCAGTTCTGTTCTCTTCCTGTTACAAAAAAGAAAACTAGCAGTATTAGAGAGTGCTTGCCACTAAGGCTGAACTGAGACTTCTTGGAGACAGTCAGAAGGATTAAGGGAAAATTACAAGGCAATAACATTGTTATTTAAGATGAAAATCCTGAATCTCCTGTAAGATTTGTTGGACACCCAAGTCTTGTCTCATCCTGTCCCCTGTCCGTCTCTCTGCAACTCTGGATGACAGGGAGTGGACTCATCACTGTGACCCCATCTTACATGATCACATGAGTCCCTGCTAAAGTGAAATGGGCAGCCAAGCATAGGCCATCCAACCAGGACCTGCCACTGAGGTCACCACAGTGGAATGGAAAAGGATAGCCACTGGCATGAGGCTGCCATCTTTTCTACTTTCTCAGCCTTCCTTTCCCACAGGAGTTTAAGGAAGTGTGCTTAGGATGAGATGGTCAGGAGATAAAGAAAATGGCTGGTTCTTTTACATGAGGTGTCTGACACCTTCCCTGAGTGCTTTAAAGTAATATCACCCATGCATTCCCATTGTATTCCCTATCATCTTTTCTTGTTTTATTTCATACTCTAGCACTTACCACCACTTAGCATCATTATATGCTACTACACATGTGCATATAATAGTAAGTTTACATTTGTTTATGTTTGTGTTTTTATTGATTGATTGTCTCCACCACTAGAACATAAGCCTAGGGTGTAGGTATCTTGGCTTCTTTTGCTTACAGCCCCTGGGACAGTATCTGGCATATAGCCGTTGCTAAATAAATATTTGTTTAATGAATATGAATGAAAGAAAGACCTGGCCTTCAGAAAGGAGTTAGCGAAAAAAGGAGTTAGGATTTTAGTTCACCTGTAAACACTGATATTTGTAAAGATCAGTTGAATTATGTGTGATACAATGTATGGTACAAAGTGAAAAACGTTGCCTGAAGAAACACAAACATTGGCATAGAGTTTGAGGTGACATTTTATGTGGGGGAGAGGGGGATAATGCTGATATTGTCACCCTGCCACAGCCTATGGACAAAATTTAGAAGCAAGTCTTCTCACAAGTATCAGTGACTTGCCATGGGTCATGGTGGTTAATATTCTGGATCACCTTCAGCGAAGTATTGAAATGAATCGGCTCACGAGCAGTGAGGTCGAAGCAGAGACTGGACGATTTGAGGAAAGCTCACCTGAAGCAGTGAGGTGGCCAGCACACATTCCTTAGTGTAGCATGCACTAGATGTGATCCTCACAATGTGACCCTGTGGGATAAATAAAAGGTAAATTAAAGGAAAAATAAAGGAGAGAGGAAAGTGTGGTCCAACTAGTTGGAGAGACCCAGATTCAACAAGGCCAGGCAGCCTATGGTAGGGCATTGCCAGGCCAGTTGCTACTTTTTCCCAAGTGTATTTCGTGGCCCACTAACCCCAGGATCCCACAGAACTGGTGATCCAGCAGGCTCACGTTGTAGGCCTTGGCTGTCAGGGAATGCTACTAGATGGCCTTCCTGGCATTAAACACAGATTGCTGGCTCTTTCTGAGCAAAGACAGGATGTTAAAAGTCAAGGGCTATTGCTCCATTCACTGACAGACTCCATGCAAGAACACACATTTTGTGTAAGAAACACAGTCTTTACTGTTTTCTTATAAAATGAGTGGTATTGTAAGAAGAATAATGAACCATGTTCCAAGTCCCACCTTTCCATGACCTTCAAGAGGTATTGATACTTTTCTGAGTCTCAGTTTCCTTCTTGTCAACAGAAGGAGTTAGTTAAGAGGTCTTTGAAGTCCCTTTCTATTCCAGCACTCAGTAATTAAATGGCCTTTGGATGTCTGCTCCAACCCTTATAGCTGTTTTATTCTAAAGGACAAATAGATAAGACCCAGATGAGGGAAGTCTAGCTAATGATTTGAAGCTTGGAAGTTACTGGCTGAATAATGATTTTCGTACCTAAGGATGCAAAACCTTAAAAAACCCACCTTCCCTAATGAGTCTGTAAATAGACATCTGCAGACAAAATTCAAACACGTCTGGCTTAGTGCCCAGCATGTGAGAGCAGAGCCCTATACTACTTGTTTATGATGTTTCAATTTTTGCAGTGTTTTTTTTGGTTCTTCAGTGAGGACAAAAAAAGAAGTTTTAATTTTTCTCATTTTAGTGTTACTTGAAAGAGCATCCTTGGTCTAGAGCCAACAGGATTCTTGAATATTAAATCGAAGCTCCGAGCGACTCAGACTTAATTGGACACACCTCTTGGCTCAGAGTATTGATAATTAGTCCATTAAACATTAGGGAACTATATACCCTCCAGTCCCCCAAATAAGTATTACAGCAGTTGTGGGGAAGATGTAATTGATTATAATAGCTCTCCTACAATTACCCAGATACAGGGATAACCATTTACAGTGCTTTTCTCTGTATCTTCTCCTTCCTGCTCTATAACCCGTATCATCCTATGTTTCAAACTACAAGATACCAAGAATTGAGGGTGTCTTAAAGGAAGACCGCCTCATCCCCTTCATAGGATGGTGACAAAACTGGAGGTGAATTAAGGGTTGGTTTTGTGACTCAAACTGGAATTGGAATTTGACGCTCTAAGTGCTAGTCCTGGATTAACCACTAATTAACGAAAGGATATAACTTGTCTGTGCCTCGGCTTTACGAGGAGAAGGAAAGAGTCAGTGACATATCCACAGGGAAGCAGGGAGTGGGAAGAACATGGGTTTAGTGTGGGCTCAATTCTTGAATGGTTCTTTCTGAGCTGGAAGGCAAGAGCAGAGTCCTGGGAGAAATGATAGTAACATTCCTTTCCTACAACCAGGTAAATGGGCGTCACTTGCGTTGTTATTCATTCATTACTTATTGTACAGGCTCTTTTTTTATCTGCCCACTACTCTGAACACGTTAAAACTAAATAAAAATATATAAATATGAATAATTAATAGAACAGACTCATTAAAAAATTAAGCATAACTTACCTTTATGACCACACTGAATATTTTTTGGTTTTTGTTTTTTTTTATTGCATTCTCTGCCATTATGAATTCTTCCTTTTGGCCACCCATGAAGTGGCCACTGCTTGCCTATCAGGCTTCATTTCCCACCTCTCTTCCCCCAGACTTCCTCTCTGCAATTTCAGATTCTCACACATGCTCATCATCGTCTTTCCACATGTGGTCTTGTGTCTGGAATGCCTCCTCCCAACCTCCTCCAAGAATTCCTACCTCTTTTTGCAAAGCATTTTATCTCAAATGCTTCTGGGAAGCTTTCTCTATCTTCCCCTGACCGACTTGGGTACACTTTGCCCTTATGTCAGTAGACATTATGAATCTCTGTATTGAAGCAGTTGGATATTATACTGATTTATGTATCTGCTTCCTGCTGCACTACATACTCCCTAAGGGAAGAAATTGAAATTTTTGTGTATTTGCAATCAGCAATGCTTCCACCTATCCATATTGATCTGCCTCATCTATTTCTCCATTCTTCCACTTCATCTTTTTCAGGAATACTTCAGGTGGTTTCAAAATATGGCTGGTAACTGAAACATAGTTCATACAGAATAGATCTTCATTAGTGCCAAGGAAAGAGGTGGCAGGGAGGATTTGAGCAGTGGCTATGAAGGGTATTGTATAGGCAGAGCGGAAAATACTTTTGTTAATGGGATGTAGGCCTGACATTAGGGGTGCTGAGGCCTGTGGGGGATGGTGGCAGCCAGCTTGGTCACCATTATTGGGATGGCTCAGGTGCATTCAGAAACTTTCTCAGAGTTATTCCTTGGCCACTTCACCTTTATCTGTCACCCTCTTTTGATGGAAAAAAAAAAACCCTATTTGTTGTTAGTTTTTATTACATTGAGTCAAGTATAAAATTATTCCCATAGACCATATTTCAGTGTAGACTTACCAAGACTATTGGTTNAGGCTCCAGGCTCTGAGCTGGCAGTCAGCACAGAGCCCAGTGCGGGGCTCGAACCCACGAACCACGAGATCATGACCTAAGTGAAAGTCGGACGCTTAACTGACTAAGCCACCCAGGCGCCCCAAACCATGAGAGACTCTTGAGTGCTGACAAAAACTGAAGACGGATGGATGTGGGGGGTGGGGGGGATGGGCATGGAGGAGGGCACTTGTGGGGATGACCACTGGGTGTTATGTGGAAACCAATTTGACAATAAACTATTTGTAAAAACAAAAAAAAAAAAGACTATTGGTTAACATTTAAAGTAGCTTTACGTTTGAGATTTCAGGAAAAATAACACACACACACACACACACACCCCAACATACACCTAACTTATTGTTAAAGTGGTGTTTCTCTTTTTTTCCTGAGTGCTTCCCCACCTTTATTTTTCATGGCTCCTCTCTGTTTTAAGTCCTTTAAACCTAAAACAGTTTGTTTCTGGTGCTGTTCTTTTATTCATACTGTGCTATATTCTGAGAATTCCCTACGATTTCTGTATACAAATCCTAGGTATCTTTCAAGGGCTAGTTCAGACTCCCTTAAGTCTGTAAAGTTATCCCTGGTCACTGTGGTCCTTATTGAGTTTCTTTCAGTGTTAATGACATCTAGACTGTACACACTGACTTACCTCTCCTTCCATTCATCCTGTGCTGGTTGTTCCTGTCTCATTGATGTGGGTATTAACTAGTTCGCTGGAGAGCAAGCACAGTGAGCCGAGGCCCATCTCCTACATACATAGCTTCTGTATTTTTGAGCCTCAGTGTTCTGTCAAAACATGTAATCTTCACTTAATAAAATATACTTGATGATGGGATTGATAACAGGGAAAGTGCCCACTAAGATGAATTGCCACTGTCACAGTCAAGTTCTGAGTTCAAAGTCTCAGTTTACAAAGTACATTTTGGATCTTGGTCTCAGAGGCAAGCAAAGAGAAAAACTATGATCTCAACTTCTGAAATTCTCAACTTCAAAAGTATATATTTTTAAAGGAAAAGGTAAAAGATGAGCAGTAAGATACTGCCCCAGGCTTGCACTCTGAGATCCAGGGCGAGGACTCTTTCAACACTTTGCATTCTGTGAAGAACTAGCCAGTGGGTAGAGGTTTTCTTTGACAGTTGAGGGGAATTGATTATAGTTTTGCATTTCTTGGAATCACTGCTCACATTTTATATATTATTCTTTTTCTTCCCAATTTAGAAAAAAATTAGTCACATTTCTTATTAATACTTTAAAGCTTTAAAAATTGTCACCTCAATATTATAAATTATGTAATGGATATACTCTGCTTTTATATCTCCATGCACATCTTCAGTCATTTCCTAGGGTTAGACTCATAGAGATAGACTTTCTGGGTCAGGGTACATAGACCTGCTTAAAGTACATATTTTGGAAAAAGAAAAGAAAATTATGATTTGGCATGTGCTGCTGAGGAAGAGTAATATTATAGCTTGATTTCTATAGATTCACAATTTACAATTTACATTTTAAAATTCACAGTTTACATGTAAACACACACACACAGCTATTAATTAATAGCAAACACTGCTATTAATATACATTCCATCCTCAGTAAAGACCTCACTGAAAAGCCCTAGTTTGATATTTCTCAAAAAAGTAGTCTCGATTGTATTCTCAGCCTGAGTGCTTCTTGCTTTGCACAGTCCACTATTTGCCGATTGTCTTGGTGAAGCCAACACAGTTTTCCCTCTTGAGGTCTGCGAAATTATGGAGAATCTGTCTCTGCATATACATTTGCTCAAAATTCTCTTTAAGCAGGTTTGGGCATCATCCATTCTATTGCTAGGGAGCTTTTACAGCTTTCTGTGAGCTCTGAGAAATTCCTTTCTCTAATTACTTCCTAGTGAGATGTGAGACTTCTTGTCTTTGCTGTGGGGCTCTGCACTTCTCTCTTCGTTAATCTGAGTACGCCGTGTTCTCTGGCTTGCTTCTCCTGGGTTCTGCCTGTGTGTGTTCTGGATCAAATTTTGCTCTGGTTAATCAAGAGCATAACTTTCTGATGAGATGTTGAGCTGAAAATGGGTTTTGCCATGATGTATAAACTTGGATACCTTGACATTTACCCCCCATTTGTGGTCCTGGAGAACCCAGAGCACATTTCTTCTGTCATCATTTGCTTGGATATCTGCCTCATCCACAGATTGAAGTGCAAAGTGTTGGGTTTTTCTTTTTATCCATCCACTATCTTGCTCAGTGGGTATAAGTTTTTGTTAAACTATTTGTTGTTAAGTTGTTGCCAAATAGTGGAACTACCTCCTTAGTTATTTCTCCTCAGCATTTTGCTGTTTAACCACCTCACCTCCCTTTTGTAGATTACATTTATTCAAACAATACTAAGTATCGACTCAGTGCCCAGAATGAGTTTCAATGTGCTTGTCTCTTAGCCCACAGAATGCTGTCACTGATTTGCATGTTGAAACAGTGTTTTCAGAACAAATTTAGCGATATGATGTGACTATAATTTTTTTTCAATTAGTAAATTAATTTCTGTAAATAGACTTACAAAGATATAAGGATCAATTCCAATTTGGATTTCCATGTATTGTATGGTTACGACTGAGTAAATGCATCTCATGCCATTGGGGTTATGTCTATAAGGATGGATGGGGTTATGTCTATAAGGATGGATGAAATTGTGCAATGATGACAAACAATCACACAAACAACTTTAGTGGTTTAAAACAGCACCATTTATTTCTTATTCCTGTTACATGTCCATTTGGGTTGCCAGGACTCTGTTTTGTATTGTTTTCACTTAGGTTTGTAGGCTGATGAAGGCTCCACCATCTAGACCATCACCAGTTAATACAAAAAGGCAGTGGTAAGGCACTAGATCACATTATTTCAGGAAACAAAACACAGTATTTCAGCTTTTTTGTTAGTAGAGCAAGTCATGTGGTTTTCTAGACTCCAAAGGGGTGGGGTAGCATAATTTGTATGCCCAGAAAGAGAATATTTAGTATTCAGAACTAATGCCTCCCTCAGTTTATATTCTAGTATTAGATATTCATGTCACTTTCCCTCCCTCTGCCAAGTGACCTAATAATACCATTTCCAGGGAAAGGAAGACCAACTATGGAGGTATCATAATTTCACCAAAGGGTGTAGATGAAGCAAGTGCAGACTGGACAGGGAAGACTGGGATTCTAGATTAGGAGAGCAGACAAGGGACTGAATTCTGAAGATGCGCTTGGAATTGGTAGGTCTTAAATCATTGAGTTGGTTCCTTGGGTTCAGATAGACTAGAGGTTTATCCCAGGGATACAAGTCACACAAGCATCCATCATAACCATTACCATAAATCAGAATAGAATAGGAGTGTCACACACCTATAAACATTACCAAGGAAAATTTTAGATCTGAAACCATGCTCATTTGCTTTTTTTAAAAAAATGTTTATTTATTTATTTTGAGAGAAAGGGAGAGAGAAAGAGAGAGACAGAGACAGAGATGAGAAAGAATGAGCATGAGTAGGGGAAAGGCAGAGAGAGAGGGAAAGAGAGAATCCCAAGAAGACTCCACACTGTTAGTGCAGAGCCCTACGCAGAGCTCCATCTCACGAACTGTGGGATCATGACCTGAGCCAAAACCAAGAGTCAGATGCTTAGCTGACTGAGCTGTTCAGGCACCCCACTCATTTGTTCTTTTATATTCTCAGTTAAGGAGGATAGAAGAGGGTTCAAGTACTTCGTTTGAAGGCAGAACATGGAACAGACTCACAATGTGCCGCTTTGCCCTAATAAAATCTAAGAATCTTCATAGAGGCTCTTTTTGTGTAAAATCATTATTCCTAGACTTTTTGACTCAAATATCCCATTTAGAATCTGATAATGTAATTCAGTGAAGGAAGGACAGCCTTCCTTGACCTAAACTTCAGACTTTATACAAGAATTAAAGTGGTTCACATTGTTAAAAGTAAAATTAAACTATAAAAATAAAAAATTAGCTGCCCAATGCCAGCCAAGGGGAAAAGATAGAAAAGTCTTTAGGATTATGATTAAGAGATGAGTTCTTAAACGTGACACCAAAAGCATGATCCATAAAAGGAAAAGTTGAAAACTTGGAGCTCATCAAAATTAAAATATTTTACTCTTCAGAAGACCCTGTGACTAGAATGAAAAGACAAGCTACAGATAAGGAGAAAATATTTGCAAACCACAAAAGGATCGATATCTAGGTTATACAATGAATTCTCAAAATTTGACAGTAAAAGCAAGAAAAAAATCGAATTAGCAAATGGGCAGCAGACATGAAGACATATTTTGTGAGGAGGATGGAAACGAACCACATGAAAAGATGTTCAACATCATTAGTCCCTCGGAAAATGCAAATTAAAACAATGAGATACCACCTACCAGTCAGAAAGGCTAAAATAAAAAAATCATGGCAATGTCAAATGCTGGAATGGGTTCAAAGAACCTGATCACCACACATGGATGGTGGGCACGGGCAGCAGCTCTGAGATATAGTTTGGCAGTTTCTTATAAACGATAGCCATGTGTGTTAGTCGGCTTGGGATGCTGTAACAAAATAACACAGACCAAGTATCTCAAACAATGGAAATGTATTTTCTCATAGCTCTGGAGGCCAGAAATCCAAGATAAAGTTGTCACCTTTTGAGACCTCTGTCCTTGGCTTGCACATGGCTGTGTTTTCCTGTGCCCTCACATTGTTGCCCCTTGGTGTCTGGGTTGTCTGTATCTCAGTCCGTGCTTCTTGTAACAACACCAGTCATATTGGGTTAAGGCCTACCTGTATGACCTCATTTTGCCTTACTGGCCTCTTTAAAACCCTGTATCTAACTGCAGTCACATTCTGAGGTACTGGGGATTAGGGCTCCAAATATGAATTTTAAAGAGAAATGGTACAGCCCACAGTACCCTGAAAGTGCCATCTTACCTAGCAATCACGCTCAAACATTTATCTCAGAAAAAGTAAGATATGTTTTAAAAAATTGGTATGTAAATGGGCATATCAGCTGTTTTCCTAATAGCTAAAAACTGGAAATGAGCCAGATGGCCTTCAGTGGGTAAATATGGTATATCCATACCATAAAATACTACTCAGCAATAAAAAGGAATGATTTATTATTATTATTATTATTTAATTTAAATTGTAGTCAACATATAGTGCAATATTGGTTTCAGGAGTAGAAATTCAGTGATTCATCACTTGCATATAACACCCAGTGCTCATCCCCAAAAGTGCCCTCTTTAATACCCATCACCCATCTCACCCAACTCCCACTCACCTCCTTCCATCAACCCTCAGTTTTTTTTCTATCATAAGGAGTCTCTTGTGGTTTATTTCCCTCTCACCTCTTTTTTATTCCCTTCCCTGTTTTGTTTCTTAAATTCCATATATGAATAAAATCATATGGTATTTGTCTTTCTCTGATTGACTTATTTTACTGAGCATAATACACTCTAGCTCCATCTATATCATTGCAAATGGCAAGATTTCATTCTCTTTGATGGATGAGTATTATACCATTGTATATGTATCACATCCTCTTTATCCATTTATCAGTTGATGGACATTTGGGCTTTTTCCATAGTTTTGCTATTATAAATAATGCTGCTGTAAATATCAGAATGCATGTATTCCTTTGAATTAGTGTTTTTGCATCCTTTGGGTAAATATCTAATAGTACAGTTGCTGGATTGTGGGGTAGTTCTATTTTCGGTTTTTCTGAAGAACCTACATACTGTTCTCCAGAGTAGCTGCACCAGTTTATATTCCAACCAACAGTGCCAAAGGATTCCCCTTTCTTCACATCCCCGCCAACCCCTGCTATTTCTTATGTTCTTAATTTTAGCCATTCTGACATGTGAACTGATACCACATCATGGTTTTGAATGTATTTCCCTGATGATGAATGGTATTGAGCATTTTTTCATGTGTCTCTTAGCCATCTGGATGTCTTCTTTGGAAATGTGTCTATTCACGCCTTCTTCCCATTTCTTCACTGTGTTATTTGTTTTCTGGGCATTGAATTTGATACGTTCTTTACAGATTTTGGATGCTAACCCTTTATCAGATATGTCATTTGCAAATGTCTTCTCCCAAGGAATGAATTATTGATACATACAACAACTTGGATGAATCTCCAGGGAATTGTGTTGAATGAAAAAAATCCAATAACAAAAATCTATATAATTTCATTTATATATACATATATATATATANTTTTTTTTTTTTTACAAATAGTTTATTGTCAAATTACTTTCCACATAACACTCAGTGCTCATCCCCAAAGTGCCCTCCTCCATGCCCATCCCCCCTCCCCCCCACATCCATCAGTTCTGTATCTTGAGTGTATCAGTGTTTAATAAGCAATTTTTGTTAAATATCTGTTTGCTTTTTTGTTTTTTAGTTGGAGAGAAAGAAAGAGAGTGTGTGTGAGCTTAGGGGGGGTGCAGAGAGAGAGAGAGAGAGAGGTGGAGGGAGAGAGGATCCCAAGCAGGCTCCTTGCTCAGTATGGAGTTGACCGCTCAAATGACTGAGCCACCCAGGCAGCCCTTTCTTTTTTCTTAATCAGTCTTGCTACTTGTTTATTAATGTTATTGATCTTTCAAAGAACCAGTTTTTAGTTTAACTTTGTTGATTTTCTGTAATTTTGGATCTATTTTCTTTTCCATTGATTTCTACTTCTATTTTTATTATTTTCTTGAAAAAGCTATCTCTCACAGTAGACCCTGTGATAGAGTTTGCCATCCAGGGGATTTATTGGAATAAAACAAAATTTTTAAAGTTTATTTATATTGAGAGAGACAGAGACAGCAGGAATGGGGGAGGGGCAGCGAGGGGGAGACAGACAGAGGGGGTAGCAGGCCCCACAAGGCCAGTGCAGAGCCCCATGCAGGGCTCAAACTCCTGAAACCAAGAGATCACGAACTAAGCCAAAACCAAGCTTCGGATGCTTAACTGACTGAATGACTCAGGACCGCAAAGGGATTTATTAGATATTAATTCCTATCGCAGGGAGGAATAACTGTGATCTATCCTGAAAAAGCTCAGGCAACCCTACAGGCAGCTTAATGGGTTTATAGGCTGTCAGGAGTGTCCTGCATTGATCTCTGATGTCTGGGACTTCATATCTTTACCTTAGTCAGTTCCTGGACTTCGGCTGCCCAAGAAGGGCATGCCGTTGTGTGAAGAGATTCTCTGTAATTGAGGCAAACCCTGAAGGAGCTGGACAGCCTGAGGCTATGTGCCAATAGCTGGGGAGGTCTATCGATCTATCTTAATTGATACCGATGCTTGGATCTGAGTGCCACACCCTTAGGTCACCACAGTTGCCTTTCTTTTTCCTTTGAGGTTACTTTTTCCTTTTATTAGACACTTAAGAGGGTCATTTAGATTATTGTTTTTAAGCCCTTATTATTTTCTAATATAAGCATTTAAAGTCAGTACAGTTTCTTCTAGGCATTACTTCATCATCATCTCACAGATTCTCATATGTTGTATTTTCATTATTTCTTCTTTAAAATATTTTTGGATGCCCATTTGTATTTCTTCTGTGACCCAGGCGCTATTTAGCATTATGTACTTAATCTCCAAACGCTGGGGACTTCCTAGGGGACTTTTTGTTATTCAGTTCCAGCTAATTTTCATTGTGGTTAGGGAACATATTTTGGATGCATCAGTCCTTTGTAGCCTACCAAGAATTAGCTCAAGGACACACATATGGTTTACATTGATATTTCATGTATATTTGAAAAGTGTATGTACTCTCCATTTGTTAGTTGTTGCGGTATAGAAATATACTTCAGGTTGAGTCTGCTAATAGAGTTTGTCAGATCTTCCACATGAGCTATTTTATATAACTTGCTTTATTTCTGGCTGGGATATGTATTGCAAATCTCTAATTATGATTATGGATTGGTCTCTTTGCGCTTTTAGTTCTGTCTGTCTTGCATCGTATATTTTAAGCTAGGACATGAGTTGCATATACATTTAGGCTTGTCACATCTTCCTGATAAACTGGTCTTTTAATCATTGTGAAATACCTCTCTTGAATGTCACTGCCTTTGTGGCATGGCTTTCTCCACCCTTCTCCTTGTCTTCTGTGTCCTTATATTGAAGGTGTCCTTTGAAGATAGCACATATTGAATCATGATTGTTTAAAAAATCTATTCTTGTACTCTCCATCTTTTAATTGGAGTGTTTAGGTTTCTTTGTTAGCTTTCCACTGTAATTGCTAGTATGGTTAAGTTTAAGCCTACTGTTTTGTTTTCTGTTTCCCCCATCATTTTTGGTTGCTTCGTTATTTCTTTCATGGTTTCCTTTGGATTATTCAAGAACGTTTACTGTGTTTTATGTTGTGTTGTCTTTTTATTGGTACAGTTTTGTATTTCCTGTTAGTGTTTATGCTCTATATTAAAGTATGCATTATATATACTGTATGCATTAATAAAACCTTGAATTAAAATTTTACCATTTTACAAATAATGTAAGAAGCTTTCAGCTCGCCTGCTATTATTGCCACTATTCACATATAGTTTACTTTTACATATACTATAAACCCCATAAAATATTGCTACTTTTGCTTTAAACAGTCTTTTTTCTTTTTTTAAGTTTATTAATTTATTTAGAGGGAAAGATCACAAACAGGGAGAGGGGATGGGAGAGGGAGAGGGAAAAAGAGAGAATCCCAAATAGGTTTAGCACTGTCCGTGCAGAGCCCCCTATGTGAGGCTTGATCTCACGAACTGTGAGATTATGATCTGAGACGAAATTAAGAGTCAGATGCTTAGCTGACTGAGCTAACCAGGTGCCCCTAACCAGTATTCTTTCAAAATAAAGGACGTTATTTCATATTTACCTATACATTTGCTCTTTTCAGTTCTGTTTGTCTATTTCTGCGATTCTGTGCTTCCATGTGTAATCATTTCCTTTCAGTCTGAAGAAAGTCATTTCATATTTCTTTTTTTTTTTAATGTTTTATTTATTTCTAGGAGAGAGAGAGAGACAGCATGAGCAGGGGAGGGTCAGAGAGAGGAGTCACAGACTGAAACAGGCTCTAGGCTCTGAGCTGGTAGTCAGCACAGAGCCCGACGCGGGGCTTGAACCCACGAACCAAGAGATCATGACCTAAGCGAAAGTTGGACGCTCAACTGACTAAGCCACCCAGGCACCCTAGTCATTTCATATTTCTTATAGTTTGGCCCTGCTGGCAACAAATATTCTCATCTTGTCTGAAAATATCTTTAGCTCTTATTTTTAAAGAATTTTTGCCAGAAAATAATACATATCTGACAGTGTTTTTTTCTCTTTTATCCCCTTGAAACTGCCATTTCATTGACTTATCCCTTTCACTGTTTACATTAAAACATCAGCTCTAATTTTTCTTGTTGTTCCCCTAAAGATAATATTTACCTTCAGCTATCTGGTGGGGGTAGTGGCCATGGTGATGAAAGGAAGAGTAAAAATTTATTGATCAACCACTGTTTCCTCTTGGTAGAAGAGGGGAGGAAAAAGCCACCAACTAGATCCAATAGCTGGTGTTGTCTTCTTGGCAATAGGGAAGTACCTGCGAAGAAAATAAGAGCTATGGACAACTGGGTGTGGGGTAAAGTTGTCTTGGGGAATTCCCACAAGCAGTAAGAAAAACCAAGAATAGTAGATGCATAAGCCTCTTTGGTCTGCAGAGATGGTAAAGGCATTAGTGACCTACCTATATGACCTTAGAAATAATATAAGCTTTTACTAGGCCTGTTCCAGAAGGGAAGCAGGTCAGCCTATGGATCTCTGGAACAGTATATTAGGAAGATACTCCCTTTTTCTGTGATGTGAGTTTCAAATGTGTCCCCCTTCCCTTGGTTTTACATGGTCTTACTATACATGGCATTGGCCAGACCACAGCCAGGCCCTCATTTTAAGAGATATCCCATGAACTTAAACAGTGTGTCAGAAGACATCAAGCTGAGTCTGGAAAAAAGACTGTATTCAAGTGGTTTGTCACATGGATGAGGAATATACTTATTCTCTATAGAATCAGAGATCAGAACAAGGATATAGTGCTAATCCTCGAATGAGAAATATTTTTATTGAAGAGAAGGAAGACATTTCCTTATTGCAGGATAGTACCTTCCCAATAATGGAAGTAAACAAGCCCAGACTGGATGACCATATCTTTGGGATATTAGTGGGGGGTGGTAATTATATTTGGGGGCTTCTGTTACCTCTTCCTGTTGCCAAGTTCTGTGATGGGAAGCTGCTGAGAGTAGACATGGAAGGCTACCTTTGAGTAATAAGAATACAAAAATGGTAATGGTAGGTATAGCAATAGAAAAACATTCCTTTAGGCAGTATACTAATGAAGAAGAAATTTTGAGTCACTTGAGTGCCATCTATGTTGGCTCATCAAGACTTTATTCCTAGAAATAGGAAATACTTTAATTGAGTCATAAAACATTAAGGGCTGACAATATCCCCAGCTGTTCTCTAATCCAGCTCCCTCATTTTACAGATGTGGCAATTGAAGCCCAGAGGAGTTGGCTTGCCTGAAGCAGTGATTCTCAAAGTGTACTCAGAACAGTTCCTGGGGAACTTGCTTAATATGCAAATTTATGGTTCCCACTGTAGAGCTACTAACAATAAAGCTGTAGAAATGGAGTCCCATAATCTGCATTTCAAACATCATAAACAGTTCTGTGCCCATTGTAAAACCATTGGCCTCCCTCACATGTTGATGACTTGCAGAGCTCTGAGGAAGATCCAGCACTCTGAACTCCTATCCATTATTCCCATTATGCTGACTTGCCTATCCTTGGGGCTCCTGGGTGGTTCATTCAGTTAAACATCTGACTCTTGATTTTGGTTCAGGTCATGATCTCATGGTTTTTGCATTGAACCCCATGCTTGCTCTATACTGAGTGTGGAGCCTGCTTAAGAGTCTCTTTCTGCCCCTCCCCCTCCCATGCTCATTCATGCATGCTTGCACGCATGCACATGTGGTCTCTTTCTCTAAAAAAATAAATAAAATAAATTGTCCATCATTAAAGTGAAATCTGTTATAATTTCCTATAAACTAATTCCGAAGCTTAGAAGCAGACCTAGAAATAAAATTGTGTTACTATTATGAAATTGTAACTCTTCTATAAAATGCAAAAGAATGATTTGGAAAATATTAACTAAGTCAATTAAAAATCAAGACAAGGGGTACAGGGGTGGCTCAAACAGTTAAGTGTCTGACTCCTGATTTTGGCACAGGATATGATCTCTTGCTCCTCAGAGGCTCTGGTCATGACCTCATGATTGTGAGATTGAGCCTGCATCAGGCTCTGTGTTGGGTGTGAAGCCTGCTTAAGATTCTCTCTCTCTCTCTCTCTCTCTCTCCCCCCCCATCCATCTCTCTCACCCCCTCTCTCCTTCCTCTGCTTATGCTTTCTTGCTTTCTCTAAAAAAATTAGAATGAACCCCAGGATCAGAGGTCATGACATTGTTTTGATTAGAAACTTAGAAAATCTTGGAGCAGTCTTCTCCATCCTTGACAATGGAACACAGAGAGCTTGTCTTCCTGAACTGATCTACTCAAAGGCTGGGACTGAGTCCAAAACTCTCAGCTTACTTCATGATCTCATGGTTCATGGGATCCAGCCCCAGGTAGCACTCTGCATTGACAGCATGGAAGCTTGCTTGGGATTCTCTCTCTCCTCCCAACCCCCTGTTCCCTCTCTGCCCTTCCCCTGCTCTTTATTTCCCTCAAAATAAAAAAACTTAAAGTTACTCTGCTGTCATATAGTCTACACTGTTTCTGACTAGAAGTCTGCCATTATTTTTGTTATTCTGTAATGTATCTTATTTTCCTCCGACTGCTTTTAAGATTTCCTTCGTGTAGGTTTTTCAGCAACTGATTATAAAGTAGTTAGGTGTGCTTTTCTTAATAACTCCTTTTGGTGGGAATTTGTTGCTCTTCTAAGACCCATGTGGTATACAGATTACATCAAATTTGGAAAATTAGCAGCCGTTCCTTTTTCAAATACTTTTTCTGCCCGTCCCTTCTTCTTGGGTGGTCATTTGATGTCCTCACAGATCTGATGTTCTGTTAACTTTTTTTTCCTCTCTGTATTACATTTTGGGTAGTTTGTATTGTTGTATCTTCTTTAGTAATCTTTCTTCTGGAAAATCTAATTGCTTGTTAATCCATTTCAGTGAGGTTTTCATCTCTAGAAGTGTGATTTGGCTTTTTAAATAACATTTCTCTTCTCATCAGACTCATACTCTCATAACATAACTCAGACTCATAACATATAAAGTATATTTATAATAGTTGTGACTTTATATTATTAGGTACTGTATTTTCTCTTTCTGTTTTTTTTTTTTAATTTTTTCATTTATTTTTGAGAGACAGAGGGCACAAATGGGGAAGAGGCAGAGAGAGAAGGAGACACAGAATCTGAAGCAGGCTCCAGGCGCCGAGCTGTCAACACAGAGCCTGATGCAGGGATTAAACTCACAAATCATGAGATCATGACCTGAGCCGAAGTCAGACGCTTAACCAAATGAGCCACCCAAGCACCCTTATCTTTCTGTCTTTTTAAAAATTCTTTTATTGTGTTAAAAATTTGGGGTTTTGTTCTGAGGTGAAGTTAAGTTACTTGGAATCCATTCGATCCCTGGTTTTGAGCTTCATTAGGGCTTTCCAGAGTATACTTCATTTATCCCTCACTCCTGAGGCAATACCTTTATGAGGATACTACTCACTGTCCTGTGTGTTAGGAGATCTTTAGTCTCTGGGAGTTGGAGAAACAAACTACTACTCGTATAAATTACAGGGATTATCTTGCCTACCTCTTTCTAATGATTTTCCCTTAGCCTCCATAGTTTCCCCACATTCATGCTCCCCACAGTTCAGGTAAAGACTTGAATTTTACCCTCTGTAGATCTCTGAAGCTCTTCCTCTTTCATTGCAACTCCTTCCTCTCTGGTACTTTGCCTTGCAAATTCTAACCTCCTACTAAATTCTAAACACTGTCTCCTCAACACAGGGAACCACTAGGCTCTGATTGGGTTTATTCTCCTGTTCTGCAGTCTATAAATATTCTCAAGGTTGTGATGGGGGACACTCATAGTACTCACTTTCTGTTTTCTTCTTCATTGTCCTCGTAGTTTTGCATGGTCTATTGTACAAATGTTTGAAAACTAGTCCATTTTTCTAGGTATTTAAGGCAGAAAGATTTACCTATTAGCTTACCATTCCTATAATCAGAAATACTTCCACATTTTGCTTTGCTTGGAATGCATGAACATCTCCCGCAGGTGGTGATCACCAAAGTCTCATACATTTAATGCATCCAACTTGAGGCTCACCATCTCTGGATGGTAGGCAGTTCCTTGTATCATGTCTGAGTAGAGCTTCTCATAGTCGAATAACTAATAAGCTAAAATAAAAAGTTTTACTTCCTTCCATCCTGCTGAGAACAGAATTGGGCATTAAGAAAACTAAACAAGATTTATACTAGCTGCCATGTGGGGTGTCCCAGGGAAGTAATAAGAAATTAGTAATGACATTACTATAGTTGGTACATAGCTATTCTATCCAACCTTAGAAAAACCTTTGATTAAAATACTCTTTTTAAATGTTTATTTATTTTAAGAAAGAAAGCATGTGTACATGCACGTGTGAGAGTGGAAGAGAGAGAGAGAAGAGAGAGAATCCCAAGCAGGCTCCATCCTCAGCACAGAGCCCGATGCAGGATTCTATCCCATGGCCATGATATTATGACTTGATCTGGTATCAAGAGTCAGACACCCAACTGACTGAGCTACCCAGGCCATCTAAATTACTCTCAGCTGAGAGGAAAGAATATATTTATTCAGAGCATATTTTATGTTAGCCAAGGAGTCTCTCCAGATTAGTGCTATATTTACATAAGCTTCAACAGAAAAATAGAACTTTAATTTTCAAATTAATCTTTCAGTAGAGTTGAATGTTAGCAATAGAGTTGAATGTTAGAGTTGGCTGTAAAAGACCATCACTGAATTCAAGCTGTCCCACCATGTAATTTACTACAAATACCCTTCAAGCTTCCAAAGGCAGACCCCCTTGGCTTTTTGAAGGATGTAAATTGGAAATGGCACATGGTGGGTGCCTAATAAAATATTGTTGACTGATGGCCTTAATCACCTTGATACTGTGAAACACTGAATGACCTAGAATTTTATGCAAGGTATAAGTACATTGAAATGGCTGGCTAAGGAGTAAAGCTAGTCTTAAGTACGCAATTACTGTGGGTTAAGGATGAGTGACATGAGTGGAAATATAAAGAAATGCACGTTTTTTTCTGTCCATTTTACACCTGATCTGGAAAACATAATGATGACTTTAATTGTTCTTTGGTTTTCAAGCCAGCACATTTTCAAATCACTCACTCTTGCTCTCAAAGTAAATTATTTTGAACTTTCAAGAGAAGAAAAAAATCCTCAAATGCAAACAGGCTTAGCTCTATGGTTTGGGGGCAAGTTAAGAGGCTATTTCTACAGAATCTACTGTCCATACTAACCTGGCAAAGTTGTAAAACTGAACTGGACGTGAAATTCATTGAATTTGAACTTGAAGTCCACATGTTTCCATAATACAGTCATTGCTCACATTTATTTACTTAATATAAAAATTGAATGAACATTGTTGGATTACAGCTGTTTAGATTTTGATAAATGACAAACAGCATTTTCTCCTTCCAAACAGTGCAAGACATCAAATTCATACTTTAGAGGAATGAAAAGGAGATTGAGAGAGACTAACAGGAAGTGGATTCATTGACTTTGGAATTCTATTTATAAACAGACCAAATCAGATGGACCCTAAGCCAGAGGGTGGTCACATCTTGATCCCATAAACATACAAATTCTAATCACCTTTAGACAACATCTTTTTGGCTTTTGTTTGGTTTTATGCATGGTCAAGTGCATCAGCTATTTATATTCTTGCCTGTTGGAAATGATGGGCCTGTTTTTTCTTTTATTGTAGGGCTTTTTATTTTTAACTAAAATGTTGAAGTAAATCTTTCTTGTCCTGATCCTGCTGTCAAAAAATTGTANCTCTGCTGCCTATATATATATTTTTTATATATAAAATTTTTAATATAAAATATAAAATATTTTATATATAAAATTATATAAAATATAAAAGTATATATATAATTTATTTATTTATAAATAAAGTATTTTAATTCCTTTATTAGAAGCAATTTATGAAAACATAAAATTCTTAATAAAGTGAAGGTAGAATAATACATTATCCTAAAGGTTCTGACTTTCTGTGTTTAAGTTATTTGATTTTTGTTAAGAGAAATAAGTAAATTTATTCTCCTTTCTTTATTACTGAACATGGTGGACACTTACCTGTTTTTTATTAATCTCGGGATTGTCACTTCAGATATGCCTCTTCTTTGTACTCCAACTGGTGGTTCAGAAGGAGCCCTCATATTTTGAATGAGTCCATCCCTCTGCCCTCTGCCCTCTGCCCTCCTGAGGCTTATCTGCCCTAGGGCACCTATCTGGAATTAATAAACCAGAGACTTCCTCAGGATTTCTCCAATGGAAGAATGATCAGGGTCAGCTCCTTTTAGGTCGTGGTGGTTTTAAACTGTGCAACTTGGGTGCAGTGCATGGTCGTGTATCCTGCCCTTTATAAAGAAGCAGGCTCTTGTGAGCAAGATGAAAGTCAACATGTAGTGACAGATGGGCTGATTCAATACTTTGTATTTGGGACCAGGTATATTTTGAATCCAGTTGATTGCAGCCATCCCCTATATTCCATCATCCTAGAGCATATATAATGAACCTATGGAAGAAATAGCTATGGGAAAGAAAAGGAGGCTACACATGGGCCTGAGAGCAAGGATCCCCTTGCACCAAGAGTAATCTAGTTCCTGTTGTTGGTGAATGTCCAACCTGTAGGCAGCTGAAATTCTGAGCCTATGGTGTGGCTCCATACCTCAAGGAGATTAACCAGTGACTTGATAACAAGTTGACTATATGAGACCCCTTCTACCCTGGTAAAGGACATGAATTGTCATAATGAGGATACCTAATTTCTGGTTAGAGGTTGTCTTTACTACCTGTGGTGCCTAAGCTAGCACCTCTATCAAAAAGCACACAGAATGTCTGATTTATTGACATTGCTTCAGATCAAGAGAGTCATTTTACGGTGAAGGAGATAACCAAAGGGCACGTGACCATTTGGTCCACTTGTTCTACCTCATATAATATAGTCCACAGATGGTCAGCCTGAGAGGACATGAGAATTGCCTTCTTGAAAGCACCACTAAAATGCCAAGTTAAAGATGACACTCTGTTATTGAGGTGCCATCAATATATATGTATTCTATATATAGAATATATATGTACATATACATATATATGCATGTATGTATGTATGTATACATACAAACATAAAATTTAGGATAAAGTGTATATCAACAGCCATTTATTACCATGTCCCCAATTAGTAAAATATATGAGTCTAGAGTAGTACTTTCTGATAGAATTTTCTGCTATGTTAAAAATGTTTTGTACTTTCTAATATGGTAACCAGTAACCACATGTGGCTATAGTGCAGATGAAATGTAGCTAGTGTGACTGAGGAATTTAATTTTAACTTAATTTAAAATTAAATATCTACACATGGCTAGTGGTTGTCATATTGGAAATCATAGGTCTAGAGGTCTTGTTTCCAAGAGACACCATGTATCACAAAAGAATTCCACTAAACATAAAACTACAGATACTCACTGGCAAACTCTCCTTTCCCCACTACAACTTGGGTAATTTTGAGTTTCTCATATTGATAAGCAAAGGAAGGAGCTACCATCTTGGCAGGGGTCACTGATCCTGATTATCAAGAGGAGATAAATTTTGCTGTTACATAGTGGTAGAGAGGCTCCATTTTGGAACTGAAGAGATCCTGTGACTCATTTCATGGATGTTCCATGCTCGGTTTACCTGTAAGTGGGAAATTACAACAGTGGACTGAAAAGCATGGTAACCAGTGAGCCTCAGGCAAGTCACTTAGGATGACAGTTTTCACTAGGTGAGAAGGAAAAGTATTGTGACTTTGTCATAAAGGATGAAGATGATGAACTCCATTACATCATTGTGAGCAAGTGTAGCAGTGCGGTTGTAGTTTGTGCCATAAATGTTCCTCTCTTAAGATCCTTCATCTCCCCGCCTCATATATTATGCCCAACGACCATTTCAAAGAAGTTATGATAGTACATAGTGAACTTAATATAATTGCTAGCAAATTCTTAGTAATATTCTATTTCATGGTCTAGATTGTGGTTACATGAGTAAAAGTAGGGAAAAATTTATTGGGCTATACATTTATCTAGTAATGTGTATACATCCATGTCATTTACTGTGCTTTCTCAAGCACACAAATAACATCCACCAAAATCAACCACATTCTGGGTTACAAAATATACTCTAGCAAATTTAAGATACTAGAAATCATACAAACTATTCCTTCAAACCACAATGGAATTGAACTAGAAATCACTAACAGAAAGATAGCTGGAAAATCCCCAAACACTTGGAAATTAAACAACATACTTTTACATAACACATGAATCAAAGAAAGAGTTTCAAGGAAAATTTTTAAAAATTGATCTAAATGAAAGTTAAAATATAATTTACCCAAATTTGTGGAATGCAGTGAAAGCAGTGCTTAGAGGAAAATTTATGCATCACATACATGCGTCAGAAAAGAAGAAAAACATAAAATCAGTAATCTAAGCTTTCATAATAGGAAACTAGGAAATAAAAGCAAATTAAATTTAACATAAGCAAAGGGAAGGAAATAATAAAATTAGAGCAGAAATCAATGAAATTGAAAACAGGAAATTAATGGAGAAAATCAACAAAGCCAAAGTTGGTTCTTTGAAAAAAAAAAATCAATAAAATTGATGTCTCTAGCCCAGATAACTGAGAAAAAAAAAAAAAAGACAGATTACTAATAACATATATGGAAAACATTAGTAAGTTTAGAAAAATTTAATGTCACACATTACTGATGATTCCATAGATGTTGATAATAAAAGAATATAATGAACAACTCTATGCTCACAAATTTGATAATCTAGATAAAATGGATTAATTCCTTGAGAGATATAATTTACAGAAACTTAAACAGAAAGTGATGATTTGAATAGGCCTGTATCCAGGAATTTATATCAATAATCATAACTTGCCAATACAGAAGGTAGTTAGTTCAGATGGGTTCACTAGTGAATTCTACTAGACATTTTTTTAAAAAAGTATTCCATTTCTCTACAATATCTCCTAGGAAATGGAAGCAGAGGGGACACTTTGAAACTTCTTCTGTGTGGCCAGCATTAACCTGATATCCAAACCAAACACATTACAAGAAAGGAAAATAACAGCGATCTCTTTCATGAACATAGATGCCAAAACCCTCAACAAAATATTAACAAACCAAATTCAACATGGTATAAAAGTAATTATACACCATGACCAAGTAGAATCCACATTTTCAAGGCTGGTTTAGTATCCAAAAAGCAATTAATGTAATCCACCACATCAGCAGGTTAAGAAAAAAAAAATCATTATATCCATAGATGTAAACAAACAAAAAGACCCCACATTTGATAAAATTCAACACCCGATCATGATTAAAACACACACACACACACACACACACACACACAACCTGTCAGCAAACTAGAAATAGAGGGGAATTTCTTCAGCCTGATAAAGACCATCTCCAAAAAAAACAAAAACAAAAGCAAAAACAACAAACCTAAAACATATTTAAAGTGTAAAAAATGATGCTTTCTTAGATGCTTTCTGCTAAGATCAGGAACAAGGCAAAGATTTTGCTCTGGCCACTCCTACTCAACATCATACTAGAAGTGCTAGGTAAGGCAATAAGACAAAAAGGAAATGAAAGATATACAAATCAGGAAAGAAGAAATAAAATTGTCTTTGTTTCCAGATGACGTTATTATCTATGTAGAAAATTCCAAATAATCACACAGAAAAAAATCTCTTTCAGAACTAATAATTATAGCAAGGTTCCATTCAGGTTATGAAGGCTAATATATGAAAGTTAGTTGCTTTTTCATGTAACTGCAATAAAAAATGGAAATTTAAAATTAAAAATATAATACTATTTATATTAGAAACAGTAACAAAAATGAAATATTTGCATATAAATTTAACAAAATACATACATGAACTGTGGGAGAGAAACTGAAACTGAAGATCTGAATAAAGGGAGACATATTCCATATACATGGATAGAAGGGTTCAATATTATCAAGATGTTTTTTATTTTCATGTTGATCTTTAAGTTCATTCAAATCTCATCAAAATCTCAGGAAGTTATTTTGTGAATATCATCAAACAGATTCTAAATTTTATATGGAAAGACAGAATATCCAACAGATAATTGGAAATGAAATCTGGAGGAAAAGAATCTGAAGACTGACATTACTTGACTCCAAGACTTACTTTTAAGCTACAGTAATGAAGACAGTGTGGTATTGGTGAAAGAACAGACAAATACATCAATGGTGAACCCCGAAGTAGACTTATGCAAATTCAACTAATCTGTAGCAGAGGAACAAAAGCAATTCAGTGAAGGAAGGATAGTCTTTTCGACAAATGGTATAGGAACAACTGGACATCCACATGCAAAAACTGAATCTGAACATATACCTTACACCTTTCACAAAAATTAACTCAGAACTGATCACAGACTTAAACGAAAAATGGAAAACTATAAAACTCTTAGAAGATAACATAGAAAATCCAGATGACCTCCAGTTTTGTGATGACTTTCTGGCCACAACATCAAATGCACAACCCATGAAAGAAAATTCGAAAATGGGACTCCATTAAAATTCAGAATTTTTGCTCTGCAAAAGCATTTTTAATTAAAGAATAAAAAGACAAGCCACAAGAAATAAACATAATAGAAACTAAAAAAACAGTGGAGCAGATTAATGAAATCAGGAGCTGGTTCTTTGAAAAGAGCAACAAAATTGATAACCTTTTATCCATACTCCTCAAAAAAAAAGAAAGAAAGAAAGAAAAAAGAATCCCAACAACAACAAAAAAGACTCAGATAAACAAAATAAGAAATGAAAGAAGAGAAAAAATACTAGCAAACCAAATCCAACAATACATTTAAAAAAATCATTCACCTTGATCAAGTGAGATTTATTTCTGGGAGGTGAGGATGGTTCAGTATTCACAAATTAATCCATGTGGTACATCACATCAAGAAGAGGAAGGATAAAAACCATATGATCAATAGGTGCAGAAAAAGATGTGACAAAGTCACATTTTATCATGTCCATTCATGATAAAAATTCTCAATAAAGTAGGTTTAGAGGGAGTATACCTCAACATAATAAAGGTGATATAGTAAAAACCCACAGATAATACTCAGTGGTAAAAAACTGAGAGCTTTCACCCTTAGGTCAGGAATGAGACAAAGATGTCCACTCTCACTACTTTTATTCAACATGGTACTGGAAGGCCTAGCCACAGCAATCTGATAAGAAAAATAAAAGGCGTCCACATTGGTGAGGAGTAAAAATTTCATTCTTCGCTGATGACATGATACTATATATAGAATACCCTAGAGATTGCAACAAAAAACTGTTAGCATTCAGTAAAGTCACAAGATACAAAATCAATATACAGAAATCTATTGCATTTCTATATACTAATAATGAAATAGTAGAAAGAGAAATTAAGAAACCAATCCCATTTTCAAGTGCACCAAAAATAATAAAATACCTAGGAATTAACTTTAACCAAGGAGGTGAATGATATGTACTCTGAAAACTATAATAATGAAAGAAATTGAAAATAATACAAAGAAATGGAAAGACATTCCATGCTCATGAATTGGAAGAATAAATATTGTTAAAATGTCCATACTACCCAAAGTGATCTACAGATTTAATTCGATCCCTGTCAAAACACAAACAGTATTTTTAAAAGGACTAGAACAAAGAATCCCAAAATTTGTATGGAACCACGAAAGACCTCAAATAGCCAAAGCAATCTTTTTTTTTTAAATGTTTTTATTTCTTTTTGAGAGAGAGAAGAACAGAATGTGAGCAGGGGAAAGGCAGGGGGGCGTCTGGGTGGCTCAGTCGGTTAAGCGTCCAACTTCAGCTCAGGTCATGATCTCACGGTTGGTGGGTTCGAGCCCCGCATCGGGCTCTGTGCTGACAGCTAGCTCAGAGTCTGGAGCCTACTTCAGATTATGTAACAAATGCATGGCAATCGATAGATAAATGTATAAAAATGTGATGTGTGTGTGTGTGTATTACTCAGACACAATAGAGAGTGAAATGTTTGCCAATTGCAACAAGATGGATGGATATAAAGGCTATAGTGCCAAGAGAAATAAGTCACTGAGAGAAAGACAAATACCATATGATCTCTATCATATGTGGAATTTAAGAGACAAACAAAGAAAAAAGAAATAAACCCCCAAACAGACTCAACTATAGAGAACAAACTGATGGTTACCAAAGGGGTGATGGATGAAGGGATGGGTGAAATAGGTGAAGGGGGATTAAGAGCACATTTATTATGATAAGCACTGAGTAATGGATATGAAACTAAAATATCACTGTATATCAATTATACTCAATTTTTTTTAAAAATGGGAAAAAAAAAGACAAGTCACATACTAAGAGAAAACACATATCTGATAAAGGACTGGTATTCAAAATTTACGAAGAAAACCTAAAACTCAGCAATAAAACAACCCAGTTAAAAATGAGGAAAATATCTGAACAGACACCTCACCAAAGAAGTTATACAGAGGGCAAATAAGCATATGAAAAGACGGTCAACACGATATATCAATAGGGAATTTTAAAATAACAGATGACATTGTGAACCTAGTAGCATGGCTAAAATCCAGAACATCAGGAACACCAAATGCTGGTGAAGATGTTGGGTAACAGGAGTGTTGATTCACTGCTGTGGGGAATGGAAAATGATGCAGATATTTTGGAAGATAGTATAGCATTTTCTTACAAAGCTAATAGTTCTTACCATGCAATCTACCATTTGTGCTCTTTGGTATTTACCAATATGAGTTACAAACTTAGCCTTCCACAAAAACCTGCATACAAATGTTTATAGCAGTCTTGTTAATAATTGTCAAACTTTGGGAGTAATCAAGAAGTCCTCTAAGTTAATGGATAAACAAACCGTGGTACATCTACACATGGAATATTGTTTAGCAATAAAGAGCAGTGAGCTGTCAAACCATGAAAACACACGGAGGAAGCTTACATAAATATTGGAAAGTGAAAGAAGTCAGTATTGAGAAAGGTCTACATACTCCATATTTTCATTGATAGAACATTTTGGGTAAATCAAAACTATGGAGACAGAAAAAAAAATCCTTGTTTGCCAGTGTTTCAGGGAGGAGTTGAGGAGGGATGAATAGGTACAACATGGGGATATATTTTAGGGCAGGAAAACTTCTATATGACAGTGGTTGGTAGATATGTCCTTATACATTTGTCAAAACCCTTAGGTTATACAGTGCAAAGATTGAACCCTAACATAATGTAGGGCTTTGGTTAATAATAGTGTATCAATATTGGCACACTAATGCAGGATATCAGGAATAGGGGAAATAAGGATGGTAGA
Source organism: Crocuta crocuta (assembly GCF_008692635.1). NCBI lineage: Eukaryota > Metazoa > Chordata > Mammalia > Carnivora > Hyaenidae > Crocuta > Crocuta crocuta. The sequence goes on along the minus strand of NW_027531897.1, from coordinate 1,843,618 downwards.
CATTGTGAGGGAGTGTACGGAAACTCTGAACTTTCTACTAAATTTAAAAAAAATTTTAAACATTTATTTATTTTTGAGAGATGGAGAGAGATAGAGGTGAGAGGGGGAGGGGCAGAGAGAGAGGGAGACTCAGAATCCAAAGCAGGCTCCAGGCTCTGAGCTGTCAGCACAGAGACCAACACGGGGATCGAACCCACAAACTGTGAGATCATGACCTGAGTCGAAGTTGGACACTTAACTGACTGAGCCACCCAGGCGCCCCTCTACTAAATTTTTTTGTAAACATAAAGCCGCTCTTTTAAGAATGCCTCTTAATTTAAAACAACAAATTAAAAGTCTCCCCACAACTTTTTTTAAAAAAGAAAAAAAAAAGCTCCGTATTATTTGCCATTTAAAATGACATGTGGAATTAAAAACCACAAGAAGATACTACTATATATATGTACCAGAATGACTAAAATTATAAAGGTTAAAAATACTGAGTGCTGACAAGGAGCTATCAAGACATGAATTAGTTTATGATCATACATTGCTGGTGGGAGTGCAAAATGGGACTACTTTGAAAACCAGTTTGTTTTTTATAAAGATCAAGCTACACTGCAGTATGATGCAATCATTTTCTGTTTAAGGTAAAAAAAATGTGTCTAAACAAAAATGGGTACAAAAATGTTTAAAGTAGCTTTATTCATAAATGTCCCAATCTGGAAACATTTGGTCAACCCAAATGTTTACCAAGTAGTGAATGGTCACATTACAGTATATCCATAAAATGGAACACTACTCAACAATAAGCAGGAGTGCAACTACATGGGGGAGTTTCCCAATTCTTCTACAGTGTGAAGGAAGTCAGATAAAAGGCTATAAAAAAGACAGCCTAATTGATCTGTAAATGAGTGGTACAGCCCCTTTGTAAATTAGTTTTGCAGCTGCTGAGAAACGTAAACAGAGTTACTGCCTGAGCCAGAAAGCCCACATGTAGGTATATACCCAAACTAATTTAAAATTTTTTAATGTTTGTTTATTTTTGAGAGAGAGAGAGACAGAGCCTGAGTGTGGGAGGGGCAGAGAGAGAAGGCGGCACAAAATCCAAAGCAGGCTCTAGGCTCTGAACTGTCAGCACAGAGTCTGATGCAGGGCTTGAACTCACTGACCACAAGATCATGACCTGAGCCGAAGTCCAATGCTTAACCAACTGAGCAATCCAGGCGCCTCTATACCCAAACTAATTTAAAACATGTTTATGCAAAAATTTTTACATGAATGTTCATGTCAGCATTATTTAGAAATAGCCTAAACGTTTTAGAAACAATCCAAATGTTCATCAGCTGATGAATGAAAAACAAAATGTAGTGTATCCATACTACTATGTCGTTGAAGGAATAAAAAGGAATAAGCACTGATAAATGCCACAACATGGATGAACCCTGAAAACATGCTGAGTGAAAGAAGACAGACACAAAAGACCACATGCTGCAGGATTCAGCTTATAAGAAATATCAAGAATAGGCAAATCTGTATGATAACAACTAGGTTAGTGGTTTGGGGGGCCTGAGAGGAAGGGAAGAATGGGGCAGTGAATGCTGATGGGCATAAGATTTGTTTGCTTGGTTGGTTGGTTGGTTGGTTGGTTGGTTGGTTTTTTGTAACTGATGAAAATGTTCTGGAGTTAGCTGTGATATAACCTTCCAAATGTGCTTAAACACCACTGAACTATATGCTTAGAGAGGTAAATTTTATGGCATATATGAATTAGGTCTCAAATTTTAAAAAGGCTGTATACCATGATTCCATTTATATGATGTTCTGGAAGAGATAAAACCATAGTAATAGAAATCCAGTCCCAGGGCCTATGGGTTGGAAGAGGGCATTAACTGAAAAGGGGTAGGGAGAGACTGTGAGTTGATGGCAAGTTCCGTATTTTGATTGTGGCATTAGTTATACACCTGTACAGATTTGCCAAACCCATAAGGCTAGACTTAATATAGCTTAAATTTAGCATATGTGCACATGTAACTTATAGTTCAATAAACCTTACCAAAACAAAGTTTGAGAAACAGAATGAACAAGCATGAGAGACCATCTGAATCATGTATCACAGATGAACTTTACCTTGGGTCATATTTTAGGAAGCAGTTTTGTCCAGTAGAAACATCAGGAGCTTAGTCCCTCAATCCTAAACTCATCTCATAGGACCAATACTTTTAGATCTGTGACTTTGGGGAGATTCTTAATCTCTATGAGCCTCAGTTTCATTATCTGTAAATTGCAAGAAAAAGGGATAAGAAGAGAGTAATGGTGATTAGTTACTTAGTACATGTGGAGACTAATCTGAACATTTTAAGTTTGTTTGTTTTTGAGAGAGAGAGAGAGAGCAAGCGAGAGAGGGGCAGAAAGAGAGGGAGACAGAATCCCAAGCTCTGTGCTGTTAGCGCAGCACCACATGCCAGGCTTGAACTCACCAACCCTAACATCATGATCTGAGCCGAAATCAAGAGTCGGGGTGCATTAAATGGGTGACAGGCCATTAAGGAGGGCACTTTTCTGGATGAGCGTTGGGTGTCATATGTAAGAGATGAGTCACTGGACTTTACTCCTGAAGCCAAGACTACACTATATATTAACTAACTCGAGGATTAAAAAAATAAAAATTAAAAATTAAAAAAAAAATAAGAGTGGAATACTTAACTGAGTGAGCCACCTAGGCGCCCCCTAAACTGAACATGTTAAAATAATATTATAATGCTAATATAATTTATATTTAGGGCAGAACAGTCATAAAATTTATAAGGTTAGAAAATGCTTGACTAGTTAATAAATGTAGTCTACTAGAAGTTTCGAAAGCATCATACAAAATCAGCTGACTCTGAAGAGCCTGCTTGAGGGTGGAAAATAGTTGAGTGAGAGAAATGTGGTACCAGAGAACCATTTATCTGATGGAAAGATGACCAGTGCTGGGCTGTGCGGGCGTGGGGTAGGTGGGCTGTGAATAGGTAAGTAGCGCAATATATGCCTATTTTCTGTCCCAACTGTGAAACACCAGCACAGGTTGTGCAGATCAAATGGTTAGCAATATAACACTGAGTGCCTCGTCTTCTAACTTGCGCTGAGGTCAGTTAGCAGAGGCCTGAGGGAGTCTGCACATACATGGGTCTGCCTCCTTGGGTTTGTGAGCTGAGCTGCTGAGAGCAGCCTGGGTTAGCTCCCCACGCTCACGGTGTGGGAACCCCTTTCTCCTCGGCCCTATGTGAGAGCAGGGGAAGGTGTCACCTCTGTGCAGAAAGGGGGAAGGCCAGGATTTGGCTCAGCAGCAACTGGTTGAAATTTGGTCTGAAAAGCCTTTTGCTCTCTTCTCCCGTCATTGAAAGGACCTTGAGTTTCACAGGCCCTTCTGCTCCTCTTCCTCCCTGAAATCAAAGCCACGGCTCTGGCCCTCTTTAACACGTTTTGTCTGCCATACTGTTTTGCACTTTGTGAATACACTGTCTTGTACCTTTGTATCTGATTCTCTTTGTATCTGATTCTCTTTGTCTCTTTGTATCTTTCCCAGCTAATTTTGCCTGCTAGATGGAAAGTGTACTCCTGAGGGCACAGGGATGGCCTCATGTACCTGCGTTTTATCCTTGTAAGCACCCAGGATATCAGGTTTTAACCAACTCCTTATGAACTGACCAGATTTACTTGAACTCTTAAAATTAATCACCTAGTCTCAACCCTCAAATAATTGTCCCCAGAACTCCTAGCAGGGCCCAAGTTCTTTTTACCATTTTTGTTGAGATAAACCAACTTACAGAAAGAGATAGGGGGTTGTTAGCCAGCTACAAGCTCTCTGAGCCTCAGTTACCCACTATAAAATGGGCTAAGGTTTTTTTTTTTCTAGATTGCTGTAGAAAAGTATTGGTAATGTAACACAGCATCACATAGAATGTGCACAATAAATGGTAGCTTTGCTTGTCATTTCCTCTTTTAGAGGTAATCATTCACACACATCTATTAATAAAAATAGCATGAGGATGGGGCACCTGGGTGGCTCAGTTGGTTAAGCGTCTGACTTTGGCTCAGGTCATGATCCAGCTCAGAGCCTAGAGCCTCCTTCCAATTCTCTGTTTCCCTCTCTCTCTCTGCCCTTCTCCCACTTGCGATCTCTCTCTCAAAAATAAATAAATACTTTTTAAAAAATTTAAAAATAGCATAAGGAGAGTAAATAGGAAGAGTAAGATTCCTCTTCTATGAAAATGTCACCATGAAAACTTTGCAGGATGACTGTTGAGGGAGAAGAAGCCCTATTAATAAGCAGTAAAGAAGAAGCGCCCCTGATGGAGTGAGGGATGGTGTCCATCTCACAGCATTTGAGGAACATCAGTAGAGTGGGATGTGGAAGGGAGAGAGATTCTCCTATTTGTGCACCTGAACCTCTCGGTTTGTTTGGCATTTCTGTGTAAGGAAATCAAGTGTTTCCTCTAAATAAATGACAGCATTACGGAAGCTACTGATTAAAGATTTGTACTTGTGAAATTACTTTAAAAGCACAAGTTTTCAGACTTCTCCTTGCTTCATGAATTACTTAGTTTGCTAGCTTCAAGTTGGCAACTTGCCCCTTGGAGCCAAAACAGGTGCTTTTGGGAAGTGGTGAGGATTCAGAATTCATGGCATGCAGGGATCTATTCTGTGTCTGAAAACAGGCGAGGTGCCTGAAGCCTTCCTCTGTGTCTGTGCCACTTAAGTGCTGGAATCGTAAAACACAGGATGAGACAGAACAGTTGTGCAATTGTTTTAACATCCTCAAAGAGGATTTCAGAGTACCATAAGCTGCTAATGATTTTCATGAGGCAGGTGCAATTACATTTCCACTTCCATCCCTTTTTATCATTTGAGAACACTTACAGATTATTCACTGATTTCCATGGCAGAGGCTTTTTGTCAGAAAGAAATACTCCATCAGAAAATAGCAATTAAACATTGTTCAGGATGTCTGTATTTGGAAAGAAAATAAGAAAGACAATGAAAAACGACAACTTCGCAAATTTAAAGAATCTCAAGCAGTTCTCGTTAAGTTTTAAATGGTCACTTTATTTCATTTTACTAAGACTCTCAGTTACTAAGACTCATGATTCAGACTCCATCCAGTTTTTCTCCAAGGAAATCACATGCTTTACCCCTCTCCGTTCATCCCAGTTATTTTGAACCTTGTCGTCATTGCCTCGTTTTTATCTGCTCCCCATTCATTGCCTGTGTCTCTGTCTTAACTGCGTTCTGACTCCCTGGTACCTAAGGATAGGCCTTCACGTCCAACAATAAACTAGGTTAGAAGCACAACTCTGAGACCCCCTTAGGGCTTCAGAAACAGAGTCTTATTTTATGGTTTTGCAGAAGGCACTTTTGGAAGGGCAGGGTAGCACCTTGTCAGGAAATTTCCTCGACCTCAACCTTGCCACTTTCCCCTCTACCATCAGTAACTACTTTAGCTTTTACATTTTGAAGAATTTAAAAGGCATCACTGTGGGGTACTTGGGTGGCTCAGTTGGTTGAGGGTCTGACTTCGCTCTGGTTATGATCTTGCAGTTCATGAGATGGAGCCCCGCATCAGTCTCTGTGCTATCAGCCTATCGGTGCAGAGTCTACTTGGGATCCTCTGTCCGTTTCTCTTTGTCCCTCCCCTGCTTCTGCCCTCCCCTAAATAAATAAATATTTTAAAAACTAGATAAAAAGTATCACTGTTTAATTGTAACAGGCTGTGGAAATGCATTTTCTTGTGTCCCCAGCATGGTGGCTAAGGCCCAAAGTAGATACCAAAATCTCTGAGAAGCCAATTTACAAGGTCTGGAGAGCAGCCAGCATGGACAGCTGTCCTCTGGAGTCTGAAAGGCTTATCAGAGGGCCCCAGAATCATCTCTGTTACTCCAGCCACTCTTCCCTCTCCACACCTGATCATTATGGCAAGAGGACTGGGTGGTCACTTTTAGGAAGCCTGGTCTTGGAGAGAAGCTCCCTTTTACTTTCACACCATGGTAGTAACATGGGAGATTCAGCTTCCCTGAAGCCAGTGCGGCAATGTCTCCATAGATTCACCCATTCAACTGGTAATGCTGCCATGTCATTACCCTGTCACCCAATGGGGTAACAGAAGAGAAATGGAAAGTAAACATAAGACCAGGAGACGAGGTAGAGACCAAGCCACCCAGTGTGGCAAGAACATGTGAGCTGTTTTTAGACCAAGATAACCAACAAAAGCTAGTGGGCTAGAGTCCCACCACAGAGGGCAGCGAGAGAGTGGCCAGAGAGGGTCGCCAGTGCACAGTCACCCCCCAGATGGGGGCTGAAGGAAGGGTTAATGAGAAAGGTTAAGTCACAGCTGAATCTTCTCACCAGAAATCAGGCATTGAGGAAACTCCTTTGTTTCCTTGAGGAACACATGTGCTTGGCTCGGGAGACAGGCAGCAGCCAGGTTGGATGCCATGTGAAGACACTGGTGATTGGTCGGTGCTGGCAGGAGAGGCAGCAGGAACCGCCCACGAGAAGACTCCAGCTCTGGCAGAGAAGCCCCCTAGGGGAAACTGCCTCTCATTTTTTTTCCTCCCCTGATCCCTAGGCCTAAGGGAAAGAGCTGGGGAGAGGAAGCAGAAGTGTGTTAAAGGAATATCTTGTTCCTCTTGTCCCAGACAGGCCTAGCCAGTGCTAGCAGGGAGGAAGAAGGCGCCCCTTGAATGAGCTGGACACTTTAGTTTTAAGAGGAGAGGACTCGATATTAAATACTGGGAGGCATTCATTCATTGCCTGAGTATTTATTGATCACCTACTATATGCTAATACTGCTCTGGGTGTATAAAAGGATTAGTAAACAAAATAAAAGCTTGAGTGGAGACTGGCATAGGCTAATACTAAAAACAATAGGGAAACTATAAAATCTGGAAAAGATATCCTAAAAGGAGTTACTAACTAGTGAGGATAGAGACTCGACAAAGCACCTTTGGTGGATCATTGAAAAAAATCAAAGCCATCTCAAGTTTCCATCTTAAGGAGTCAAGACTGTACAAAACGCTGTTTACCTATTTTTATCAGCATACGCAGTTGATATCTGTATTTCATGGGCATAGGGTGGATCCCAGAGGGAATGGGGTTCAGACAGGAAGAAGACCAGCAGCGAGGACAAAGTAGGGAATGAGGCAGTCGAGGAAGCAAGAAAGCTAGGATCACTTCTCAGTTTTTGTTAGGCTAACCTTGCAGTTATTGCTGAGAAACCAGTTTAGCTGTTAGAGCTTCAAAAAGTGAATTCCTTCCACCCAGCCTTCATGCCACAGTAACATCGTGAGTACCACCTACATGCAGGATGCTAATCGTGAGGGAGGCAAACGTTAAGGAGGTATAGATCCTGTTCCGAGAGAGTCTAGCAGCGAAAGAAGATCTAGGCATAAATTACAATTGCATTATCTCATATTTGCATAATGCTTCAAAATTTACACGGTGTTTTCGCGTACGTTTGATTTTAGAGCATCGCTCTCAGATAGGCCATTCTTTATTTAGACAAGGTACTCAAATTCAGCAAGGTTAGGTACGTTGACCAAGATGCACAGCTAGCAAGTACAATTGAACCACATCTTTGAATTACAAGTATTATTTCCATGACATCTCACTTCATTCTCATATTCATAAAAAGCAGTGTGTGGTAGGTAGTGAATATACAATATTGTCCTAGAGAGCAGTGTTGGGGAACTTCTTCACAAAAGTTAAGTATTTCAGGCTTTGTAGGCCAGAGAGTCTTTGTTACAACTACTCCTGTTTTAGTGTGAAAGAAGTTGTAGGCAGCACATCAATGAATGGGTGTAGCTGTGTGCCAGAGATATATTAAATATAAAAAACAGGGAGCAGTTCAAATTTGCCCTGTAGTTTACTGTCTTTGCTATGGAAGGTAATAGGAAGACAGGATCATCTCTTCTTGGCAGTGGTGTACTAGTAAATATTTAATAAGTGGATCTCTGGGGGAAGTAAACCTGCTTTGTAATGTTCCCCCATTTCTGTGTTGTAAATACTCCCTTCATGGCTCATTTCAAGCTACCATAATGAAGCTCCTGAATGATGAGTTGGAAAGAGGCATATATAAGCCAGCCCCAGCACATCACTGCCTGAGAGTGTCACTGAAGACTTCTGGGCTTTGGGTAGGACATCAGCAGGTGAAGACAGAGTATAGATGGAACAGAAAGAACAAGATGAGCATCATAAGAACAGGCAAATGTCAAGCATATTCTGAAAACGATGGCCACTTCAGTTGGGCTGGGGCACAGGTTAGGAGTAAGGGGTCAAATCAGGTGGATGGGTGGCCCCACCAGGTCTAGAGTGCTCAAAGTCTTGAGTGCCACCCAAAGAGCTTGGGATTTGTTGAGTGGGCCCCTGTGGTCTCTGAAGCTTTGTAACCTGAGGAGAGTTATGGTCGGAGCTGTATTTTATTAAGATGTCTGTAGCAGGCATCTGAAATTAGCACAAGAGAAATTGGAGGAAGGGAGGCCTATTAAAAGAAAGAACCATCACTGAGATGCAAAACAGTTCGGATAGAAGTGATAACTTAAAACCATCAACCAGTTTGGTGAGCAAAGTAGGGGAAAGTAGAATAATTTCCTACCCAGAGTAGTGCAAGTCTGGTATATTCTTTGTCCTGCTTTCTTTCTTGTCTCCAGCTCTCTCTTATTCCCATCCTTCATAGATTGGCTCTAGTCCAATAGGTCTCAAATTTGAGAGGGCATCAGAATCACCTAGAAGTCTTTTTTAAAGGAAGGCTTTGTGACGTGAACCCATTTCCATGACATATCACTGCATCCTACTTTTTATGAAAAACAGTATGTGATGGTGAGTCTTAAGTAGAGGAACACTGGGCTATGAAGCAGGGGCCCCACCCCTAGAGTCTGCTTCAATAAGTCTGGGGTGAGGCCTGAAAATGTGCGTTTTTAACAAGTTTCCTGGTGCTGTTGAAACAGCTGTCTCTGTGACTGCCCTTTGAGAACCACTGTTGTGGCAAATACTGTGACTCTTTGAGTATAGATACTGCTCAGTCACCTCAAACCCGAGATTATTATTCACTCCCTATACCTGTCACATTGCCCAATTTTTCCTCACTGTAATACATCACATCACATTTCGCCTAGTTTTTCTAGAAAGAACCCTCGAAGTCTTCTTTTTCCTTTCTCTTTTACTCCCCTCCCCTAAGTGGTTGAATCATGAAGCTCTTTTGCTTCTGTTTACTAAGTGTGTCTTCAGTTCATGTATTGTCTTGTGGTTCCACTGCTGCCACCTTACTTCAGGCACCAGCATCTGATGTTTCATAGGGACCTTCTGTATGGAGTCCTACATGCCTACACGTCCTTCTCCAACATGCTCCACACTGTGGGCAAGGTGACTTCATAAAACACAAGTCTAATCATGTCACTCCTCAGTAGAAAGAACTTGTTTTCACTTGCCCTCAGGATAAAGCCCCAAATCTGTAACAAAGTCTACAAGACTTCGAGTGACATGGACTATCTGTTTCTCCACAGTCACTTCAGAGCACATCCAGTCTACACTCCCATCACATTAATAGCCAGTCAGCTTTGGAGCCTGTCATTCTTTCTCTGGAAGCTGGGCCTTTGGCATACAACCTAGAACAGTATTTATTTTTCTTCACACTTTGTTTGTACAACCCCTAGCTGTTCTTCACATCTGCTTAGGCGTCCTTTCCTCAACAAAGTGTTGGTTTACCCACTAGATGAGGTTAAATACACTCACTATACTTGTCTGTGGCAACTACGATTCACTTCCTGATATCCTTGTCAAAATAAAATTACTTCTCTGAGTGTAATTCCCAACTAGAGTCCAAGGTATCTGGAGAGAGAAACCATTTGTCTTGTACATCACCTTATCCCTAGTACTTAGCACTATGCCCACTAGATAACAGGAACTCAGAATGCAGCTCTTCCTTTATTGCTTCCCCCCTTTATCTTCGTTCCCTGTCTTGAATACTATAGAAAACATTAGTAGTCTCTTACCTGACATTCATTTCCCAGCCTTCTTCTTTGCTAACAGAGCCTTGATTTGTTCAAGTTATTGTCTAAAACGTGGCCAGACATGATGAGACCCCCCTTTGGAGAAATTCACTGAGGAGAAAGTTATTTTATTTTCAGTTTTGATGCAGAATTAAAAGTAAAGCAAACAGAAACTAAAAAGAATTAAAAGAAACAAAACTATTGACTTTCCACTTTGAAAGAAACTCACCCATTCATCCATCTACTCATCCAACAGGGACTGCTTTATGTGCAACAGTGTTTTAGGTATTGGATACTAGTGGTGAGGACAAGAAATAGAATACTTTCCCTAATAACAAGTAGGAATTGCCTACGTGTGTGTAGGTGTGTGTGTGTGTGTGCGCACAAGCATGCGTATTGGGAATGGGTACTGGCGTGGGGGAGCGCTGTGTCTAAAAACCTGGAATTGAGAGTCTTCGTGACTTATTGGAAGAACTGAAAACCTTTCAGAAAGGTCGGAACAGAAAATAAAGTAGGAAACGGTGAGACACGTGGCCTAAAATGTACATAGAAGAAAATCATGAGGGATTTTTTTTTTTTGGCCATCTTAAAGGGATTTATCCTAAGAACAATGGGAAATTTTGGAAGGATTTGAACCAAGTCAGGGCATTTTACATCATATTCAGGTAGATCCTGTTAGAGATTAACCTGAAGGATGAGAGAGGAAACAGTGAAAATAGAGTAAAATATGGAAGATCATTAGTCCAGTTGTTCTTGAAGTTTTCTCACCATGGAACAGATGAAAAAAGGATCTTTTTCTTTTTTAAAAATTTTTAATGTTTTTTTATTTCTGAGGGGGGGGGAGAGAGAGAGAGAGAGAGAGAGAGACAATGTGAGCAGAGGAGGGTCAGAGAGTCGGGGAGACACAGAATCCGATGCAGGCTCCAGACTCTGAGCTGACTGTCAGCACAGAGCCCGATGTGGGGCTCGAACCCACAAACTGTGAGATCATGACCTGAGCCAAAGTCGGATGCCTAACCAACTGAGGCACCCCATTTCTTTTTCTTTTTTTAAGGTCATTTATTTATTTTTAGAGAGAGAGAGAGAATGCACCTATGCACTCAAGCAAAGGAGGGGTGGAGAGAGAGGGAGAGAGAATCCCAAGCAGACCTCACACTGTCAGCACAGAGCCCAGTGTGGGGCTTGAGCTCACAAACCATCAGATCATGACTTGAGCTGAAACCAAGAGTTAGACAGTTAACCAGCTGAACTACCCAGGTGCCCCTTCCAAAAATGATGTTTTTCTACATATTATTTAAACTGGAGGGAATTTGAAGCTCCTAACTAGGCTTCCAGCTGTTGGAAGGGATAGGTCTGGGAATAGGTTCTAGTAATCCAGTAGTATGTTCACTTGTCTGAAGAGCATCTAGTATCTAGGTATTTCTGCACACCTGTAAGCCATTTTCTGCACTTCTCTTGGAAAGCTTCTCTCTTTTAAGACATCAATGTGAAATGCAAATAACCTCAAAGATTAGGAGGCACTCTGGCTGACCTGCCAGCAATTGTTTTCCAACTTCCTACTACCTCTCTGTCTCTGACTGGTCCTTTCCTTGTGGCTTCTAGATGACTCAAGGCTTCCAGATAGTTGTGACTTTCAGATCACTTTCTCTACCTCCTTTCAACTCTACACAGCCAAACCTCCTGGTACCTCTCTTGGGGCTCTATGCCAAGAAGATGACAGTGGCTACAACAGTGACAAAGCCAATTAGTTTAGTCACACCAATGTGTAAGACAATACAGTCTTACCCCACCATAACACCAACACACAGGTGTCAAGAAGGTCATTAACGTGAGATTATACCCGTGAGATTTTCTGATAGGAACACACTGAAAGAATTGAGGTGAAAAGTAGAGAGGAATTGGAAGGAAGTAGCAAGGATACCCACAGAGACCCCTGACTAAACATTGCTGATAGCACAGTAATTTGCCAGGTGGATTATGGTGGTGCTTAATTTGCATAAAAAAGGAGCTAGGCCTTGTAGGAGAGTGCAGTGTCTCCAGGCTGTACCTCCATATTAAACAACACTTTGTAGTCAGAGCGTTTGTTTCATCAAAAGGCTTCCTGGAGAGCTTTAACAAGCATTTAGTAATTAAATTTCAAAATATCCCTGTGAAGCAGGCGGTGTACTATTTTTCTGCCTTGTTCAGAAAGAAACCTACTGAGATATGAAGAGGCCAAAAGACTTGAGACAGAGGATGTCACCAGAAAGTTGGCTTTTTCATCTCTGGGTTTCACACACATCTAATAGGAGGTGATGATTCAGTAAATGCCTCCATGAAAGTAAATAATGCATCTGAAAAGATTAAGGACATCAATAGACTGAGCAGACTGTTGCTTCACTAATTCTGGACACCAGTGGATCTCTGAGTCTGGTGACACTGGATCCATCACTAGCCTTCTTGCAAAGTTTTTATATAGCCAGGCCCTAACACGTGGACAATCTCAGTCAACTTGCCTGGCGAAGACCAAGCATTTTTTCCCCTGGAGCTCTGTTTCAGTTCTTGGAGATATTTTCCTCCATAAAAGTAGACAGCAGAATTTCCCTCAACCAGAATCAGGAAGAGAGGGGTGTTTTTGCTCTTTTCCTCGGCTTTCTCAGCACACGTTTCCCAACTTGTGCCGTTGACTTGATGAGCATTATATAAGCTAAACAGTAGCATGTATGGCTTTGTCCGGGATCAGGGGAAGATTCCTAATTCCTATTTTATGTGTTATTGAGGTGGAGAAGCTATCTGTAGCTTTGTTACTGAAGGTACCTCATATGTGAAGAAAAATTGTGCCTAGCACTCACTGCTACCAATCATGTTGTGGCAACAGCGACTAGAGATGAGGAGGGATTTGAAGGAGATAGCTCCTTGCCACAAAGGAGTCTGTTTCTGAGCTCACACCTGCAAATGGCAAACTTACTATTCTTACCAGTGTGATTCAGAAGCTAGGATTTCTAGATCTCCAGTTTGTTTAACTCTTGCCGTCTCTATCCCATAGCACTTCCTTGAGAACACAGAGACTAAGAATACTTGCACCCTGGGTTGGGTGACCACACTTCCCATTCCATGGCATGTGACAGGTCACAATGTGGTTTTGAAGAGGCTGTGAGGACCTACCTTGTAGAACGGGGTGCCCACCCCGGTAGCCCTTTCACATGCAATTTTAAAAGTCAACAGCTGTAGTAATTTACTGTAAACTTCACAAAAGGCTTTTTTAAAAATTTTTTCTTAATGTTTATTTTTGAGAGAGAGACAGACAGACAGACACACACACACACACAGAGTGTGAGCAGGGGAGGGACAGAGAGAGAGGGAGACACAGAATTCAAAGCAGGCTCCAGGCTCTGAGCTGTCAGCACAGAGCCCAATGTGGGGCTCGAACTCACAAACTGTAAGATCATGACCAGAGCCGAAATTGGGATGCTTAACCAACTGAGCCACCCAGGCGCCCTCGCAAAAGACTTTTAAACCTCAGAAGTAGATTGCATGATTTTACAAGAGCAGAGATGTGTCACCTCTGAAACTCACCTACCAAAGCCTATGTAGAAGTGATTGGGACTTTGCAAGGTTCATGGCTGCCTCTCCAGAAAGGCAGTGAATTGTTCTAACCATGCCATATGACCTTGCTGCTTTGAGATTGCTGAAGAGGGAGCGAGGTTTTTCTGATGGGATTTAACTCCTTCTCCATCTTTTATAACTCATGCATCAGTGTTTATACTAGTTTCCTGCACACACATATTCCTCTTTCTCCCATATGGACATACAGCTTGGAGGTTTGGGGCCTCTGGAACATGGGAGCCCCTTCCTCACCTTGGTGCCTCCGCCCGGTCTCTCTAAACCAGCGGTTGTCTACCAAGGGCGATTTTGCCTATCTTCTTCAGAAGACATTGGTAATGTCTGGAGACCTTTTGATTGTCACACCTGCTACTAGCACCCAACAGGTAAGGGTGAGGGATGCTAATAAACACCCTGCATAAGACCACAGCCCACAACAAAAATCATCTAGCCCAACATGCTAGCCCTCACAATGGTGAGGTTGAGAGACCATGCTGTGAGCAATGACCATGTCCTTACTCTGTTCACAGTTCATGGTCTAGACTTCCTCGTGCTGTCCTCCACTTCTGCTGTTTTAGATGAGGTGATCCCCTGCACCCATCCCCACTCATGAGCCCTTCTTTCTCCCTGAGGGTTACACTCCTCTGTGCATACCCCTTTTTTCTTGGATTGCTCATTGTTTCTCCTGTAATTCCTCCTTTCCTCTTTGTCTATAAATATGGAGCAAGTTTTCCTAACTTAGTAGGAATCCACAAAATGGGTAGTAAACAATGGATGATTCAAAATCCTTCTCTAGGGGCACCTGAGTGGCTCAGTCAATTAAGTATCCAACTTCAGCTCGGGTCATGATCTCACGGTTTGTGAATTCGAGCCCTGCATCAGGCTCTGTGCTGACACCTCAGAACCTGGAGCCTGCTTCAGATTCTTTGTGCTCTGTCTCTCAAAAATAACTAAATGTTAGGAAAAAAAACAACAACAACAACAACCCTTCTCTAAACCTTTAAAGTACACCCTCTTTCTTTTTTATTGCAAGATTTCTCATATGAGTAGAAATACCTGCTTCCCTCTGTTCTTCCCACCTCCACATTTTTTAATGCTGTATTCTTCTACTTCTGTCCTTTATAAGGCCTTAGCTTTGGTTTCAGGCTTCACTGGTCTCAGCATTGTTGACCACTCCCTTTTTCATGAAGTTCTCTTCTTCCTTAGCATGTGCATTCACCTACATCTGAAGCCACTCTGCTGTCTCTCTTTAATAATTGGTAATGGATGATACACTGGCAAAATTCAGAATTTTTCTAACTGAATTTTCTTGCCACATGGTGTCGATAACACAACTCTCAGCATCTGATGTGTGAATAGTGAGTTGGCAACAGGTTTTGGGTAGCATTAAAAATCTCTTTCAACAACATCTCTATAAATCACAAAATGCTGTCCCTGCCTTTGAGTCTCACTTTCTACAGCAAAATGGGAGGTGAAAACTTATCATAGTCACCTCTCCATCTTTTACAGCCATATTCCTTCTTCACATCTGATTGGCTCATATTATACTACCCATTCATTCATTAGTATGGCTTCAGTTTTCACTTTTTGAAAAATGTTTATTTATTTTTGAGAGAGAAAGAGAGGAGGGGAGAGGCAAAGAGAGAGACAGAGAATCTGAAGCAGGCTCCAAGCTGTCAGCACAGAGCCTGGCTCAGGGCTGGAATTCATGAACCATGAGATCATGACCTGAGCAGAAGTTGAACATTTGACCAACTTAGCTACCAGGTGCCCCTTTAGTTTTTACTTTTGTATGAATGAATCCCATATCCAAATACCAAACTATATTTTTCATAGAATAATAGAAGACTCCTATATTTTTCTCTGAATTTCTTGAAACAATCTGGCCTACCAAACTTTTGGTGTGATCTTTGGATTTTTGCTGGCCTCTGTAGTAGGCATAGCCAGACTGGTCTACCCATTGGATGGATTCCTTCAGAAGTATTACTGGCCCCTTTAGCTTTTTGGAGTGTTCTTCCAGCACTCACGTCCTGGATCCATTGTGGATTTCCTGTCCACAGAGGCACTTTCCATCCTTCTCTGAACCTTCACCATTCTATAGTTTCTCTCAGAGCATCTGTGTCTCCTCATGGAGCACACACAGACTTCTGAGGCTCCTTTGCCTCCCACACAGAGTGTGGTCTGCTGAAATCCTCTTGCATCATTTTCCCTCCTGCTGCCTTCTCCAGTGCTGTCACTTCTGTGTTAGCTTTGTGTTGGTGCCAAACTGTAGGCTGGGATTCCTCTAGAGGGTTACATGTGACTCTTCACTGTGACTAGGAAGGCTGGCCAGTAACTCCCAATGTCAATCATCTGTTTCTTTTTTGTTTTTAATGTTTATTTATTTTCAAGAGAGAGAAGGAGATCAAACGAGGGGCAGAGAGAAAGGGAGATACAGAATCTTAAGCAGGTTCCAGGCTCTATGCTGTCAGCACAGAGCCCAACATGGGCTCCAACCGACAAACTGTGAGATCATGACCTGAACTGAAGTCTGGTGCTTAACTGACCAAGACAGCCAGGCACCCCTGTTTCTCTCTTCCTCTTTCTCTTTTTTTAAGTTTATTTTGAGAGAGAGAGAAAAACAGAGCATGTGAGCAGGGAAGGGCAGAGAGAGAGAGAGGGAGAGAGAGAGAATCCCAAGCAGGCTTCACGCTGTTAGCACAGAACCCAATGTGGGGCTCAGTCCCACAAACTATGAGATCATAATCTGACCCGAAACCAAGAGTCAGAAATTTAACTGACTGAGCTAGTTAGGTGCCCCAATTTTCTACTGTTTCTTAAGTTTATTCCCCTACTTCCCTTTCATCCCCAAATCCCAAGATTGAGGCACAGAGGAGGGATGGGAAGAGGGAAATCCAGCCATGGGGTTCCATTCCTAACTTTACTTTCTCCTTTCCCCATTGTTTCCCAGATGAAATAAAAACAAAACAAAACCAAAGTAAGCTTCCAAGATTTTCTTTTTGTGTGTCTTTGCATTTCCTGACATGGAACAAGTACAGTAGTCTCTACACCATCTTGGAGGTTGGTTTGGTCCAGGTTATTCTTGCCTTTGGTAATTGAACTCTCTTTTCTGAATGCCTGTAACATTTTTAGTCTATAATACTCACAGATGATGCATTGTTGTATTGTTAAATACATTATGTCCCATCTCCTGCCTCAACAGCTTGGTTGCACGATTTTCACGGTCTCTAGACCCTTGTGATATTATTGTAAGGTATTTGGCCTTTGTCTCCAGTTTCTGGCACAGAACTCCTGAAATGCTTGAAATTTTCTAAGCGCTAAGGGTGATGGGAGCACCTTTTGTTCTCAGGAGCTATAGATTGAGTTAATCACAAATGACCAGTAATGTAATCAGTCATACCTATGTATGGAGACCTTTTTAAAAACCCCTAAATGATGAGATTGGGGGAGCTTCTGGGTTGATGCACACATTTATGTGCTGGAGGATGGCACACCTGAAGAAGAAGGTGTGGCTCACCCTCCTCTATGCCTTGCCCTAGAAATCTCTTCCATCTGGCTTTTCCTGAGTTATACCTTTTATTGAAAACTGGTAAATGTAGGCTAAATGTGTTCCTGCGTTCTGTAAACCATTCTAGAAAATTCAGTAATAAATGAACCTGAGGGAAGAGGTTGTGGGAAGTCCCAATTTGTAGCCATTTGCTCTAAAATATGGAAGTCTTTGAATTTGCACCTGGCATCTGAGTAGGGGGACAGTCTTTGGGGACTGAGCCCTTAACATGCAGAATCTGTGCTAACTCTGAATAGGTAGTGTCAGAATTTAATTGAAATGTTGGACACTCAGTTGATGTCTGAAGAATCAGAGAATTGGTTGCTGTGAGGAGAAAAAAGAAGACCCTTTTGTTCAGTGTCAGAAGTATAAAAATGAGTAAAATTGCTCACTGTCACATCTGTCTTTGCATTCCCAAGGCTGAGGTGTATACTGTGTGTTTCAGTAGTTTTGATGGATTCTCTCCTAGTGTCAGAGAAAATGCTTCAAATCAGTGGGGGCAAGTGGTCATATTGTGATTCATTTTGAGTCAAAACTCAAGGAAAAATGTCAGAAACTACGAGTCACATTCTCACATGGGATTCTTTCTCCCTCTACTAATGGAGGTTGTTGCATTTCATTTAAATCCACGTGCTTAGTTCCTCACTAAGTGGAGATCTTAATTTCTATTTAATTCCTCAGTAAGTGGAGGTCATGGTATTTTCAGGTTCAGTTGGCTCATACAGGAACCATGAGTGAGACCCTAAACCTCTATTTTACAAGCTCAGTACCCTGTGAATGTGGATTAGAAGGACTGAATATGGGGAGATAGGAGGTATCCTAATAAAGCATAAGTAATGACTCCAAACCATGATTTTGAGTGAAACTCTATCTGACACAGTAAGTTACAAACACATTGTTTGAAGACTATTATTGTCTTAGTTTATGATAAAACTGGTTTTAAAAACCAGTGAAGCTGTTTGCTGATGATGCATTCCTTCCAGAGATGAAATTTAACCCCCAGAGTGAATTGCAATAAAGACACAGTACCAACCATTTGATGCACGTCTAGTGAACTGGCAGTAAGTTGGATGTCACTTAAAACCTCTTTCATGGGAACCACATGAGCTTGATTGTTTACCTCTGCCATACATCTAACAGTTAGATATTTTTCCTTGATTTCCTAAAGAGGAATATGTGGAGATAAATAGTCCCATCTGTTTACTGAGATGTATAAAACTAATATTCTCTCTTTCCTTGTCTTTGCTTCTGCCATCCAGCAACATGTTCCTGTGAGGTCTTCCCAGCTAACTCACCAATAATTCCATGCATGGAGTGAAGACAGATAAAGGTAACTGGATTTGGTGTAAGTAATTGCATTTCACTTTCTTCTCTGAGTCCCTCTCTATCAGTTGGATCCAAATGAATATAAAGTCTTTGAATTCATTAGAAATTCCACGTGGTGGCCATCTGTTAACAGATATAATGATTGCCTCACTCAGTGGTATCAGTAGTACTGCAGTCTCTAGAATGGCAGCTTAGTATCACCCAAGAGCTGCTTAGGAATTCAGAGTCTCAGGCCCCATTTCAGACCTACCGAATCATAAAGTCTTAGCCATCAGTGTTGTAACAAACTGTGTAGGTGGTTCTGATACACACTAACATTTAAGGATTTCTGCAACATGTCTCTGCTGCTCAAAGTGTCATCGGCAGAAGCATTGGCATCACCTGAGGACTTGTAAAACTGAACAATCTTGGACCCCAAGTCAGACCACCTGAATCCAATTCTGCATTTTTATAAAATATCCAGAATATTCATATGTACAGTGAAGTTTGAGAAGCCATGCCTTGTGTCTGGTTCAACACCGACTGCACATTGGAATCACCTATGGTGTTTTTGTAACAACAAAAACATATGAAGCCTAGAGATTTAAATTGACTTCATATGAGGTATAGCCTGGGTATTTGGACTCTTAAAGCTTCCCACATCGTTCTCATATACAGCAAAGTTTGAGAACGATGGCCTTACATCATACCAGAGACTGGGAAACCAAATATCACATTTTTCAACTATTTTATGTTTTCAGATGACCTAATTTCCACCAAGTAATGGTATCTGAGCATGATTTGGAAGGCATGTGTGAAGCAGAGTCAGACTCTGTGTTAGGATGCAGTTATTATGCTTTTCCTGTGGAAGCAGTTAAGACCCTACCGTTCATCTTTAGTTTCCCAGACATCAAGAGGTGGGGGATCCATTTTCCTGGGGTGGAGCTGAGCAGAGGTACAACAGAACTAGAGCTTGCATTCACAACAGAAGCTCACTGGGTTTCTGGGTGCCTGGTAATGATGGGGAATAGTTGTCTTGGTGAACAGCTCCTTCAGTGCCATTCCAAGTCATTCATGCAAACATCAGCTTAGAGCCCTTCTACCCACTTTGTAAGCATGTAATTCCTTTTACATCCTTCATCACTTAAAACAGCTGGAGTGGTTTCATTATCTGCTGGTGAATTCTGACTGCTCCATCCATGTAAGGTATAAATTCGTCCTGGTGGCTGAATTGAGCCATGTTTTGTGTAACATGAGCCCCTATCTTTCCATTTAAAAACTGGATTTGTGTCCATCAAAATATATATATATATATATTCCTGAGAAAACCACTCTACAATCCAAACTTATGATCCTAGCTAAGAACGCTCTTTCTAAGTGTTAACCCCACCCCTCTCATGCATCCCTCTCAAACTTAAGTGCTCAAGTCATATTCGTGATGATCATAAAATCTTGTGTAGTGACACCTTGCCCCATCCAAGTCTTAAAAACCCTTCTCATTTAGAAAGGCAAGAGTGATTCCTTTACTGCCTGGCCAAGAAATATGAAATCATTTTTTTTACTTATTTCAGGAGTCAAAACCAAACATGAGTTTTATCCTATAAATTCATAGATCTGCTTTATAGCTAGCAAAGAAAGAGAACCAAATGTACTAAGAAATACTTTGTTTTCAAATGATGTTTGTGATGACTACAGTTTTTTGTATTAGGCATCTCTAATTTTTCGAGAGTATTTTCTACACACAAAGAGTTACAATTGCTTTTGGTGTTGGAAACTGATGGTCCAGCCAGGGGACAGATGGGAAGATAAAAAGCAGGAAAAGGGGAGGGCGAGGAAGAGGAAATGCCCAGCATGACCAAAGTGGCCACAGATTCCCTGCACATGTAAGATAGAAGTTGCCTCGAGGCCCCTACCCTGTGTTTTAAATATAATTTTGAATTTTCCAAGTGTTTTTAGATGTCCCCTTCTACGCTGGTGGTTGGAAGTTATTAAACCATTCCCCAGAAGCTGTTTAGAAGCTGAGAAGATGGCATCTCATACAGAGAGATGATTGGCCATTCCCTATAGGATTTTCACACAGTGACTTTTATTCTGAGGAAGCAGAGTAGCCAGTCAACGGGCCATCCTCAACAAGACCATCTCAAGTGCTTTTTATAGATTATCTCATTGCCTGTCCCAAACTGCGTTCTGTTTAGCAGAGTAGGTGGGTTATGACAGGTGTGTGTGTGTGTGTGTGTGTGTGTGTGTGTGTGTGTGTGTGTTTAACTTGGGCTTTCCAAATAAGGAGGCTTCCTTCCTCATTACCTTTGATCTTTCTTTGAAAATCATCTCAAAGAGTATCCCCCAGTATACACCAGCTTCACTCCCAGATGGTGCAGGGATATATACAGTTAGGCTTACACTTTCAAGGGAGGTGGAGGGAGAGACCTGGAAGTGTACTCTAGGCCAAGACAAATGTGATCTTTATGAAGCCAGGAACATTAAAGATTATCCTCATGTACAGTGAGCCGAACCTAAATCCCACATGGAGATTGATATGCTTAGAGACACGAGCTTTATTTACACTCTCTTTCCCATTCAGTGTGTGTTTATCATGTTTAATTTATTGCTGGTTTTATGCATTTTTCTTTCACTGGTTATGGTGGTTTGTGGCTTGCCTTTTAACTTTGCAAAAGTTTGGTACACTGGAAATTTAGAACACCAAAACATTTTCCAAACAATTGCAAAATGAACTATGTCCCCAACTAATTTGATTTGGAGGAAAGAAAGAACAGAGTCTTGTTCACAGAGAGCCCTAAAACATAATTACTCACACGTGCAAACATGTTTAAGTGTGGGTTCTCAGCGAATGCTTATCACGCAGCACTTTCTTGCTCTAACTGTTGCCCATTAAAAACCTCCTGTGCCATATGCAGGTGTGATTATACAGCTAACTGCCAATTCTCACTGGCTCAAGGATCCTTTTAAAAATGTCCAGATGGATATGAATGTCGGATTTGGCAGTTAAATTATAGAGCCTGATATATCTCTTCTAAGTACTAGGGCACTGAAGCAGAGTATCGATGTTTTCCCCCACTCCTAACTCGATTTCAAAAGAACAGTTTGGTTTTTAAGCTGGGAATTATATTTCCTCATTTCTTCTGAATCTCAGAATAAACTTTGTTATGGCTTTTTTCACTTTTCTCCATTCCACGTATCTTAGGAACAACATCAAAATCTTTTCTTTTTATTCATTTATATTTTTTGTAAGCCAAAAGTCAGTCAGAAATTCGTATATTTTTGAGGTGACTGCTGTATTTAAACAATGCAGAGAGAAGGGAAAATAAAGCAATAGTATTGTAGCTCCCCAGGGTAGCTCCCCAGAGCCTGCCATCTGCCCTCCAGAGAAATGAAATGGTTTACAGGAGAATGACATGAGCAGAGTACAGAAAGGCGTCTCCTTGCTTCTTGATGATATAAATCACACATGCGAACATCTGCCACCCCCAAGACCACAAGGCTCAGCAGCAACTTGTTAGCGGCGCTGCAGTGGGAACGTGCCATACATATGATGTTACGATTTCCCCTTGCCCGGACTGGAAGTCCTCAGTGGTAGTCTGGAAACTCCAAGCAACGGGTCATCTTTTAAGATAACTTGTGTGACTGAGAAGATGTGGGCTTGCTTCATCTAATGTGCTGCATGGTGCTTCCTTCTTGATGCCCACGTGTGGGGCATCCCAGGGCAATGCCCACAGTAAGGTTGTTCCATGGGATGCTGTCTCGTGGTGGACCCAACATAGCATATGTAGGGATATGGCAAGAGGAGGCATGAGGAGTTTTAAAGAGCAAGGTATGGGGAGTGGGGAGAAGAAAGGAAGTGGTGTGTGTGCGTGTGTGTGTGTTTTAATGTTTATTTCTTATTTTTGAGAGAGAGAGAGAGAAAGAGAGGAGGGGCAGAGAGGGGGGAGACAGAGGATCCGAAGGAGGCTTTGCACTGTCAGTGCAGAGTCCAGTACAAGGCTCGAACTCAAGAACTGTGAGATCATGACCTGAGCTGATGTTGGATGCTTAACCAACTGGGCCACCCAGGTCCATCAGAAATGGTGTTTTTATATAGTGCCTGGCTCAGTCAAGGTGTAGTGTGACTACATGACAGTATGTGTACAGACAGCTTGAAGCACAGTTGGGGTGGGGGTATAGAGACAACCTGCCATGTGGTCTAGGATTCCCAGTGTCAACCAGCCAGATGACAGCCAAACTTCACGCTCACATCTTTCATATTAGGAAATAGTCCAGAATAAACATTTTAGATGAAATATAATAGGCAAGGTAGAAAAAAATTGGGGGAGTCATGTAACTTCATGTAACATTTAAAATGCTTTTTTTTTTAGAAGGTTAAAAAAAATTTTAATGTTTATTTTTGAGAGAGAGAGAGAAAGCGTGTGGGCGCGTGTACATGAGTGGGGCAGGGGCAAAGAGAGGGGGAGATACAGAATCCAAAGCAGGCTCCAGGCTCTGAGCTGTCAGCACAGAGACTGATGTGGGGCTCGAACTCACAAACCATGTGATCAGGACCTGAGCCAAAGGACCTTAACTGACTGAGCCACCCAGGCGCCCCTAAAATACTTTTAAGTATAAACAGTGAGAGTACATGAGGAAGCAGGTAATAAACAAAATTAAAGCAGTGACCTCACGTTTTCTGGCCTGAGGATAAATTCCCTTCAGGCAAATTCTCTCTGAACAACCTACCCCATCTACTGATTCCTTATGTAGATACAGCTTAAGGATTTGTGTCCAAATTGCATACTCTACTTCGTTTGAGCATTACAAAAGTGTACACTAATGGCTAATAGACGTCTCAAATGGAGCATGCCTCAAGTTGAACTCCTGATCTGGCCTTAAAGACCGAGTTCGGTCTCACTGATGGCAAGTCCAGCCTTCCCATTATTCAGGCCGAAAACCTTAGTGTTACCCTGATTCTTCACTTTCTCTCAATTCCCTGTCTCCAACAGTTCCAAATATCCTTATGCTTCTCCCTTCAAAAGACTTTCCATCACTTCTGCTGTGGCGACGGTGGGTCTGAGCACATATTCCCAACTCTGTTCTGACTGCAGTCCTCTCCCTACCAGCAGCCATGTGATTAGCACTCTTCACAGCCAGAGGAGCCTTTCAGACATAAATTGGATCAAGTCCCTCCTCTGTGCCAGACTTCCCAACGGCTTCCTGTTTCATTCAGAGTGAAAGCCCTCATCTTCAGCAGGCCCCCAGAGTGCTAGTGACCTGGCTGGTAACCTCATGCCTTACGTGCCTCCCCCCACCCCCCACCCCCAACTCCTTGTTCTTTACACACTCCAGACACACCACCACCTTACAGGGCCATGTCCTGCTGTTCGCTCTGCCTCACATGCTCTCCCCACATGGCTGACTGCCTTGGTCTCCCACTTGATCTTTGCTCAGAAGTCACCTTCCCAATGAGGCCTGCCCTGGCCATTCCATTTATTGTAACTGAGCCTCTCCAGCCCCTGTAACTGCTTGCTTGCTTTATTTCCTTTCCCCTAAATAATTTACACATTTAACCATACTCTACCATTTACTCATTTGTTAGCTCGCTATCACTGCCAGTAGACTATGAGTTCCAGGAAAGCAGGTCTCCCTCCACCCCCGTTTTGATCACTGATGTCCCCTAACTGCCTGGAACAGGGCTGGCGCATAGTGGGTGCTCAATAAATATTTGTCGAATGAATGAATGAAATCATCTTCATCATAATGTTATCAGATTATACTTTTATTTTTTATTTACTAATTTATTTTTAAATGTTTATTTTTGAGAGAGAGGGAGCCTGAGTGAGGGAGTGGTAGTGGGGGCAGAGGATGCTAAGTGGGCTGTGCACCGACAGCAGCAAACCTGATGTGGGGCTCAAACTCATGAACTGTGAGATCATGACCTGAGCTGGTCAGATGCTCAACTGACTGAGCCACCCAGGTGCCCCCAGTTTATACTCTAATATTCCAGGAATATTTGTAAAGAGTTTTCACATTTGTGTGGCCTCCTTTAAGCCTGTGTGGCAGGCATTACCATAATCCCCATTTAAAGAGAAAAACAAAGGCAAGAAGACTGAAGAACCTAATTTAACACAACATAGAAGTGCAAGAACCAGGATGGAAACCTCTGTCTCTCGTACTGCAGAAGCCAGGCTCCTCACCCCTGCTTACAATAGCAAGAAAACAGAACACCTGGCTAACCAGTGGGTGAAACATATGAACAGACACTTCACCAAAGAAGGTGTATGGAAGGCCTATAAGCACATGAAATAGATCTTCGGCATCACTTGTTACTAGGGAAATGTTGATTTAAAACAAGATAGTATCAGTACATACCTGTAAGAGTGACTAAACTTGAAAAAAGTAACCATACGGAGTGTTGGTGAGGATGTGGAGAAACCGGACCCTAACTCACTACCGGTGGGAACATAAAATGTTGCAACTGCTTTGGAAAAGTTTAATGGTTTTTTTAAAAATTTAAACAAACATGTACCATATGCTCCATCTTCTTAACTCTTCTGTGGCTCGCCAGGAGAAATGAAAGCTTATGTCCTGCAAAGATTTGGGCATGAGTGGTCATAGCCCCAAACTGCAAGTGCCTGAAACTTGGACAGGTTTCAAATGATTTCACTCTTCTTATTTCCACCCCATTGTTTTCATTTCCCTCCTTTTTTTTTTTTTTTTTACCCCCATGGTAAGGGTATCGCTTTACACAGTCTAAATTCATTCTGCCCCTGCTAGCTTCTTCCAGAAGATAGCTGGATCTCCTTGCCTTCTTGCAGACATTAGAGGAATTACGTTTTCACAGAGTCATGACACGTTCCCTGGGGATTCTCAGGAAGAAACAAAATGAACCAGATCCTTCTCATCACATGCAAGGACATGCCAAGGATAACTCCTCTAGGTGTTTCCTTACTTTTCCTCCACCAAACTGCCGGACTCTAAGAAAGACAAGGTCTGGGGGAGATGCTGTCTTTCTTGCATTTGCTGCCACTGCTGGGAATGGAGCCAGTCTGCCACCCTTCTCTGGTGTCTGTTTTTAATGCCTCGTACCTTTATGTCACCAGTGGGCGAGGTGGCGCTAGCAAGAGTTCCTAGTTTCATCCATCCAGTCCATCCAGAAAGTCTCTGCAAAGTTCTCTGCCTCAGCTGAGTGGTTAGGACGGTGACAAAAGGAATTTTTAAAAGAAACTGGCATTTAAAAGAAAAGCCATGCTAGAAAGGAAGACTAGGTCAGATTTTTACTTTAGGCACAATTTCCCTATCCCTTCCTATGTAGGCTGGGAAGAAGCTATCAAGTTCACACAGATGGTAGCATATCACACTAAAGGAACACATCATGTATTTTTAACGTCTGTTTTAATGTGAAAGCTATATAAAGAAACACAATGCCAATTTGGCATGTCAAATTCCACCAGTTTTTTAAAACTTATGTGGCTTATAATTTTTATTGTAGAGTTAAAAGGTGAAAAAAAAGATAATTTATAGTGTTCTTTCATTGCTTAAGGAATCCAGCAGTTTTTATGTTTCTTAATGTGTCTTAAAAATAATAGCAGCTTTTCACAGCTTATCTCTCTCAGCTTGTGATGTGCCACATGTGTGATATGCTTTGGAGGAAGCTGGGGTATTACTCTCGAATAGATCCATGCTTATGTGTTGGCCTTGACAGTCAGTAGCTGAGTGGCACCGAGCCTTCTTCATAGATATCACGCAGATCGGGGGTTGACTACCATTTTCTGTAAAAGCCAAATAATACCCATTTGGGCTTTGTAGGAAAGAAACATCTCTGTTCCAGCTACTACTCAGTTCTACCACTGTGGTAGGAAAGCAGCCATAGACAATAAACGAATCAGTGTGGCTGTGTTCCATTAAAACTTTATTTACAGTCACAAGCTTCAGTCCAGATTTGGCGCATGGGCTGTAGTTTGCTAACCCAGATACAGATAATGGTGCCTTTCTCCCAGGGTTGCCCTGAGGGCTGTATGCCCTGTGTCAAGTGATTAGAACAGGGCCTGGCTTCACATCAGCTCTAAGACAGAATCAGCTCCCTTATCCAGTGCCTCTGTGAGTGCCAGTGCTTACACCTGTGATCCCACTTCCACTGTGCTTGGGTGGGGGGGGGGGGGTGGGGGGGGGCACGGGGGTNTGAGGGGGGGGGGGGGGGGGGGGGGGGGATGTGTGTGTCAGCAGGGTATCAGACTGTTCAGGGAAGAGTTCCTCTTTGCATCCTTCTTACTATGTGCGAAAGCACTTTTAAAGCTCTGAGCACAGAATGAATGCCAATTGTTATTTTCTTTTTCCCCTTTCCTGATGTCAGGGCAAGGAGAGAGAAAAGCATTCCCAGAGGAAGTGACCCCTTGGCCCAAGGCAGCTCTTTATTAAATCTTCCTGTAGAGTTTTGAGAAAAAGCAGAACTGATTGGAAAGTACCTTTCCCCTCTTCTGGAGAGGTTTTCTGATTTTGTGATAAAGAAGTTCAAGGCATATGTGCAATTTGAGTTTGAGAGAAAGGTGACATGTCTGAACAGTTTCTGTTTGAGCCTCGTCCCAACATGGCAAAATAAAGAGTATTTACAGGAAAATCGCTGTTGCTTTTGAATCGGTAGCAAGAAGTAGAGTCTGCCCTATCGTTGGTTTAGGCAGTAAACCTCAAAGTTAAATTTGTTGGGAATCTTTTGAATTCTTTTTAGAAAGTGATACATTTCTATTTTACAATACTTGGAAAATTTTAGAAAGCATAAAGGTAACAAACAAAGCAAGAAAAGCTAACAAAGCTTTACTCTCTCCATGTAATGTTGACTTGTGTTCTTTTACCCATTCTCATCTCTTACAATAGATGGAGACTTTCTCCATTGTTTTCATTTACAAAATTGGAGTCATAGCCCATGTTCATAGGGTTACATCTATAAGCTGCTCTTTTCACAATAACTGCATCAAGTAAACACATTCCCGTGTCTTTAAAAACAGTTTACGACATCATTTTTAATGGCCACCGAGGATTCCAAATGTTGAGATAACACATTCAGAGGCTGATCTTTCGAAACTGCCTTTAGGAACTTTAACTCCTCCTTGGCACCTTTGTCAGAATTAGGAAAAGGAAAAGAAAGAGACAGAGAGACAGACAAAGGGAGGCACGCAAGGAGGGATTGATGAAGGCTCAAATGCATTCATTTGTCTCCTTTCTAAAGCAGCCGAAGGTTAGGTAGGTGCAGGAAAGTCATAAACCAACACGATTGTCCTTTCCAGGAGAGTCAGAGCTGCAGCAGGGCAAGTGGGCATGAGTCTGATGTGCCAAGAGGCTAGCGGGAGCCCCATGTCAGCGGCCAACCTGTGCGAGCTGGGGCACTGCCTCAGCCACGGGGCTGCGTGGTGACAGTTCAGGAGTTGACAGCATCTGTTTCTACAGCAGAACCACCACATGCATGCCCCATCTTGATTAATTGGGTTGTTTCATCTTAGACATTCTCCTGTCACAGAACATTCCGTGCTTGTGTGGAGCGATAATGAGTTACCCCAGGGATAACCTCTTTAGAACTAATAAATCTGTTCCTCTTAGAGTAGTGAATTATCTAAAGATACAGAGTGATACATTAATAACACTTAATATTAGAACATTTGTGTCTGGATGGGTATGAAACATTGTATGTTAGCAATTAACCCCTTTGTTTGTGGCATCAGTGAATGAGAGGAGAGTTGGATTTAAGGATTTGTTAAATGACAAAGTCCAGTGACCTTAATTACTCTAATCTTATCTGACCTAGATGAATGAAATGCATTTCCTGCACATAAAATGGTGAGCATTGTTACCTTATCATGTGTAAGCTGCTGGTCAGATGTCTGATGTTAAAAACAAAAATGGAATGACCAGTAATGAAACATAGACTAATTTATCCATAAATCTCCAAAACAGAATTAAAGGTACTGGACCACATAACATCTTCCTTCAATCCTTTTCTAATTTCTAACTAGAAATTGCTTTCTTGCTCCCAGTTGTAAGAGTTTTACTTACCCATTGTGAAAACAACAGATGATGAAAAAACATGCAGAGAGAATGTAAAAAAAAAAAAAAAAAAATCCATGATCTGATTATACAGATATAACCAATGTTTACATTTTGGTTTATATCCTTCTAGCAAACTTTTTTCTATGCACATATATAGAGAAATATATATTTATTTTCCTAATATACAGGAATGGAAGCATGTTATACATATTGTTTAATAACATTCCCTTTTTTATGATAAACAATATGTCTTGGGCCAGTATCGTTCCTCTTCATTCAGAACACAGAGATTTAATTGCTTTTGTTCCTCCTCAGAGCAGCTGCCCCCACCCCCAGCTTCTTGAAGTCTGTCCCCCACACTCACTGCAGAAGACAGTAAAGCCTCCCCAGATTCTGCTTCCCTCACTGGGCACAAATCCCTCCACACAGGCCATTGTTAAGGATTTCACTGCTAATTGACTAGGAAAACGGATGATAGAAAAATAACCACCATGGTAGGTTCTATAGATTTGACGTACTTAGGCTTTTCTGGTTCCCTCCCTGGGTGGTCCCTGGGTGGCATGAAAGGCTATTGTTTGTCATCTTTGATCATGCATAGAAAGCTCATCAAATTCCCCCTCACTTAGACCTTTTTTTATCTTTATCCTCTGTAGGTCAGTGATTCTCAAGCTATCTAGGAGAAGATCCAGATGCTTTCTGTTTTATTTTCCTTTTAAAGTATTGTTTTGTGTGTGTGTGGTAGAATACACATAATATAAAATGTACTCTTTTGCTACATGTAAATGTGCAGTTCAGGGTCATTAAGTACGTTCATTGTATGTTCAAATCCATTCAGTGTACATGCAAATACATTATTGTGCAACTATCACTACCCCGTCCATTTTAGAGCATTTTTCGTCTTCCCAAACTGAATCTCTGTACCTGTCAAACAGTAATTCTCCATTCTCCTCTTCCCCGGCCCCTGGCAACCGTAGTTCTGCTTTTAGACTTAAAATCAGTCTGTTCTCGGTACCTCATGTACCGAGTGGAATCATATAGTATTTGTCTTTTTGTGACTGGCTTATTTCACTGAGCATAATGTGTTCAGAGTTCATTCAAGTTGTGGCATATGCCAGAATTTCCTTCCTTTTAAGGCTGGATAACATTCCCTTTTATCGAATATACCACAGTTTTAATCCATTCACATCTTTGGACACTTACGTGGCTGTTGTGAATAATACTGCTTTGAATCTGGCTGTACAAATATCTGAGCTGCTGTTTCAGTGAGATTGTCGCATCACATGCTAATTCTGTTTTTAATTTGGAGGGCAACCACCATACTGTTTTCTACAGAGTCTATACTATTTTATATTCCTGTGATGGTCAAGGCTTCCAATCTTCCCCTTGCCAAGATTTGTTGTTTCTGGGGTCTTCCTGTTGCACTTGTTTGATGGTAGCCATCCTGATGAGTCTGAGGGGGGCATCTTATTGTGGTTTTGATTTGCATTTTTCTAATAATTAGTGATTTTGAGCATCTTTTCATGTGCTTATTGGCCATTTGGGTATCTTCTTTGGTGAAATGTCTATTCAAGTCATTTGCTCATTTTTTAATTGAATTGTTTGGGTTTTTTGTTGTCGTTTTGCTTGGATTTGTTTTTAACTTCCCTTCCATTGCAAATTGAATCTTTTATAAAATAGAGTAAAATTGCTATCAGTGAATTATTGGATACCAAGAGGAATGATGTTAAGTCCTAGGACATCTGTTTCTAGCCAGGATCCATTTACCCTTCTACCTTAAATGACTAGGAAACCAGCAAAATATACACAACAATGGTTTTCAGATAGTGGGCCAGAGTCCCTTTAGGAGTATGATGCTTCTAGAGAAGGGAAAGAAACAAGATGAGTCCTATTATTCCCTCAGCTTACTGCTGGAGGCAGCCCAAAAGCACGCCTTGAGAAGATCGAACTGATCCATAATAACATCCCTGCATTTCAGAACAAAGTTGATTACTATGTAAAGAAATACGGCTAAATCCAACTCCCTGCGGTGGGAATTCACACCCTCCACAATCCAGTTAAAAAATTACCAGGTATGCAAAGAAGTAGGATAGATGATATATAAGCAGAAGGAAAAATCAACTATTAGAAGATGAACTAAATAGACAAAAAAAACCTCATAAAATAGAAGTCCCATTTCAAAAAATACTAGGTTCAATAGATAAAAAATTATTCTCTCCAATTACTGTAGTAGTTTCTAAATATGTATTCCCAGCTTCTGTACATATCACGCCATGGGCTGGAAACAATTCACAGGCCATTGCACCATCAGTAGACAACATTTGCTATATATCCGCTTATACCAGTTTTGTTTTTAACTCCCAGCAGATTGAGTTGGATGTGTGGTAAGGGCAAAATCACTTTTGACTACATTGCCATACAAAAGCCTTGTGTCTCTGCGTGAATTTTGTATCTCAAGGAATTCCAGACGGAGTGACTCCCACCTCAGTGGGTTTTCAGCACCATGCCAGATCCCAAGGGAAAACCTAAGGTGTGGTCTCCAGAGTGAAGTGTGGCTGGGAAATTTATGAGAAGCCTAATTAGCACTGTCATTTTAGATAAGTAGAGGCACAGAGTTTTAAGTAAAACCCTTCTGAGCCTAATTATTTCTTATTTTAGCATGAACTTTAGAGGAAACTACTAAATCATTCTGGGAATAGGTCCTCAGTTCACAAGATGCTGGGAACTAATTATTTAATGGATTCAACTGCATGCATGTTGTAACTGCACCATCTAAAGACACTTATACTGGAAGAGCCACCGCAGACCTCTAACCAGCTACCCCTGTGAGGCAAAGGTCCGTGGACACATCATTCCCAAAAAGAATGGAGTGTTTGAGGTTCTGTTAATTAGCAGCTTTCCTTTATACCCTTGGAGTTTGCTGCTCATCATCTCCAGGTTCACTGGTTAACTAATAAATGTTAACTATCTATAGCTATATGTCTAGTCATGTTCACTAATTCTTTCATTCATTCACATCTGCTCAAGTAATGCACGGTATATGAGAGGTTAATTTAAAAATTACACAACTGTTAAAAAAAAAATTTAAAAAAAAGGGGCGCCTGGGTGGCTTAGTCGGTTAAGCGTCCGACTTTCGCTTAGGTCATGATCTCGCGGTTCGTGGGTTCGAGCCCCGCGTCGGGCTCTGTGCTGACTGCCAGCTCAGAGCCTGGAGCCTGTTTCAGTCTGTGACTCCCTCTCTCTCTGACCCTCCCCTGCTCACGCTGTCTCGCTCTCTCTCTCTTCTATAAATAAATAAAAACATTAAAAAAAAATTTAAAAATTACACAACTGGCCTCTGCTATAATTTTATAGAGCACAGTTAGATAGTTTTTGTTATTTTCAGTGGCAAAAGCATATCTACCTGAGGGCAAGGAGTCGGGTCCTTAGGTGTGGGTGGTGGAATCATTCAGCAAGTGCTGGTCGCCTGTCATCTCCTTCATCATTTACAAAGGTTCATCATTCCCTTTGGTTTCCCCCCACAATCATTAGTGTCCATTTCCTATGAAGGGGCCATTTTGATCTGTCAATGAGGAAAACTATTAGGTGGCAGAGTACTGAGCGGTGACTGCCTTGTCTGGGTGTTAGTACGTAGACCTCAAGTGCTCAGAACAATGACAGAGGTGATGCCCTAACTGGGCTGGATCAGAAGTGAAAGAGGGCAAATGGCCTTTTCATTTTTTTAAATTTAAATACAAGTTAGTTAGCATACAGTGTAGTCTTGGCTTCAGGAGTAGAACCCAGTGATTCATCTCATACGTATGACACCCGCTGTTCATCCCAACATGTGCCCTCTTTAATGCCTGTCACCCATTTAGTCCATTCCCCCAACCAACACCCCTCCAGCAACCCTCAATTTGTTCTACTTAAGAGTCTCTTATGGTTTGCCTCCCTCTCTGTTTTTATCTCATTTTTCCTTCCCTTTCCCTATGTTCTTCTCTTGTGTTTCTCAAATTCCACATATGGGTGAAATCATGGGATATCTGTCTTTCTCCCGCTGACTTACTTTGCTTAGCATAATGCTCTCTAGTTCCATCCACATCAGGCCTGGTTAGTACTTTGATGGTACTCTTTTCATTTCATAATTTCGAGTCCATATCCCTTTATCCTGCTGAGCAAAATAAAATCTCATGGTGATTACAGTCATGTCTTAGAGGAGGCTCTGCCAAGACACATGAAGAGGTGTCCCCGACTTGGGGATTCATATCTGAAATGCTTGATGATTGCCCAGCATAGCTACAGACAACTTAGCATATCTATAAAACAGTACCTTTCCTGTTTTCAGTGGGACACTGATCTGTGGGGTTGATAAGTTTCTTTATGAGGCTCAGTAGGTATTCCCTATACACATGTGGAAACTAAGGTGATGAGTGGCCACTGGGGATGAATGCTCTATTACTTTTGGTGACAGTAAATAAATTTTTTTAGAAATGGACTGGAAGTCTTGTCTATGGAGAAAGGACTCTTTTAGTTATCCTTAGGCCTGGCTAAATTGGCTTTCTGAAATGAAAATGTAATATTCCTTAGAGACTGAGTGTTCACAATGAATCACTTTCATTTAAAAATAATCATTTAGGGGGTAGAGGTGAACTCTATGTTAACTAGAAGTGGCAAAAAAAAAATGGATAATAAGGACTTTATTTTTTGTTTTTCTGCCTTGTAGCTTTCCTCTTTGGCATTCTCTAAACCTATATTCCTGGTCACTTTCTTGTTGTTTGATCTGTGTCCTCTCTTGACACCCTCAGACAGTCCCTTGGTTTCAAATATCACCATTGCTCTGTAAAAAATAATAGAATCTCTCTTTGTAGCTATGGGCTTCCTGTTATATGAGTGAATAAATCTCTATCAGCTGAGCCATCTTGCTTTGGTTTTCTCTTGCTTGGATCCAAAAGTGTCTTGACTCTTTTTCCCCTGAGCAGTAATGGGAGAATGAATCACCTTGAACCCATGAGCCTGTCACTGTCATGGACAGAAGTAATCTTTGGTAGTGGCCCAGTCTCTACCAAAGCATTACAAATTTGTCATCTAACATGTGAGACTTTCCTGAATTTTGTCCTGACTTACCTCTCCAAGCTCATTTGTTACGTGCTTCATTTACACAGTTCCTTCCAGTGAATAAATCACTTTAAGAACTGCAGGGGCTCTGGGAGGAGGGGCTGCCCAGCCTCTCAGCTGTCTAGGCCCTGGACCAAAGCCCACCCATTCCCTGCCCCCACTCCATTTCCAGGGGCTGAACATGGAACTAGCTGATGTCAGCCCTATTTTGACCTAGAAAGTCACTCCTGTTTGGGAGACAGAGTTGATTTTAGAGAGTTGTTCTGTGTCCCATTTTAGAAAAAGAGCAACTCAAATGTCGTGAAAGGTGAGAACTGCTTTTGAGAATATGGCTCCTGGACCCCTGAATTCTAGGATCAGAAAGCTGTGCCCTCAGACCATGAGAGAGAAGACGGGGAAAAATAGTTGGGGAGAGGGAGAGAGGCAAACCATGAGAGACTCTTAAATGCTGAGAACAAACTGAGGGCTGTTGGGTGGGAGAGAGGGGAAGGGGGGTGATGGGCATGGAGGAGGGCACTTGTGGGGATGAGCACTGGGTGTCATATGGAAACAAACTGGACAATAAACTATTTAAAAATATATTAAAAGTAAAGGATTCTTTGAATCAAACTTAAAAAAAAAAAAGAAAGAAAGAAAGAAAGCTGTGCCCTCGGGATACAAGGTTCTCCTCTGGCTGCAGGAGGCACACCCAGAGAATGATGAAGTGGCAAGACCAGTTTCAGTGCACAGAAAAACAAAGAGGGACAAGGCATTCAGGTGGCCAGCATGAGGGGACATAGCCAACAAGCATCCAGTCTCTGTCACACAGCTGTGTGGGCTACAGTATGAGAAGAACTCAGAGAGCCTGTTCCTGTTTGTGACTACAGGCTCAGGAGTTCACCCAGTTCCTGTAACCCTAAAGGGAGTAACTCCCCACCATGAAAAGAGAGTCAAAGCCAATGTTAGAAAGGGAGGCAATGGGCCTCTCCCTACAGTGATGTCCCTTTCTGCAAACCCCCACCTGGTTCCATAGTTCTCTCAGCAGAGTGACCATGGAAACTAGCCAGTTCATCCCAGTCTACTTCCCCTTTCCCCTTGTGACTCCAAGAATGGGAGCCATATGCCTGAAGCGCTTCTTGGGTCAGGTGACATCATGGCCCTGAAGAATGCAACTGGAAATGATGTCAGAGGAGTAAGATATTTTCATCCTCTCATTTGGTCCAAGAGCTCCTGGGACTAAAGAAAGTAATTCTGCTGGCCATGGGAAATCCCAGGATTCTCAGCACATGGCACGTTGATGACTCTGTCAAATTCCATGACCACAGGTCTTTCAGACCTTCCCATAGCCAGACTTTTCCAAATCCCACACCTGGTCAGAAAGTGTTAGCCCAAAGGATGCATATGTTTTCGGGCTGCAGAGGCTTCACTGAGGGTCAAGTTGAAACTGTCACTCCTTTCCAAGTCCAGGACATTCCTAGCAGCAAGTGAGAGGGAAAACCAAAGCCCCTCTGGACACACAGATATCTGCCTTTGGAATGACCTAAAACCTCTTATACAACAGCCCCCACATCCAGCCATCCAGGACTGTAATTCCTCTCTGAATGCTCACTGCCCCAACTCTGTGTTCTGGCACCAGTACCCAAACATGCTGCCCCCATGTGTCCCTGGCCTAGGACAGCCCTAGTTTAGAAAACAAACTGGTCTTTCTATAGGCAGCCTGGCCAGCCCTACTGCACAGTTCCTACATGATATTGGGACAAATACATTTGATGTCCTCAAACCAAGCAGTTACCTCTCTCCTACTAGGGCAATAGCTCTTTGGCAAATCCTCATATCTACCTCCCTGCCTATAGCCCCTCTACTAGTGTTGGGTGGAGATTCCTCCACCCTGGGAGAGAACCCAGACAGATTATCTCATGAGTAGGCTGGAGCATCATTAGCATTCCTTTCAACTCTCAAATATATAGCATATGTTTTTTTTTTTTTCTAATGAGAAAATATTCACAGTACCACAGATAATACCGAATGCTGGGGTATTACATGTAATCCAAAGAAACCACAGTTTATAGTATGAGAGTTCAATACCAAAGCCTAGGTAAGGGACTTGGGCCCCAGAGAGATGTGGAAGTTCTACTTGTCATTGTAGGATATAGAGATGTGTTCTTTTCTCCAAATGATGTGGTTCCCCCTTCTATGAACTTCTAGTCTGGGCCTATAGGACCCAATCATCCAGATCATACAACTCCTGAGCAGATAGTTTGGGTGAAATTACAAGGGAAGTTTTTATAAAGAGTAGAAGAGGAATCAGGGACAAGTGGTTATATCACAGTACTCCCTCCAGAACATGGAAATTTATTAACAGAGGCTTGGGAACTGGTCCAGGAGCTCTCCTTTGTTAGCAGATGACTCCTAATGAAGGCTAGGTATTTGGGCAAGAAGAGCCATCTTCTGATAGTATCACTGTGCCATATTCTCTGGTCTTGAGGCACGGCCCTCAACTCCAACATATCAGGGGGCAGATATGTCTCCTTGGATTTGCAGGAATGATAAGCTTAAAAATGGAAAGGGCAGATGTCCCCAGTTGTTCATCTAGACCTGGTCATTCTGGAGTCACTGGACCATATAATATGTCAAAAATCCCAGACAATTGAAACTTCTTTCCTGACCAAAACATCTTCAGTGGTCTTGACTGAGGGAAGTACTTCCAGAATTCTCAAAGGTTGTCTGCACTTGGCAAAGAAATGCCCACGCCTTCTCCCTGGGATAAGCATGGCAGGCATTAGGCAGAGCATGGAGATGAGCAGGATGATCCCAAGCTCTGAATGAATGTTTCCATTTTCCCTCTAAGTATTACTGGGGATGACTTTCCAAAAGCAATGCCCCACAGATGGGCCCTGGTTGGGATTTGAGTTTGGGATGGTCCTTAATGTCATGAAGAGAGATGTCAATTTAAATGTCAACACAGGATCCAACTCTCACATACCTTAAAAGATGAGAGGCTTGGTGTGACCTGGAGAGATGATGAATTACACTCAGGTGGCTCCAAGATGCTGCCTGCTTGGCAGAAGACGATTTCCCTTCCAGCTGGTGAGCACCCTCTGCAGGAGTCAGGCATGGGTTTCCGGCCACTGCCTCCTATGTCTCAAGGTCCAGGAAGCAACAATCGTTTAGAGAATCTCGGCTAATCAGACACACCAAAGAACTAATAGCCACCTTTGTCATAGTCACTGCTATGATACATAGTCACTGTCGGTTCTTCTAAAAACCCCATTAGCCTCAGCACAACTCCTACAGTTTGATACGGCCAGGGCAGAAGCCCATGAATAAATCTGTGCCAGGCTGCCATGTGCATTCCGCTTATATAAATTCTTTGAAATCTCCTACTTACTACATGCAGTCCAGTCATCAATGCTGAGCTTGGCCTTGGGGAACCTCAGGCTCCTTCAGATCCTGCTGTATGTGGTGGGCCAGACACTTGTACTTGAATGAAATAACCCCCTCTTAGGGCTTCCTGCAGCTCTGCTTGTTGATCTGCTTCTGTGAATAATCTGGATGTCTTCCATCTAGCCTCCAGAGCTCATCCTTTCCCAAACCTGCTCTCCATGATGATGTTTTGAATATTGAAGTTTATAATGTCCACATCTTCCAGATTATACCATCATACCATCAAGGCTGCAGTTGACTTAGGTGACAACTGCCCTGTAACTCTACACCCAACCTGCCATAAATGAATAGCATACCAGATATGGACATTAATACACAAAATCCTTGAATTTCATGTTCTAATGCCATCCCTCAGTCCAGTGGCAATGACCCAGCAACTTCTCACTCCGACCGTATGTCCTTCCTGAATGCCATCAGAACCAATATGTTTTTAAGTAGGGCCAGAATTGATGCCACACAAATCTATCATGGGTCATGGGTCCCAGGAGTCTTTGGTCAAGGACAAACATGTTTTCCCAGGGGTTCCCTACAGTATAAATCTCTTCTATAGCAGGTACCATTTCTTTACCATGGCCCCAGTGGAGGCAGAGGAATTTTCCAACAGACATTGGTGTCCCAGAAGACATACTT
The DNA here is from genome assembly GCF_008692635.1 of Crocuta crocuta. NCBI lineage: Eukaryota > Metazoa > Chordata > Mammalia > Carnivora > Hyaenidae > Crocuta > Crocuta crocuta. Next base: position 1,806,013 of record NW_027531897.1, on the reverse strand, counting down.
GACCATCCCAATAACCTACCTCAAAAATGTAGCAGGGGCATCTCCTTGCAAGCATGAAGGCCCTGGGGGCCTTGAATGCTTCACTGTACTGAGGAATGGAGTGCTTTCTGTGTTTATGGACCCAGATTCTAGGAGGTAATAAAATTAAAACTTGCCTTTAGTACTCCATCTGAGAAGAACTTAAATAGTTCACGAGGGGAAGTCTCAGGCCATAAACAGCACTGCGGTCCTAGACCAGGGTTTTTGCACAGAGGATAATGGCAAACCAGTCTTCACATGGCACTAGAATTACCTGGAATGGTGGGTCTGGAGTCGCTAGAAATTCTGGGCATCCTTCCAGGTACAGGCCCATCCATGCCAGACCTCAGCCCAATGAGATCGNACAAAAAAAAAAAAAAAAAAAAGGGATAAAGTGGAAAAGAAAACCAAGTTATTAAAAAGTTGACTATAGGGTAAGGATAGCAAGGACACCTTTCTTTTTAAAAAATAATGAAGTTTAGGGGCACCTAAGTGGCTCAGTGGGTTGAAGTGTCTGACTTGATTTCAGGTCAGGTCATAAAACCAGGATCCTGTGATCAAACGGGGCATTGGGCTCCATGCTGTGTGGAACCTACTTAAGTTTCCCTCGCTCTCTCTTTTTTAAGATTCCCTCTACCTCTCTCCTCTGCTCGCACCAGCTCTCTCTCTCTCTCTAAGATAAATACATATATACATAAATACATACATACATATATACACATAAAAAGTAAATAAATAAAATTAAAAAACTAAAAAAAATTGTTTTTCACTTTAAGCACTACTCAGCACTGTCCCCCTCTCTAAATATACTAATACAGCTTCCTCACCCTTCGCCATCTGCTTTTTAAGTGTTTCCTTCCCTAAGCCCACCCCCAACCTGGGTTTGCTCTCCCCTGCTGCCCACCCCCTCCCCCCAGGGTGCTGCAGTGGGCAGTGTTATTTTAGGGAGGTGAATCCGGCAGAACCTTCGCTTCCCAGCACAGTGTCCTCCTGGTTTGCGGAAGAGGGGTGAGGTCTGTTCTTGGGGCGCTCCATGCTTTTTTTCTCCCCTGTGACTTTATTCGCCAGCATGCCCTTCCTTACCCTTCACTCTTGTTGTCTGTTCTCCTTTTTGTCAGACGGTCCAGGTGAATTTTATTAATGTGGGAGTGGAACAGATGCTAAAAGTTATCCAGAATTTTGTTTGTGTTTTTGTATTTTTGAACTTTGTGGTTACTTCTCTTTCTTCCTCCTCCCACACACAAAACATTCTGTGTAACTTCCATTAAATTTGGTATAAAACCACATGCTGGGGCTGTGGAATCAGATGAAGGAAATATATGGTTTCTTATAAGATTTTTTACTTTAAGGCTCAATCAAAAACTGACTTCCTTGAGACTCTTCCTGATCTCCCCGGAGAGACCAAATGTCATTTTCCTTTGGGACTTACTACTGACACCTAACGCTTTCTTCTGTGTCCCCCCCCCCCCCACCATCTTCCCTTTTTAAAACCTTTCCTAGAAGCTGAAACTATGTGGGAGCTGGGTCTCAGTCTGATTCAACTTTGGATGCTCTTTAGTGTTTTGCATATACATGTTCATTGAATGTTAGGCAGATGTGTAAAAAAATTTTTTTAACCACTTGAAAGTATCCCTCACATGGGGAATGGTGGAGGAAACAATTAAAACAAGTTGGAACATGATAATTTATGAAATTAGGAAAAAAACAAGCCTGGAAGAGGACATAACCTGAGCTATAAATAGCTTCAGGGAAACCAAGCAGCAGATGACAGAGGCATTTCCCTGAGCTTACGAGGTGCTGAGGGTAAAAAGCTAGTGCTCCTAAAAAAGTAAGGGAAGTTGATCAGATTGCTTCTTTTTTTAAAAAAATGTTTTTAATGTTTATTTTTGAGAGAGACACTGTACAAGTGGGAGAGGGGCAGAAAGAAAAGGAGACAAAGAATCTGAAACAAGTTCCAGGCTCTGAGCTGTCAACACAGGGCCCAACACAGGGCTCAAACTCATGAATCAGGAGATCATGACCTGAGCCCAAGCCAGACGCTCAACTGACTAAGCCGCCCAGACGCTCCATATTACTTCTTATCAGTGCAGTTAGGCAATATTGGAGCTTATTGTGTATTTCCATCTGTCCAGACTGCTGTAACAAAATACCACAATAGAATGACTGGCTTCAAGAAACATTTGTCTCTCAGTTCTAGAGGCCTAAGGTCCAATATCAAGACTCTAGGAAATTCAGTGTCTGGTACAGTTTGCTTCCTGGATCACAGATGGCTGTCCCCTCACTGTATACTCACCATATGTCCTTCCTGAATGCCATGGGAACCAACATGTTTTTCAATGGGCCCTGACTTGATGTCACAAAACCTATCATGCATCATGGGTCTCAGGGGTACTCAATGGCACCCTGAGAACACATATGTTTTCCCAGGGGTTTCCTCCAGAGTGAATCTCTTCCATAGCAGGCACCATTTCTTTACCATGGCCCCTTTGGGGGCATCAAAACTTTCCAGCAGACAGAAGAGGCTGGGGTCTCCTTTATGAAAGCAGTAATCCCACTTATGAGGGCTCTGCCCTCATGACTGGATCACCTCTCATAGACCCCGCCTCCTAATACCAGTGCCCTGGGGAGCAGGTTTCAACACATGAATTTGGGTGAGACACAAACACTCAGTCTATAACTGTGTGTTATTCTGCACTGGCTCAGAAAAGCACCCACCACCACATCAGATCAAGTGAAAAATGAAAACCCATGCTGAAGATACCCCTACACTGCCAATGGATCCTCTTGAAGCTGGGGAAACTGGGATTTAAATATAAATCTTTTTCACACTGTTCCTCAGGAAAAGTTGGAGATTAAAATTTGTCCGATTCACTGGCATTACAAAATGGCTCTTTTGTGGCATCCCCAAATTATTTTCTTATTTAAAACAACTTATTTCCGCCAGTCCCTGTTTAGTTAAATGAGGGCTTAGAAGTACAATTGCCTGTAGAGAAGAGAAGGCCTGTGTGTCTCTCCATTTCAGAAAATACAGTTACCATTGAACAACATAGGTTTGAACTCTGTGGGTCTACTGATAGACAGATTTCTATTTTACCAGTACAGTGCAGAACTGTAAATATATTTTCCTTCCCTTACTATTTTCTTGATAACAATTTCTTTTCTCTACCTTAGTTTAAGTATATAATACATATTATGATAATAGGATGAGAATATAATTATATATAACATGCAAAATATGTGTTAATCAACTCTTTATGTATCAGTAAGGCTTAGTGGTAGTAGTTAAGTTTTGGGGGAGTCAAGAATTATATGCAGATTTTCAACAGTTGGTAGAGAGTCATCTATATTCTGAGTGCATGCCCACGACTCAACTTTTTGTAGCCATCCTTTTTATTTCTAGCTAATATTTTCCACACTGTATTTTTATTTATATTCAATAATTAATATTCTGAAGACTCTTATTTTTAAAATGTTTTTTGGGGAGCCTGGGTGGCTCAGTTGGTTAAGCATCTGACTTCAGCTCAGGTCATGATCTCACAGTTTGTGAATTCAAGACCCGCTTCAGATTCTGTGTCTCCCTCTCTCTCTGCCCCTTCCCTACTCACACTCTGCCTCTCTCTCTCTCTCTCTCTTTCTCTCTCTCTGTCCCTCTCTCTAAAGTAAATAAACATCTAAATTTTTTTTTTATTTTTTTTAAAAATTAACCTTGCTTAGGCATTATAGTGACAGTAATCTGGAAGTAGTCATAGACAAATGCATACAATAAATATGTGCTTTTAAGAAACGTCACATCTAAGATTCTTAGCTGCTAAATGCATGGATGATGAGGACGCCCCATGGCACTGATGCTCTGGGCAGGCACCAAATGCAAGCTACCATCATTTCACCAAAGATTTGATGCTCTCCTGGGTTTAATGCTCTCTAGGTATTCACAGGGACATTCACCTTAAATAAATACAACTTAAGAAAATTTCAACTTGTCAAATAGAAAAGCTGACAGAAGGATATATTGGCTAAGGGAAGGGATCCTTTGTATGTCAATACTTTAATTAAAAACTTGCTTTAGAACATTTTAAAGCTTGAAAAAATTATTTCTCAGGAACTCTGGATTTTCAGGAAATGTGATGTACCCATAGTCTCTTTAGTGTTCTAGAAGATACCTTGACAATAACTAACAGAAACTAGTTAGAAGTAGAATAAACAGCTAACTGCGTGATGTACTGTGTGGCTCATGAGTCCAGAATAAGAAACCAAAGGTAAGGGGCGCCTGGGTGGCTTAGTCGGTTAAGCGTCCAACTTTCGCTTAGGTCATGATCTCGCAGTTCATGGGTTCGGGCCCCGCGTCGGGCTCTGTGCTGACTGCCAGCTCAGAGCCTGAAGCCTGTTTCAGAGTCTGTGACTCCCTCTCTCTCTGACCCTCCCCTGCTCACGCTGTCTCTCTCTCTCTCTCTCCTAGAAATAAATAAAAACATTAAAAAAAAATTTAAAAAAAAAAGAAACCAAAGGTAAAAAGTAACTGTTGTAGCACGGATTTGCTATGAATCTGTTTGGAGCATCAAAAAAGTAATTTATTTTGCTCCAGGGAAATCATGTAAGCAGCCTACTCCATGTAAAGTAGTTTGGGTTTCTGTGAAGAAAGAAAATATCATTGGGTCTGGCAAAGAAGCAAATTTCTAGGGGAAATTCAGATCATAGAATATGGCATAGAATATGATAGCTTACCTTAGCATTTTCTTAATCAGGACAAATCTTTCATATTGTAGATGCAGAAAGTGTGGTAGGCATCTTAGTTTTGTCTGCTCTATAAGTCTTCTCTGTTCTCATCAGTATTAAAAGAAGTGCTCACTTTCAGTAGAAAGTTCCAAAGGGTTAGGGCATTATTCACTTCATTAGTACAAGCTTTTTGAGGCGGTTCCTCTGAAGGTGTTTGACTCAGGTCACACTAGGGATATGCAAGTTTTGCATGTATACTGGGTACCAGGGAAAAGAAGTTCATCATTTGAATTGAAAGAATGCTCCACATTTATGATTGTTATCAAAGGAAACAAGTTTTTCTATTTTTTGTATGTTTGTTTTGATTCATTTTGCTTTGGACCCGGGGCGGGTGGTGGTTGGGAGGGGGGAGTAGTACAGAGAATGGAGTTACAAAGTAATTAATTATGCATTGACAGATGTACAAATTTAAATGTAACATCTGAGTCACTCAGTTCTTCTTCTTAGTCTTTTTCTTAGACTCCCTCATATAGTCCACCCTAAAAAAATGAGAGATAAAACAGTGTCTGGGTTGAGATCCAGATCTTATGTTCTGATCTACAAAGATGCAGGCTTTGCTGCAGTGCCATGTTATAGAGACATGTTCTGTCCGGAAAATAAATATTTCTGTTAAAAATAGATACAGAGATTAGTGGTGGATAAATCTCATTAAGTTTGTAGTTGGGGTTAACTTGATATGAGGGTTCCAGGATTTCTGAGGCTTGATGACAGGTTACAGAAATATTTGGAGATTAAAGAGCTCATCAAATCCAGAAAAAACACAAGGGCTCTAAGGAGTAGTTTTCAAACATGTAGATATCAATATACATACATACTTAAGAAGGAAGAATGAGTAACCAAAGATTTAAACTTTCAGAGACTTGTATCTTGTCTACTTCTACGGGAGAAAAGAAAGCTGTTCTGACCCATGCTCACTGGAGCAAGCAGACCAAACAGAAGGGCACATAGTGCCATCTCAATGGCCATATTAAAAACTGAGCTCCCTTGCAGGTAAAAAAGGAAGACAGCCTGTCCTGGGTACAGATTCTATCACTCCCATCTTAGCTATTATGTGGTCTATTAAAATTATTGTACCTCACAGAATCCTTAAAGAAGGAGAGGACAACAGTGTGAATATGGATTTCTTATCACAAAATGAACTTCAGAAACCATATTTAATTTTTAGAACAATAAAAATTACAAAAAGAAACAAACCAAAACCCCAAAGTTGAAGTCTACCCTTACGTTAACTGGCTTTTGTGTTCCTAAAGAGTCTTGCCTACTCTGAACCTCCAAGGGCACGGGGCCCTGCTTCAGTATCTATTTATTCATGACTGGTTCAGTAGTTATTCATGGGATTTAACACAGGGAGACAGTGGTCCTTAAAAAGAGAGAGTCCTAGGCTTATAGGGAAAAAAATGAGCTTAACATTTGATTTATCCATTACCTCTTATGACCTTGAAAAAATCACTACATTTCCTTGAGTTATGATTAATCTCTGTAAGATTGTGTTACAGGCCAAATGTTGGTGTCTCCCCTACCTAAATTCCTATGTTGAAGTCCTAACCCCGGTATGATGATATTGAGAGCTGGTGGTCTTCTGGTGGTAATTAAATTTAGATGAGGTTATGAGGGTGGAGACCTTATGAATGGGATTAGTATCCTTAGTAAGAAGAGAAAGAGACCTCTCTTTCCCCTTCTCCCTCTCTTTACCATGGAGGAACCCAATGAAAGGGTGGCCATCTGCAAGCCAGGAAAGAAAGCTCTCACCAGGTGAGAGTACAATGAGAGTATAAATGAGAAATCAATGACTGTTGTTTAAGGTACCTAATCAGTGGTATTTTGTAGTACCCAAGTTGACTTAGACAGATGGGAATAAGAATACTAATCTGGTTTATAGAGTTCTTAGGTCACAAGTGAGATGTTGTATATAAACTGTCTGTAAAATTTTAATCAATAAACAAATTGCAAGTACTGTGTTAGGACCTAGAGAGATGCAAAGGTGAACTAGGCACAGATCTTATGCTCAAAAATGTCATAGTTTCCTAGATGAGGTAAGACTCATGTACACCAACTATGATAAAAAAGAAAAAGGGCCATATTCACCCATTCTTCGTTTATTCATTCCTTTAACGACTATGTATTTAACATCTACTGTGCCAAGTGCCATTCTAGATTTGGGGCAGCAAATCTAACTCGGGCTATTGGTAGTCACTTTCTGGGGGACTCAAAATTTTTATGCTGATTGTCAACTGCTCAGGGAGTTGACATCCCTAATCCATGCATTTTGCAAGGGTCAACGGTATTTTTTTGTTCTACTTGTCATTTGTTTAGAGTATATCTCATAATTTTCTCTCCATAGGTACATATGTATAGTAATTATCCAGCCCTCAGAGCCCTATTTGCCTTGTTTTAGTTTCCTGTAAACTAGTCATCCCTTTTCCATCTTAGATTATTGTTGTTATTATCATCCTTAGGCACAGAATAGGTTGCAGTTAAAACCTGTACTTTAGAGTCAGACACCCAGAAGTTCACATCCCATTTCAAATGCTTATTAGATTTCTGACCTTGACAGTATTGCTTAGGCTTTAATAACCATAGCTTTTGGCTCAGCCTGTTAAGGTTACAATCTGGGCTCAGGTTACAATTTCACGATTTATGGTATTGAGCCCCTCATCAGGCTCTGTGATGACAGTAGAGAGCCTGCTTGGGATTCTCTCTTTCTCTCTCTCAAAATAAATAAATAAAGAAACAAATAAACAAACAAACATAGTTTATTTATAAAATGGAAGCAATAATATCTAATGAGTCTTTGTGAGATTAAGAATGTTCTGAGGTGTTACAGACACACACTCAGAGTATTTAGCACAATACTTGACATAAAGTAAATGATCAGAATAATCATTTAAAAGAGAAAGAAAACAGCCCTCTCTTTACCCATCATCTCTCATGGATGTGGTATTGAAAAATTGCTCACTGTTGCTATTCATTTCCATGTTCCCTTTATGAAAATATTCACAAACATCAAAATATAAATCAAGATACACAATCTAAAAGTCACTCTATGCAAAATTTATCCAAAAGAAATGTAAGTGAAAGTCTGAATGGAAGTAACAAGAATAAATATTTATAAGTCATTACTGCCTAAAAAGGCCTTCAAAGACATTAATTTATTTACTCTTTGGTAATAAGCTTATAGCCTGAATATTATTCATCTTCCCTGTTTTCCAGATACAAAAATATGACTCAGATAGTTTGAGAGATTTTAGCTAAAATCATCTAGCTTGTTGAGTGGCAAGCGTGGAGCTCACGTTCAGATCTTCTAACTCTACGTTCCTAGGGGTGTTACTGGTACCCAAGAAATCCTTGCAAGGCTGAAGTCACTTCCAAATGATTAACCATGCTGGTTACATTATGGGGTTCCCTCCTACTTGTTGATTATGAGGATTATTAAAGACGGTTACCTAAGCTTCTTCATAAGGCATCAAATATTCTTGCTTATGTGACAACTACAAAGTGTACGCAGCTTCTTTGGAATGGATTCCGGAGGAGCTAGAATGTAGCAGCCTCGGTGGTAAGTATGGTCTCTGCCCTGGGTGGGCTCGTTTGATCACTTGTCTGGCGTTCCGTAAGGACAGTGACCACACCTTACTCCAGGTGCCACTACAGAGCCCAGGACACGGGAAGCATCAGGTGGGCTCTGAGCAGGAGGCTGACAGGCACTATGACTCATATCAGCATCACCAGTTTTTTTTTTTTTTTAATGTTTTATTTATTTCTAGGAGAGAGAGAGAGAGACAGCATGAGCAGGGGGAGGGTCAGAGAGAGAGGGAGTCACAGACTCTGAAACAGGCTCCGGGCTCTGAGCTGGCAGTCAGCACAGAGCCCGACGCGGGGCTCGAACCCACGAACCGCGAGATCATGACCCAAGCGAAAGTCGGACGCTTAACCGACTAAGCCACCCAGGCGCCCCCAGCATCACCAGTTTTGTTAAGCTCCGTTTTTGCTGTGTGAGTGGAGCAGACATCAGCTGTCTTGAGAAAACATGGCACGTATTCATTTTTTATTTTTAATTCTGAATCCAAGCCAGCAACCTGGACAGTGAGAAGACAGAGCCCTCCAACCTCTCCATCTCCCATTAGTTCTCCTCTCTTTCTGGTCCCTTTTCAGAGAAAACTTCTTTTGTAGAAGCCTGAGTCATGGCTACAGGCCTTGCTTGCCTCAGTAGGGAAATAATTTTAAAATCAGGATATTAAATCACCTTCTACTTTGAGTCTCTTGGATATCAGTGTTGATTTCAACCTTCCCCATGGAGGAGAGTATCCCTGACTGTCAGGGTGGTGCGGTGGCATTCGCATCAGCTTGGAAAGGAGCTGTACTAGGTCGAAATATCTGCACTATCATATAACAGTGACTGCATTTATTTACCAGTTGCCATACTGGTCACTTTCCACACATCACTCTGCTTAATCCCCGATGGGGTATTCTGATGATTATTCCTGTTTTCGAGATGGGGACTTTGGAGGAGAAAGGTAAAGTGGCTTACCTAAGGTCACAGAGAGTAAATGGCAGATCTGAGATGAAACAAAGCATTTGGACTTCACAGGTCACACTCTTAATCACATGACCTTGGGTAAGGGAATGACCTTCTCAGCACCTCCATTTCCTCATCAGGAAAGTGAACAAAGGAACAATTACTTCATTAGATTGTTAGGAAAAGTCTTTGGGATACAAGATGAAAAGTACCTGACACTTAATGGACACTTAGAGCAGTGTTCTTGGGGCACCTGCATGACTCAGTTGGTTAAGCATCTGACTTCTGCTCACATCATGATATCATGGTTTATTGGTTCCAGCCCTGTGTCAGGCTCTGTGCTGACAGCTCAGAGCCTGGAGCCTGCTTCAGATTCTGTCTCTCTCTCTTTCTCTGCCCCTCTCCCCCTTTCTCTGTCTCTCCCTCCCTCAAAATTAAATATTTAAAATATAAAAAAAAAAAGAAATCTGTTTAGAATATGTCTGTTCTCTCTTTTCCCTCACAGAACCTGATTGATGAGTATCACGTCTTGAGCAATCCTTTAGAAATATAAAGCTAAAAATTAATCCAAACCACGCCAGAGCCAATGACAATAAAGTCGATTTATTCAGACTTATTATTTTGTTTCAGTAAAAGACCTGTCTCCAGTGTCCTCGGCAGACCCACCGAGCCAACCCAAACTGAAAACACACACAGTGATTGCAAACTCATTATTGAAACACAACAGACACTTCAAGAATCAGGAAGTTCCTTTTTAAAAAAGATTTGCTTCTTAGCCAAAGCAGACATGGTTAAACAATACAGCAGTGCAACTGTGGCCTTCAGGGCGCACAGTGGGTCTTCATGCTCTGGGGCCAATGGAAAATCAGGGCTACACTTGCCAGCTGGCCCTGACATACTAAGGACAAGATATGCGTGGCCTTGCCTTCCAAGTTGAGAGCAATTGCTGGCAGTACACTGTGAGCTTGTCAAGTTAAGGGAATCTTTTTTTTTTTTTAAAGGCCCATCACTGTTTTTCTTTCTTTAAATGGTAGCCACTGAAAAGTTATGCAAACACCTCAGCTGTGGAATATTTAATCTGACACTTGGCGTGTCTCCCTTGTTGATCCAAGACGTGAAGTATGTAGTATAGGCCTTGGCGTTGTTTCATTACTTTCTCAAAAAAGATGACCCATTTACTCATCTGAATTTGACTTCTCTTCAGTTTTAATTAGGCCCCTACCTGGATCCATCCTTCATTCTCCAATAGTAAGATGACAAGTAGGGACCATAAGGCCATAAGATGAATAGCTCATTTAAGCAGGTGGGTGGTTTTAATACCTTTTAACCCCCCCCATCTTTGGCTCTGCTGAAAGCCATAGGAATCCCTGTGGTTGTGGTTCTCTGAAGGTTTGGCAGCCTCTGGGCTCTGGTGTCTCATTGCCAGAACTTTCCTCTCATTTTCCTTGTCATTGGGTTTTAGTAAGAGGAGAAGGAGCATCTTGCTGGGGTCTTCTCCCCATTCACATTGGGCATGTGTCCTGGCCACATGTGCTCCTTCTCTCCATTTGGGAAGTTTGCTCACCCTGCTTCTTACGAAAATGTCTCACTGAGAGATTTGTTTTCCTGAGAGGGGAATCTCCTGCAGTTTCTCTCTCTGTTTTTTTTTTTTTTAATATTTATTTATTTTTGAAAGAGAGAGAGAGAGAGACAGAGACAGAGAGAGATTGGGCGAGGGGCAGAGAGAAAGGGAGACACAGAATCTGAAGCAGGTTCTAGGCTCTGAGCTATCAGGACAGAGCCCAACACGGGGCTCAAACTCACAAACCTTGAGATCATGACCTGAGCCAAAGTCAGACTTAACCAACTGAGCCACATAGGCGACTCTATTGTGGGTTCTCTTTGAATACCAGTCATATGGTTTCTGATCCCCAGCAGGTAAGGAGTACGTTGCCACCCCTCAGAAAACACATGGGTTGTTAAAAAAAGAGAAGAGAGAGAAGAGAAGAGAAGAGAAGAGAAGAGAAGAGAAGAGAAGAGAAGAGAAGAGAAGAGAAGAGAAGAGAAGAGAAGAGAAAAAAGAAGGAACTGAGTTAGTGGGCAGTTCACATTTCTTACCAAGTTCAGGGGAAAATGCAGTCCTGGCCAACATTCCAAAGGGAAGGAGAACTTTCCAAATGTTCCAACGCTGAAGAGTTCTAACAGTTGCTTAATGGAAACAAACCATTCCAAAGTCCCATCCTTCCTGCAGGTGGGCCAATAAAGGCTGAAAAGCACTAGAAATCATAGTAAAATGCAGACAGTTCTTCATCCCTTTCCACATCAATGCTCATTTGTAACAACACCGATATAAACATCAGGTTGATGTCACTCGGCCCAGGTGATGGCATAATTCTGCTTCGGAGAAATACTGAAACAGTGCTCCTCCTTTAGAAAGTGACGAGTGCTAGATCTCAAGTACTAGACTCACAACTAAATAGAATAGAGCAATGAGACTGAACTGTTTACTCAGTGAAAATATATAGGTTAATCTTCCAAAAGTAATACTGAATAAAGGAAGCTGAAGATAAAAATAAAAGCTATATGATTCTATTTATATAAAAATATGAGGGGCACCTGGGTGGCTCAGTCATTTAAGCGTCTGACTTTGGCTCAGGTCATGATCTTACAGTTTGTGAGTTCAAGCCCCATATCAGGCTTGCTGCTGTCAGCATGGAGCCTGCTTTGGATCTTCTGTCCCCCTCTGTCTCTGCCCCTTCCTAGCCCTTTCTCTCTTTCTCTCCTCCCCCAATCAAGTAAATAAGCCTCTAAAAAATAAAATATATGAATTTATTTATATAAAGGATGAGGGGTTCCTGGGTCGCTTAGTCAGTTGGGCTTCTGACTCTTGATTTCAGGTCAGGTCATGATTTTGTTGGATTCTGTGCTAACAGCTCAGAGCCTGCTTGAGATGAAATTCTCTCCCATTCTCTCCACCCCTCCTTTGCTCACAAATACATGCTCTCTCTCATACAATACATACATAAACATTTAAAAAATCAAAGTATGAAGTAAGACAAAACAAATCTGTGCTGCTGAAGTCAAATAGTAGTTAACCCATGGTGGGGTGCAGGGAAGGGATGTGATTCCAGAATAGAAGTGTTAGTGGGAACTTCTGTGGGTATGGATAATATTTTGTTTCTTGACCTGCATGCCTGTGATAAAGTGTGCTCATTATTCATTTTATAAAAATTGACCAAATTTTACCCTTATCATATGCATAATTAAAAGGTTTTTTAAATGATGAAATAAAATGAAGGGCAGCAGTCATTGAAGATGTGGAACATTCAATGCATCGATGCTATGGAAGGGATGCCTTGTTTAGAAGGGGCTAGAAATACTGAATAATGTTGGACTTTGCTAGAAAAAAATTTAAATAAGTATTTATATTAAAATTGTAATAGTAATAACTAAATATGTAATACACTTTACTGCCTCAGAGTTGGCAGAAGTAAAAAAAAAAGATGATAGAAAATTTCATCAAATTAATAGAAGATAGTCAAGATGTGAAAAATGAGATAAAATGCACAGTAAACAAAAAGATAAAAGTGAGAGAAGTCACTCCAAATATATCATTCTCTACAATAAAATATGAATGAATTAAACTCACTGTTTAAAAGACACAGATTATAAGAAAAGATTAAAAGATCCACAGTCCAGATCTTGGTTCCAAAATACCATTCTCTAAAAAAAGTAACCTTGGTTTATTGGAGACATGTTTGATTTCAGAGTTAGTGGGAGATAAAAAAAAAAAAAATACCTATAAGTTCATGATAGTATAAAAAATAACTGAATGAATAAATAAGGATGAAGAAAGGATTACTCTTCCTTACAGAAAATTCCAGTTAATAAATGTAGAAGGAATAAGGAAAATAAATGTAGAAGGAACCATAGAATACCATAATAATTGCTGCAGGCAAGACCTACAAATAATTACTAAACTTAGGGGGTAAAAGTTTAAGAGAAACAGGATATTGCATAACTTCAGAGTATTATCCATTCCCAAAATACAGTGAAGGAATCTCGCAGATGATACCTTAATCGAATGATTCTAGTTAACATCCTCAGTAGTAAGACATATCAATATCATTTAAACCCTGATATGATACACTGAGAAGAACAAATCTGTCCGGTGTTCCTCCCATGAAGCATAATAAACTTGAGCCAGTCCTGAGAAAATATCAGGCAAACCCAAATGGAGGGACATCTGACCAGACACAAGACTAGTAGTCTGCAAAACTATTAAGTTCATAGAAGATAAGGAGTAACCAAGGAACTATCGAACTATCGCATACTTGAAGAAACATGACACCCAAGTGTCATGATCAGGATCCTGAACTGGATCCTAGAACAGGGCTAGTAAAAACAAAAAACAAAAAACAAGAACAAAAACAAAAACAAAAACAAAAAAAATGGTAAAATCCGAATGAAATCTAATAACATTGCACACAATATAATTTTTTTTTTATGTTTCTAATGTCTTCATGGTCATACAAAATGTCAGATCAGGAGGAGATGAGTAACGAGTCTTTGGGCTCTGTCCTATCTCTATAACTATTCTCTAAGTCTAAAACTATCTCAAAATACAAAGTGTTGTTTTTTTTAAAGTCAGACTTGATTAAGTGGTAGAGACTTCGGGACCTTTTGAATTTCTCTACTATATTTGAAATACAAGTAAATCCATCTGGCAGAGTATTTAGAGTATTTCATTTTATGTAATCAGAGGGAAACAAAATGCCATAGTTTTTGGCCAGCTGGGAGAAATGGGAGAGATTGAACCATTCAGTGACATTGTACCATGGGATAAGGGTACAGATCCATACAGTGCTCTGGGGGATTTAGTGTCCTGAGGGATCTGTTTAGAATAGATTTCATTTTTAAATATTCATGGTTTTTGATCTCTGACAATCCACTGCTAGGAGCATGTTTTAAGTAAATAATCGGAGAAGAGTATAAGTATCATCTACCGGCATGTTTCTTTTTTAAATGGCATTTACAACTCAGGGAATGTTGGCTTTTATTTCCTGTCCCTTTTAACTCTGGATGTGATACCAGGGTTAGGATACCACATTGCACTTCTTAAGATGAGGGCCTGACAAGGGCGCCTGGGTGGCTCAGTCGGTTGGGCGTCCGACTTCGGCTCAGGTCATGATCTCATGGTTCGTGGGTTCAAGCCCCACATCAGGCTCTGTGCTGACAGCTCAGAGCCTAGAGCCTGCTTCGGATTCTGTGTATGTCTCTCTCTCTCTGGCCCTCCCCTGCTCACACTTTCTCTCTCTCTCAAAAAAAAAAATTAATTAATTAAAAAAAGATGAGGACCTGACACATCTCCCCACAGATCAGAAGACAACTCATACTGACTGTATCCCCTATTTTTGTGCATTTGGGTTAATATTAGTTGTTTACTCCCAAAATATTAACTGTTGACATTAATGACCAACAGAGAGGAGAGACTGAGGAGCAGCCTGAGCCAGTGGTCTTCAAACTTGAGCATACATCAGAATCTCTTGAGGGTCTTCTTAAACCACAGATTGCTGAGATACATGTCCAGAGTTCCAGGTTTAGAGAAATTAAGAATTTGTTCCCAGGTGTTACTGGTGTTGATAGCTCAAGGACCACATTTTGTGAACCACTGCTCTCAAGGAAGCCTCTTGAGTCTTTTTCTTTCTTCATGTAGTAATTGACCAGAGAGAAAACAGAAAGACTCTAGAGCAAAAGCCATTTCTCCTCTGACATCCTGCCTTTGTTTTACTTTCAGAGGGACAGTTAGAGCATCCATTCAACATATGCATTCTGAAACCTCCCTGTAACCACTTCCTCTTGCTATATAAGAACAAAGAGTAAAAAACAAAATAAACAAAACAACTTGGGCCTGAAGCACATTCTTCTTGCAGCTCATCTGATGGGATCTAGGTAAAAAGCCCCAGTGTCTTTCCAAAAAAAACCCCACACATTTATACTTAACTCTCTCTACTATGTTGACACTCAAGTCATCCTTCTGAGCAGAACTCTGCTTTCACTTTAGTGAAGACACTAAAATCTTCAAAATCTTTGGCTACACTTTTCCAACAATCTTTCTACTTATGGGCTTTTTATCAAAAGGAAAAGAGAAATACTGATAAAAGAAAAAATATAATTTCCCTATTTTACTTCTAACATAACCACTTTGAGAAAAGATACAAAGAGGAGCACCTGGGTGGCTCAGTCGGTTAGGCATCCAACTGCAGCTCAGGTCATGATCTTGCCGTCTGAGTTCGAGCCCCGCGTGGGACTCTGTGCTGACAGCTCAGAGCCTGGAGCCTGCTTTGGATTCAGTGTCTCCCTCTCTCTCTGCTCCTCCCCTGCTCACACTCTGTCTCTCAAAAATAATAAAGGGAACAATAAAATGTGAACAATTAATATTTTGGGAGTAAACAACTTACATTAACCCAAGTGCACACAAATAGGGAAGATTGGGAATTGAGTCTTTCCAGTTGATCTGTTGCCAGAGAACACATCAGCAGTTTGAGCTGATGACTACACTTCATGGTCTAACTTCACATTTCATTAAATTACAAAATGTAATTCAATATAACTGAGGTAATGAGGCTTAATGTGTTGGCCTGGCACTCACTAAAAGACTCAAGTCACTGGCAGCCATTATATAGCCACTTGGTGGTCTCACCTACCATCCTAGCCAGGGCCCACCTGACTTAGAAACCTTTTTTGTTCTCCTTTACATACCAAAATAGTGATTTTATTTCTTTAAATGCATCATAAATTTCCAACTCTCTATTTGCTGGAACAAGTTTTAATCAGAAAAATTGCCACCAACTCTTCCATATGCAGTTTTTTCCTTTTATCTTAATCAAATAGCTTGGTAGTTAAGAATATAGTCTCAGAACTTTATCACCTGAGCTCAAATTCTGGTCTTGCCATTTTTAGCAGTGTGACCTTGGAGAAGTCACTGACCTTGTGTGTAAGGCTTATGTCCCTCAACTGTAAATTTTTCTCAGATAAATTAATATAGGCCAAGTACTTAGAACTATATCTGGAATTTGGGATGTACTTAATGAATGTTAGCTCTTATTAAATATTAATTCCTTTGATGTTTTGGTAGCAATTTCTGGGACAATCCTGTTTAGGGACATGTTCCCCTAAAGTAATACAACCTCATTTCTAAATAAGTGGATACCTGTAGGCCTTAAATAAAAGCTGGCTGACACAAGATGATTATAATATGGAAACTTAAATTTAGCTTTCAACATTATTTTTTTGTTAGAGTGTAAAAACGGAAAATCTTTTAGCATCAAGTATTGAATAATTCATGGGTGACTTATGTGTCCGGAGCAGTCTGTGGAAAGCTGACCTGAAAGCTGCCAGAATAGCTGGACGTGCTGAGACTTGCCTGCCTGAGGAGTTGCTGGCTCCTTCCTGGGCTGGACTCAGTAGGGCCTTATCTCCTTATCTCCATAAGCTCACAAAAGATTCCCACCTACCTCTTCTGCAAGACAAGCAGCCTTTTGCAGGGCCAGAGAGGTGACGGGCTCTCTGGGTAAAGACCTGGCCGTATAGGAAAAAGAACTCTGGGGACCCAAAACTGGTGTTTCATTCAACTGGTATCTCAGTATGGATTCTTTCAGATTCAGTATTTGGTTGTGAGCTACGATGATAGATTCTAAGTTTAATGACAGGCAGCGAGGGATGAACAGTTTTCAACAACGCATGAGAGCAAGTCCCTAACTAAAAAGAAGGTTTATTTATTCATTTTCTAACTCTCCTGGCATATAATTGGTATGTAACACTGTGTAAGTTTAAGGTGTACAGCTTGTTAATTTATACACTTATATATTAGAAAATGATTACCAAAATAGTGTTAGCTAACACCTCCATCGTGTCATATAATTACCATTTCTTTTTTGAGGTGAGAACATTTATCTTAGCAACTTTCATGTATATAATACAGTCTTATTATAATACAATCTTATTAACTATAATCATCATGCTGTATATTAGTTCTCCAGAACTTATTCTAAAAAGAACTTTTAATTTAGAAAAGAAGACAAAAGCTTTCTGTAATTACTTTTCATTCTTTATTTTCATATGCAGCATCCTTTATTTTTTCAGCGAATTCATGGTCTGCCAATAAACAAAATTTTATATTATATAATGTGTTACTATACTATTTATGTAAAACTTCTATTGTAGAATGTCTTCATTCCTTTGTTAAGGAAAAGGAGTATCTCATTTGTATTTTAATTGCATTTTTTGATTACTAGTGAGAGTGAATATTTTATCACCTCTTTGTAATTCTTCTTTTGTGAATTTCTTATTTATGGTTTTTGCTCCTTTATGTATACAGTCATCTCTCTTTTGAAGTTAAGTAACTCCATTGTGTGTTACATGTTATGAATATGTTCTTTTTGTTTGTCCTTCATTGATGGTAACATTGTTATTGCATATATAAAAATATATTTTTATATTGACCAATCTATTATTTTGCCTTTGATATGAAGCTTGTAAAAACTTTTATCATTCAGTATTTACTAATATATAAAAACAGGTATATATTATTTTCTTCGTACTTCATGGGTGCTATTGTTTTATAATACTTTTAATCTATGTTAAACATATTTTTTAAAAGTTTTTCTTAATGTTTTATTTATTCCTGAGAGAGAGAGAGACAGCGTGAGCAGGGGAGAGTGAGACAGAGAGGGAGACCCACAATGAAGCAAGCTTCAGGCTCTGAGCTAGCTAGCCGTCAGCACAGAGCCTGACACGGGGCTCGAACCCACGAACCTTGTGATCATGACCTGAGCCAAAGTCAGACGCTTACCTGACTGAGCCACCCAGGTGCCCCAAACATATTTTCAGCTATGGTAAGGTGGAGGGAAAACTAATATTTCTTAGTCAATCAACCTGATATCCTTTATTGAATGATACATTACATGTTAATATTTTCAAAGATAACTTTTTCTAGAAAATGACACATTTTATTAATTATTTCCCTTACACATTTCTGTAATACCTTTTGTTCCTTTGTTTTTTCACTACATACTTTTTAGTTGTCTCTTCACTTGATGGTAAATTTGTAATTTTTCCTTTCTGGAACAAAAGAAAGATAATTCAGTCTTTACCCATAGCATGGTTGATCACCAATATTTAAAAATCTGTTATTTATTTAAAATTTCTTAACAATTTTTTTAATTCACAGTGAATTATGATAGCGCTACATAAATGTTTAGGTTTATAGTCACATTTTGGAAAACATCTATTAAGTTACTATTACTGTAAGATTTCATTATATTTCAAGTTTTCTGATGTTATAAAAATCCTAAATATTATGAACTGACAATACTAATCACCCAGTTTATTAAGTCTATATTAGTTTTGAGGGGATCAGATTTTTAAATAGTATTTCTCTTATTCTGAAATTAACATAAGGCCATGTCAGAATGACTTAAAAATACAGTAGAATGTTGAGAAAATTGTAGTTATTATGAATTACATAAGCTAGAAGTAAGTTATTTTAACTTTTTAAATAGGAATGATCTAATAGCTATATTTGAATTACATAGAGGGGAAGAAACTGAGTCAAAATGTACAAAACTGTTAAACTTCAGCCAAAATTCTTTAAAACTAGATAGAGCAAAACTCAAGCTGTTGGAGTCTAGAAATTCTCCCAAATTGAAAAGATAAAAATCACTAAGATATTGGGGTTATTTTATTTTTTCAGCTGCATGTTTCTTACATGAGAATATGTTTAAATTTTCCAGAAGGTAAAATGTATCAGTTGTCTCTAAAAAATTTTTAGAAGAAAAAGCCAGAAAGTATCTGGATAGAAAGGAATCCAGTCAGCTTCATGACATCTCCCTTGTGATGCACCGGCCCATTTAGTGGCCTCAAGTTAAGATAGTCTCCTCATCACATTCTACTGATAGTCTGGTACAGAACAAGGATTGTGGGATCACATGATGTGGCTTTCTCATCTCATTTTTGCTTCTGTTTGTGTTTGTGTGTGTGTTTTTGTTGTTGTTGTTGTGTATATTTTAAAAAATAGCTCAAATAAGAATTTGGGGGGATTTACATTTCTCTGTATGGCTCAAACAGTTTTATTCACTGTAGTCTGCTGGGGACAAGGACCGTAATCTGTTATTTTCCAATTAATACATCTTTTCTGGGCACTTTTTTCTGCCTAGAACTGTGACAGGCACTCTTCTTGTGACTGCTCTCTGGAGACTGTTAGCAGGCAAAGTAAAAATCTCTAGCCCTTGTGTCTGTTCCCACAGGCCTGTCCCCATGCTGTTTTCCCATACCTTCTTCTTCCTTATCTTTCAGTATTACTCCTTCCAGACCCCTGAACAAGCAGTGAATCTATTCACTGGTGCCCAAGAATCCACATCTATTTTTTCCTCAACTATTTCTCTTTATACACAGAGTCAGTGGCTAGATACATTGCCCCAAACTCCACCCATCAGCAGGATTTTTCTTCACTGCCCTTTTTCTGGACCATCCTTGAGTAAGACTATATATAGTACAGTAAGAGTCCACTTTCAGTGGGTACTGACATTCCAAACTGACCTCTCTGTGAATCATTTGTCTGTTTTCCTCTACTTCACCTGGTCTGAAGGATTCCCATACACTTGTAGACGGGGGCTGAGGGAGAGAAGCCCATGAAATACTGTTTGATGACATGGTAATTTGGGCTACTTGATTGTGTAGCTTACTTGTGTCTCTAGTCTTGCTTGTTTCTGATTCTGGATGCACCACATCCAACTTAAGATGGGTGCTATAGTGACTTCATGACCTATGGCTTGGTGGACGGAACCCAGCTGTAATGGGTAGATATGACTTCATGGTCACTCAAAGCCATGTGAGAATTTGGCTGTTAGGCATGGTAAGAATTGTAACTTGAATGGTATTTGTATGGTTCTCGACTTTAGACGGAATGACCTTGCTCCATCACTATAGCAGTGTATACTTGTGAGTTTTCTGTAAGGGATGTCTGTAAGTACCACAGAACATATCCTTTTGCCATGGATGCCCGGCAACCCTCATATCTGTGGATTTTATTTTACAGGGTTAATTATTCCACAGCCTGTATTTGCTGCTTTGGGTTCCACCTAAAGCTCTCACCCTTGTGTTACTCAGTAAAAGAATTGGACCAGTATTCCCAGGTGTGAAATATGCTGTCTCCAGAACCCATGCTTCTTTCTTAGTGGAAAGAGGGGCAAGAGCCAATAATCTGTCCTTTACTGTAGAGGAATATCTAAGCATGCCCTGGACTAGAAGAAAACCTCACTGGATTCTTAAAAACCTCACTGATGTGGAGGAAATGCAAATCTTCACAGAGTTTATCTCCTACGCTTTAGAGTGAAAGTGTTTTATAAGGGCCGTCAAATCCAATGCCATTGTGATATTCTGTGGAATGTCCAGATAGTTCTGGTTCCTTCACACCACATTATGATAGAGGTTGGAGAATTGACAGAGCCTCAAGGCTTGAGGCAAGACCTTAAATATTGTCCTTACTATCTGAAAGGAATTCCTTCTGATCCTTCTTGATAGGGATGAAAAAGAATGCATCTGCTCAACTGTGTTCCTGAGATCAAATGTTGATCTATTTGAGTTGAAATACCAAATCTAGTGTAGTATATACAATTGGGGCCAATGCTTGGTTGAGTTAGTGGAAATCCACTTTTATCTGCTAGGATCCACCTGTGTTTTGTAGTGGCCAGACTGGTGAATTAAACGGATATAAGAAGGTGACCACCACACTAGGTGTATAAGGGTAACACCAACTGCTGACATTCTACTCATGATGCAAAACTCTTTTTGATTTAGTGTCTTGAATAGAAGAAGGGGCAGTTTCATAAATCTCTACTTTGCCTTCCCTGTTATAATAGCTATTTCACCATAGGCCAGGGAACCAATATATGGTTTCTGCTAACTACTAAGCATGATCCTCCATTTTCTGAATGGAGAAATGGCCACTAACTAGGCCTTTTGTGAACCAGACATAGGACATCACAACTCTAACAAGGGCCACGATGATGCTTTAAGTCATTGGCTCTCAATGTTAACATAGAGCCTTTGGCTAAGAGTTCCCAAAACATTTGGTTATTCCCTTTTCCCCAATATATGGTTACACAAAGAGAGAGGGTGTTGTTCCCTTCTGATTGGAAGACTCATTCCTCTATTCTTGCTCTGTGGTACTGCAGTTCCTTTCTTACTAGAACATGGTTTCTCTTTCTGTCAATGAGTTTGAAGATATAGGTTCAACTTTGGAAATTGATCTTTGTGAAGTAGACTAATGGGGGCTGAGAATTCAACCTTCTCTTGAGCTCTGTTTCTCTTATGATTAAGTTCTGGGCCTGGTTCTCCGATTTTTCTTTCATACAATTGCTAGAGAGGAGTCTCTTTCTGTGCTGCCAATAAGACCTCCTAATGTTTACATCTAATCATATGTTGGGGATTAGTCTTCCTCAGGATTTTGTTGTCTGTCTCCCATACTTCGATAGGATAGAGCAGTCATCCAATTTCATAATCTTTCTGATTACTGTTTTTCCATTACTTCAATTGTCCTCGGATAATGCACCAACAAGTACATTCTTTTTAGTTCATGTCCCATTTCACCTTTCCACTGGTGTAATTAACAATTGTACCAATATAGCATACTAGGAGCTATTAGTATTCTACCTACCACTAGTGATGGAGGAGTTCTTTTTGCCTAGCTGGCTTGCAGATAATCTAGTTCAAAACTTTCAGCTTAGAGTCAATTTCCTAGTACTACTGTTGATATCACCTCTCTTTTATTTTGTTTGCCAATTCCCCACAAAATAGACTCTGAGGTAGAGATTTACATGCAGGAAGTTTGCAGAGGAAATGAGAGAAGCAGAGCTGTAGAAAGGAGAAGTTGACTACAATATGGTTGCTTTAGAGGCCTAAACTGGTCTCTAATGCATCTTTGGCACTCTGGTGCTTCAGTCATTTCCCATATCAAGGAGAAGATGCTACAAGAACCAGTCATTTGATGTCGGCTGCCTTCAGGGAGGGTGTGTTAACTTGGATGAGCCAGCTTCCTTTGTCCACACATGCTAGCCTGACACCCAGCTGTGAGCCTTCAGCAGCCAGCAATTGTGGCAGCTGAGGAAATGAATTTCTTGGTCCTGAAGGGGCATTTGAGTGTGGTATATGACAGCAGTCACCATATCCAGATCTAAAGATCCTAATGAATGCTATAGCAACTTCAGTCCTCTGTTGAATTTTAAAACTGGAAAAATTATTTTTAAAAATCAGCTGAAGATAAATAACCTGAAATTTAATGACACAGGAAAATATCCTACTGGGGCAACATAAGCAAAATCTTTGTTCAGAGATAGATCAGATTTCTTCTGGTTTATCTAAGCATTAACCTGGACTTTTGAAAGAGGAGATATGTTTCTGAAACATTAAGTAAGCTTTCTACAGTCTGTGAGGGTAAAGGCTACCAGGGAGGGCTAGAGTTTTCTTTGAGTAAGTGTACACCCCTCCAATTTTTCTCCAGGCAGAAGTTCCAATTGCATTTGCCAAAGATAACATAAAGTTTAAATAAAGGATGAAGTCTTCTTTTTCCTTCCCTCTTCTTTTACCTTCTCCCTGCTCCATAAGCATTTATTTCTGTGTGAGTCTACTAAGATGGTGTCAGTTTCCCTAGCACCTTATAATACACAAAAGATTGGGTCTACTTCATAGTGGCCATGGTTTCTTTTTTCTCATGGCAGATGCAAAAAATTAAGAGCACGTCAAGAAACTATAAGGAAACAGATGGTTAAGGAATTGGAGAATTTAGATTCTTGTAACATTGTAACACTTTACAAAGTCTGGGGAACATAATATGCCAACCACAGGGAGAGATCTCTATCAAGTATTCAGCAACAAACCTGTGTGTCTGTCCACCAAAATGTTACTTGGATATTTCTTTGGCCAAGGTCTGGAAGATTTGAGGGAAGAATCAGAATTATGTCATCTCCATGGCTCTAACAAGAAAAGCCTCTGAGATATTAATTGAATGTAGAAACAATTAAATCCTACAGATACATGCACATTGTGTTAATAAGAAAATACCCAGATATAGAACTCAAGAAGGTCATTTACACATGCTTTCACTCACTCACACACACACACACACACACACACACTCGCAAATACACACGTACATACTCCTTGACTCCAGGTGTGATAGAAGGGTTGAAAGATCAGCCAGTGGCACTCTAAAAACTCTAAACGATGTTTCAAGTTATAAAATGAAAATAATTACTATTCTATTCATAATGAAATGTCCTCAGTCTCTGACAGTCTCTGACAGCATATCAGAGTACCTTGGCCTTCATTATGTAAAGGATATTAGAACACCCATCTAAGACAGTAAATCAGGGGTTATAAACTGTCATTCTATACATTGAGTCTGGTCCTTTGATAGTTTTTTGATCTCTAGAGTCTATTTTATTAATTTCTGAAAAATCAGAAGCCCTACCACTCCAGGCTTATCTCTGTGGCACAGGGACTCATCATTTCCTTTCAGCTGTCTCCTTTGTGCTCTTACCACTCCATTTAGGGACTTGAATTTGCAACCCTGGGGAAAAAATATCACAGTGGCTAATAAGGCAATTTATAGTAAATGGAAGTTACAAGAAGTTGAGGACAAATTATATTGTTGCGTATCTAACCCTAAAGATGTGATCAGGAAAAATAATCTAAATGAAAATCTTGTTGTACAAGATCTCTTATATAAAGCAACTAATTTGGCCAATCAACCATACAAATTAGATGATATAATCAGCCAAAGAAAGACAATGCCTTTGGAGCACCTGGGTGGCTCAGTTGGTTAAATGTCCAACTTTGGCCCAGGTCATGATCCTGTGCTTCTTGTGTTTGAGCCCAATGTCGGGCTCTGTGCTGACAGCTCAGAGCCTGGAGCCTGCTTCAGATTCTGTGTTTCCCTCTCTCTCTCTCTGACCCTCCCCTGCTTGTACTCTGTCTCTCTGCTTCTCAAAAAAAAAACAAAAAATTAAAAACTTAAAAAAAAAAAAGGAAAGACAATGCCTTCTAGACACCCATGTTGTAGAAGCTGTTGCTTAATGACATAAATAAGCTGTGTAACAGGCAAAAAATTAAAACAACACAATTAGTATTCAGTTCTTGGTAAAGTGGTTAAGATAGACATAACATTCATAAATAATTACAAACAGCCTCTTTCAAGTTGTGAGATGATTAGCTGAGGCTTATTAACCACACATACTGAGGGAATAGGCATTTGACGATTGTACTAGGAACACATTTATTAACTTAGGACCAATTCCCAGAGCTAGTAGTGACAACAGCACGATTAACATAAAACTAGAGCGCTGTGCTTAGGAGGGTGACCTCAGGAAATCTGAGCTCGGTTGGATTGTGGAGACTTCAGAGAATCCATGAGGTTAGCACATTCACAGTAGCTGCTTCTGAAGGCCTGAGGACAGTTAAGCCATTGGTGTTGTGTGTTACAGAGGTAGCATCAGGTTCCTGGCAAGCTGGCGTGGAATGAAGGAAGCAATTACCTCATGACATTTGCCACACCATATGGCAGGTGGAGATTTCTCAGGGTGCCATCCAACATCACCTCGGCAGAGGAACTGTTCTAGTGAGAGTCACTTGATACATGAAGCTTGGGAAGGCATTCATACTCTCATAGGTGATTACATTATCCAGAGAGAAAGACAAGACTGCAGCCTGAGAACTTTGTAAGAGCCATGCCATGAGTGGACTAGAAATTAGAGGCCCAGCAAAAGTCATAGAAATAGCCGTCAATCGAGCAGTATTTACCAAGCTCAGAAAGAAGTAGCTAAGGATGTGCGGCCCTGGTCAGACTGGTGTTTAATATTACTTTTGTCTCTATTCTTATTTTCATCAGAGTAAGCATAATTACTGTTTATCTTGTAGTATTATATGCCAGGGACTGCTTTCTTGTTTTCCTACTTTCGGCTGTCTGAGGAACATTTGCTCAAGTAAGGGCAAGTTAATTCTTCCAGCCATTTTGCAAGGATTACAGATGAGAAGGTAACCATCTTGCTCAAGCTGCCATGACACATAGGCAAAAAGTCAAATCCAGGTTTGCCTCCTCCCAAATACCATGAAGTTTACACTCTGATGGTTTGTGCATCGGACTGAAGGAAGCTATAGGTCACCAGTAACCACTCAAAGAGTAGTATTGCGGTGGAAGGAGCAGGGGAGGCAGAAGGTTAACAAGAAGGACCAAAACAATAGCCAGAGTCACGGAAGTGGCCAGAGAGGCAATGCCTTAGAGAGAAGCTCAGTAAGTTGGACATGTTGAACTTGACTTAGGGCTCATCCCCAAACCCCAAACATTAAAAACCTGCTCGTCACAGGGCATACTAGGATGCAGGCTTGACCTCTCTGGCTGCCACTCTCTATAGAATGTTCTACTTTCAGGGCTGAAAAGGTTGCCAGATTGAACAAGAAGCCCCAGTAGTTTGGCTGTGGTCCCAGGTGCAGGTTGGCCCTGTTACTGAATCCCTCCATGGTTATGACTTTGAAGTTTGAGGTTTGCACGAGGCTTTCTCTCACTTTGTGCACAGAGTCGGCTCATAAAAAGGAATAATCCAAGAAGCCACACTTTTTATTTCTTCTCCTATTCCAACAAACATTCATGCAAGGCCAACTGTGGAAATTTTGAGCTGGAGTGTGGGAACCCATTTGGCATTGTGTCTGTAACTCATTATGACCCTCTACCCCTTGCTTGAAGAATCCTCAAACAGCTCTTCCAACAAAAACCCAGCAGGTATGTTTATTCTCCAGAAGTGGGGGCCCTGTCTCTTAGCCAGACAGCATTTTGCCTTGCCCCAGTCAATATATATCACTGAAGAATATACTAGTTATTTTGGCGAGCAGCTAAGCCAATACGCTATTGGGTACACGGGGTGATCTGTCACCATTGCCAACTTGTTAATGTCCTACAGTGGGGGAGAAATACAAGAAGAATTTGAAGCCAATGGACTTTGTTTTACAAATCTAGCTGGTTCTCAATTATCTTAATGAGGCATGTTGACTGCCTGAGAACAATGATAGATAACCCTCAAGCTCTACTCAGCAAAGCATATCACCTATTGAAGGATTATACCAAAGCCACAGAAAACGTATGTGTCTCTGGATACAAGTATGACACTCAGGCTGGATTTTGAACTTATATTTCTAAGTCACACTAATGTTAAATACTAAACGGCAGCAAAAACAGATGGACTTAACTCCAAAAACCAAGGAGGGCTGCCACAGAACCCAGCCTAACAGATTGTTCTAGCCATATAAATAGGTCAAGTAGGACCTCCTGCATGCTTCAGGGAAAGCTCTGAGAATGCGCATGTTTGTGTATGTGTGTGTGTAAACAACTAAACAGAAAGTGATAGAAACCATTTTTTGTTAGATACTATGTTACTGTGGTATGGGTGAGGTATTGGACTCAGATCCTTTTGATACTTGCAGTAACTCCTTTGGAAGGTATCCTAAATTAGCCTCAACAATCCCAAATTCCATACAAGTATTCCTAGTGTTGTACTGAAACTATGTGTTCTGAGTCTAGGATACCAGAAAAGGAAAGACAACATGTTAAAACAATTCTGGATAAAATTCCAAGCAAGGGAACATTTCACCTACTTCGTTATGAAAATCTGTTGCACTTACCAACAAGATCAAGTGTCTTCTATTAGTTAAGTCTCTTCCAGAGGAACATACATTGTTTCCAAATTACCCTGGCTTCCTCCACTCTTGTAGCCTACTGTAACTTTTTCCACAAGGGTTATTAAGTATTTTTGTTTGTCTAAAGCTACCCGCATAGTGTCCCTTCCAAATGCTATTCTTTTGAATTTTTATTATGTTGAATGATGCCTCACTGTTAGACCAGATTTATGAATCCTGTTAAATAATTCAATAACAGGGACTGGTTGGGCCGGGGCCGGGGAAGGGGCCAGGTTTAGGGTGTGGAGGCAGATGTATGAAAAGGATTTCCAAATACCATAGTGGAAATGGATCATTATGGCCTTTCCCAAAAGGGCAGGATTACGTGCTGATTTTTGCTTTGGCATTGCCTGAAGTGACCCTTGATAGACATCTGGGCCCTATACCCTGCCACAAACTCTATCCCTAGACTTTAGTCCCACCTCATTTGTGTCACCATACATGCCCTTTTCTCTGCTCCATCTACTGGGGAAGCTCAGGATGATCCAAGTCCCATTTTAGGGCTTCAATATTTAATCTTTTAGGTGGCGTAGAATGAACTCCCAAAGCCTCCAAGCAAGTCCGTCATTCTATGATTCTTCCTCTCCTGCCTGGTCTTCCATTTTCCTTATTTTACCTTCTCCTAATGTGGACTTGAAGTATAAAGGTGGAAATACTGGGAGTCCAGTCAGAAAAGCCTCTGGAAGGTTATATACATTTGAGTAGGGTAATTTGTCTAGTCCTTGCTTGTCAGTTTCTATGCTGTGGCTTTCTGAAGGTCAAACTAGTCAGTCATAGGGAGCATTGGCTATAAGAACAAGAATTACAGAAGGTTTGACCTAGAGTTCGGAAAGTGAGGTGAGAAGAAAAAATGTCTCTTTATCCTTTTGGATAAGTAATTAGTATTTAGTGAACAGTGAATAACTGAGATTTAGTTTTTTGTTTCCTCTGGGTTCTCCATCTTTTTTTCTTAAACTATACTTTATAGATCATTATTGTCTCATGAAATGAAATGAACTTGTTGAACAATATCCAGTATTTTCAAAATAATGAAATACAGTAGCTCAGTAGTAAGGGCATGTCCTCTCACATACACATATAGAAAATAAGTATGGGCTGGACCAAGATGTAGAATGAATTTATCTATCTACCAAGGATCGAGCTTTTTTTTTTTTTTTTTTTTTTTTTTTTTGAGCCAGACTTCTACATCAAAGCACATATTCAGAGACCTCTAGGGGCCAGGCAGGTAACATAAATTTTACTCAGGCCAGGTACCAGTCAGAACAACACAGTGAATATGCTACATAACTGGTGATGCATGCCCCATGTAAAGACATGAACAGTTCACTATTTTAGCAGAAAATCCACTGTTCAGGCCTAAAAGAACACATTGGCATAGCAGCCCCTTATTTCAAGAGTCTGCTTAGATGACATTTTCTCAGGGAAGCCTTTCATAAACTAGGTGAGGACCCCCTGTTAAGTGATATTCTAGCACCATATGCTTTCCATTGAACTACACTTTGCAATCTAATCCGATTATCTCAGTGACTATTTGTTCGATGATTGTCTATAAAATCAAGGCCTATCTCTGCTCAGGTCACTTCTGTGGCCCCAGTTCCTCACACAGCACCTGGCACATAATAGGCACAAAATGAATTTTTGTGGGATGCATAAATAAACTCTTTGGGGGGGATGTTAAAGAATACAAGGTGAGCAGTGCATAGTAAAAACATTCTTTTCAGAAATAATTTTACTGCTTATTAATTTGTCTGGCAAGAACATATTGAACACCTACTGTTCATTCCCATACTGTATGTTGAAGATAGAAAATAATCACTGCCCTCATGATGATTCATTATCCAACTATTCAATGTTTTTATATCTTATTTTTTGCATTTAAACATTGCCAAATAAGACAAAGTGCCTTTTTAAAACAAAGAAAAATACTTTCCAAAGATTTTGTAAAACATAGCATCTAGTTTACTCTGATTCTGCTTATTATCTTTATACACTCTACTGTCATTATGATGTTTTTCTCATTAATCTCTTTCCCAACCTGATGGATTCATGGAGAAAATAATAGCAACACAATCAAAATTATGATTCTGTAGTACTTGACAAATCAAAAGAAAAGAAAGGACTAAGTTGGAATTATGAAACTATCAGTGTATTTGCATTGAGTGTAATAGGCTCTGACTCCCTCTTATCTATTAGTAAATTCATTTGGGAAGGAGTCAATAAGCATCATGTCCAGTTGTAAGACTCGGCTGGCCTTTGGAATAGGAAAAAAGTAAAAGTCGAAATGGAAAATGGAAGTTTATGGCTGCCAAGAGTAGCTTGAACATGACTTTGGATGAGTCCCTGGCTATTACAGAGGTAAGGAAAGGTGAAAGAGAAGTATGATCTCCAAGCAACTGTTCTTCCTTGCCCTCGGGAAAAGAGTGTGTGACAGTAGAAAGAATTTTGGGCCTTAATCGCAGTACTTCTTCATTTTCTATGTGATTTTGGACAAGTTACTTAAATAGTCTGACTTAGTTTTCTCCTTTACAAGATGGAAATATTAATACCTATTTTTTAGGTGCTATATTTTCAGTATGTAACACATGCATGTACCAGTGTGACATAAATGAGAACTCTAATTATTACTCTGTGATGTCCACAAGAATACTTTAATTTCAGCTAATTTTTGTGACAATCCAAATAAATTCAGAAAGGAAATTATAAAAGATATTCTTGGGGCTTCTGGGTGGCTCAGTCAGTTAAGCGCCTGACTTCAGCTCAGGTTGTGATCTCAACGTTTGTGAGTTCGAGCCCTGCATTAAGCTGTGCTGACAGCTTGGAGCCTGGAGTCTGCTTCAGGTTCTCTGTACCCCTCTCTTTTTGGCCCTCCCCAACTCACACTCTGTCTTTCTCTCTCAAAAATAAATAAACATTTAAAAAATTTAAGATATTCTTACTTTGATTTTCTATAAAACCTTTGAATATTTTAAACAATCATATGATGAGAAGTATGTACTTTTTGGGGAGGGTTTTTGACACTATCAATGAAAATATTTCCATAAAGCTCATACAAAGCCTCAAAAAAAACCCTGAAGGGATTGAAATCATACAAATATGACCCCCCCAACTATGATAGATTAAAATTAGAAATCAAAACACAGAGAGGAACTTGGGAGGCTCATAAAGATGTGAAAGATAAACAGCATATTCCTAAATAACTAATGAATCAAAAAGATTAATAGACAATACATTAAGATGAATGAAAATGACAGAAAACACAAAAATTTATGGGATCCAGTTAAGAAAGTACTTAGGGAAGAATTTTTAGCTGCAAATACCTGTATTAAAAGAAATATCTCAAATCAACAACCTAAACATGCACCTAAGACACTAGAAAAAGCAAAGCAAGCTAAACCTAAAACAAGTGGATGGAAGGAAATAAGAATTAGAATGGAAATCAATGAAACAGAGAATATACAAACAATAGAGAAAATCAATAAAATAGAGTTGGTTCTTTGAAAAGATCAATGAAGTTGACACAGCTAGATTGACCAAAACAAAAACAAAAACAAAAACAAAACCCAGAATACTTAGGGAACTCAAATTACTAAAATCAAAAGTGAACAAGACATCATTACCAACTTCACACACACACAAAAAGGATTTTTAAGAGAATTATGAACAAATGTGTGCCAATAAATTAGATAACTTAAATGAAATGGATAATTTCCTATAAAAATACAACCACCTAAGTTGACTCAAAAAGAAATAGACAATCTGGGATATATAAGCAGGGATTATATGAGTAATTCAAAACCTATACACACACATCCCCCTAAATAGCTTCATTGGAGATTTCTATAAAATACTTAAAGAATTATTAGTAATTATTCACAAAATTCTTCCAAAAAACAGAAGAGACAACATTTCCCAAATCATTCTGAGGTCAGTATTATACTAATACCAAAACTGACAAAGACATCACACAAAAAAGAAATATGTAGGCCATTACCTCATGTATACATGTACATACACATATACACCACAGCCTAGTGGAATTTATCTCAGGAGTATAAAGTTGGCTTAACATCCTAAAATCGGGTAATGTAATATACGATATCAACAGAATAAAGGACAAAAGCAATATGACAATTTCAGTAGATACAGAATGATTGGACAAAATCTAACCCCCTTTCATGACTTAAACATTCAACAAATTAGGAGAGAAAGGCATTTCCTCATCCTGATAAAGGCCATTTATGAAAAGGCCACAGCTAACATTACACTTATTTGCAACTCACATGATCTTGTATATAGAAAATCTGAAAGAATCCACAAAAAACTTTCAGAGCTAATAAATAAATTTAGCAAGTCTGTAGGATATAAGATCAATATAAAACAACTGTATTTATATATACTTGCAATCCGAAAATAAAATTAAGAAAACAAATCCACTTAAAATGCCCTCAAAAAGAATAAAATACTTCCCAATAAGTTTTCCAAAAGAAGTACAAGACCTGTACTTACATAGTTGGAATAAATTTAAAAAGACATAAGTAAATGGAAAAGTATTCTATGTCTATAAATTAGAAGACAATATTATTAAGACGGTGGTACTCTCCACATTGGTCAACATATTCAATACAACCCCTATCAAAATCCAAGCTGGCTTCTTTGCAAAAAAAAAATGACAAGCTGATCCTGAAATTCACATGAATATGCAAGGGACTCAAAATAGCCAAAGCAGTCTTGGACAAAAACTAAGTTGTGTGATTCACATTTCCTGATTTCAAAAATTACTACAAAGCAAATGTAAACAAGATAGTGTCATACCAACATAAATACAGAGATACAGATCAATGGCATGGAATAGAAAATTCAGACATAAACTCTCACATTTACAGTGAATTGATTTTTGACTATGATGCCAAAGCAGTTAAAAGAGCAAAGAAGAGTGTTTTCAACAAATGATGCCAGCACAACTGTCTATCCACATGCCAAAGAATGACATTAGACCCCTACCTTACACTATGTCCTAAAACTTAACTCAAAAGGGATCAAAAACCTAAATGTGAGGCTTAAAACTATAAACTGTTAGAAGAGAACAAGGAGATAAATTTTCATGACCTTTGTCTTGACAATGGCTTCTTTGTTATAACACCCGAAGCAAACATGAAAGAGAAAGTAGTTAAATTAGGCTTCATCCAATATCAAAACATCTATGCTTCGAAAAACACCATGCAAGGCAATCTACTGAATGGAAGAAAATATGTGTAAATCATATATACAAAGAAGTCTCACAACTCAATAATACGAAGATTAATAAATGGGCAAAACTGTATAGACATTTTTGCAAAGATATATATACATGTCTGACAAATACATGAAAAGATGCTCAGCATCATTACTCTTCAGTAAAATACAAATCAAGCTATGAGATGCTACTTAACATCCACTAGCATGGCTATAATAAAAAAGACAGATAATAACAAGTATTGGTGAGGATGTGGAAAAATTGGAATCCTTGGACACTGCTGGTGAGATTTTAAAATGGTGCAGCTACTTGGGATGACAGTCTGACAGTTTCTTGAAAATTTAACCATCAAGTTACTGTATGGCCCAGCATTTCTACTCCTGAATATATACCCAAGAGAAATGACACCATATGGTCACACAAAAACTTGTGCACAAATGTTCATAGGCACACTTATTCATAATATCCCAAAGGTGTAAACAACCCAAATATCCACCAAGTGATAGGGGATAAATACACTCTAGTATATCTATATCCATACAAGGGAATACTATTCAGCCATAAAAAGAATGAAATACTGACATATGCAACAGTGTGGATGAACCTTGAAAACATTATGCCAAGTGGAAAATTCCAGATACAAAAGATCATTGTATAATTCTATTTATATGAAACGTCCACAATTGGCAATTTCATGGAAACAAAGTAGAAAATGACTTCTTAGGTCTGGAAAGGATGAGAGAATTGAGGAGTGATAACTAAAGATATGAGGTTCCTTTTTAGGGTATTGAAAATGTTCTAAAGTTGTGGAAATGACTGCACTATTTACTAAAACCACTGAATTATATACTTTAAATGGATGAATTGTATAGTATATGAATTAAATATCAATAAGCACGTTACCAAAAATTTTTTTTTTGAGTTTTTTGTGTTTATTTATTTTTTAGAGAGAGAGACAGAGCACAAGTGGGGGAGCAGAGGGAGAGGGAGACACAAAATCTGACACAGGCTCCAGGCTCTGAGCTGTCAGCACAAAACCTGATGCTGGGCTCAAACTCACGAACCATGAAATCATGATCTGAGCCAAAGTCAGACACTTAACCAACTGAGCCATGCGGGGCTCCCATCCCCCACAAAATATTTTTTAATCCTTCATATGTCCTTCTCCAAATTCTGGATGTCTATCCTGCAAAAATACGTATGTTTTCCTTGAGTTGAGTACAGACTATTAATTTAAAAAATGTTTAAGTCCATCAATGAGCTGTTTAAATAATTTTTAGTAAATTTATATCACAGGATACTACAGTGTCATTAAAGAATGAGATAGACAATTTGTTTTAATTTTATTTTTGAGAAAGAGAGCACACACACAGATGGAAGAGAGGCAGAGGGAGGGGGAGTGAGAAAATCCCAAGCAGTCTCAATGCTCACTGCAGAGCCTGATGCTGGGTTCAATCTCACAATTGTTAGATCATAACCTGAGCCAAAATCAAGAGTCAGATGTTTAACCAACTGAACCACCCAGGCATCCAAAGAATGAGATAGATATTTTTCTATATTAACACAGTTACATCTTTTACACACTGTTAAGTCCCATTCATGAAAAACAAAACCTGTTTTTATACACATGTATGTATGCAAATACACAAAGAAAGGATATACACAAGTTTATGTCAAACAATTAACAGTAATTTCTTCAGGAGTGAGGAGGTCGGTAGGTGGATGGGAAGTAGAACAGGGGAAGTTGGGTGGGGAAACTTTCCCATTTTACTGGATAAACTTTTTATTGTTCGTATCCTTCCAACAACAAAGTGTTTCTGTATCGCCAGTATAAAATAAAAACAGAAAGCTACATAAAATTTATATAACACATGAACCAAGTCCCAAGGCACTTTACCATCAAATTGTTGCTGAGGGAAATAAACTGAGGTATCGGTGCAGAGCTCACATTAGTCTTACTGGAGCAGAGTTTATTCTCTGTGACATTTATTTGGTAGAACAAGAGAGATGGCATTCTTTCACAAGAGTTCTGTCTGGTGTATGATCAAGCCTGTGTGTTTACTATTCCCTCTTATGGAATATTCTTCCTACAAATATCCACATGCTGTCCTCCCCACTCCTTTACACCTTCGCTCAAATAGTTTCTTCTCAGCCATTCTTACTAGCCCATTGCACTTGAATTTTCACACTCACCCCCCCCCCCATTAGCCCAGCCCCCTTCCTGTTTTATTTTTCCCATAATACCTTCAGACCTCAGACACCCTATAGCGTTCACTTACTTGTCTAATGTCCATCTCCTCTCACTACAAGTTAAGTCTATGAAGGTAGGGACATTTGTCAAATGTTTCACAGCTGTAA
The DNA here is from genome assembly GCF_008692635.1 of Crocuta crocuta. Lineage (NCBI taxonomy): Eukaryota > Metazoa > Chordata > Mammalia > Carnivora > Hyaenidae > Crocuta > Crocuta crocuta. The sequence goes on along the minus strand of NW_027531897.1, from coordinate 1,771,355 downwards.
CTCAGGATCTAGAATGATACGTGGCACATGATGTGTTCAATACATTTTTGCTGACTCACTGGAAGCTGTA